>NC_045440.1:94480504-94653247 GCF_002776525.5 Piliocolobus tephrosceles
TTCTCAGCCTCCATAATTATTTGGGGACTTCTCAGCCTCCATAATTACTCAAGTAATTATGGAGTAATTATATATATATAATTATATATCATATTATGTAATTGTGTATTATATTATACAATGTAATTTTATTGTATAATAAAATTATACAATATATTATATATTATTATATTATATCATATTATATTTACAAACACAGACTATTGGTTCTGTTTCTCTAAAGAACCTTGACTAATACAAGAACCAATCTCTAAACTCCTTAGAATGGCCAAAACGCCTTATATGACCTGGTCCCCAACTACCCCTCCAACTAAATCTCAGACAGAACATGATGCCACCTCCTCCACTCCACCCTCATCAGCTTTCTTCCATGTCCTCACACATACTGTGTTCCCTGTCATGGGGTTTTCACTCATTTATGTATTTATTCTTTGATAAACTCAACTAATTATTGAATTTCTACTATGAGTCAAGCACTGAGGTGGTACTGGGAATATAAAGTGAACAGGTAACAACATGGCTAGTTTCATGGAGAATATATTCTAGTCACAGAAGACAGAAATAGATCTACGGCCATACCTGAACATGCCTGATCTTGGAAGCTAAGTGGGGTCCAACCTGGTTAGTACATGGATGGGAGAAGACAGAAATAGCATGTAAATAAATAGGTTAATTTCAGGACGTGACATGTGCTTCAAAGGAAACAAAACAGGGTGATAGAATCATCTGATGATCAGAGAAAACCCCACTCATAGGTGCTTTTTAAGCACCATTTTATACGAAGGGGCCATCCATGTGAAGACTTGAAGAAGGAGCATTCCAGGCAGAGAGAAATACAAACACAGAACTAACTCTGAGATAAGTTTATCTATAGACAGACACAGAGAGAGAAGCTTATATATATATGTGTGTGTGTGTGTATATGTGTATGTATACACACATATATATGTGTGCATGTGTAGATATATATACACATATATATGACATGTGTCTATAGGACAGTGGGGCAGCAAGAGAAGGTAGATGGGTAAACAGAAATGAGATAAAGCCTTAGCAGCCAGAATAGGATTTAAATTTTTATTTGAAGCACACTGAGAGGCTTTGGAGGGTTGACATCATCTGATTTACAGGTTTGATTTCACACTGCAATGTTTAACAGTGGACATGGGGAGACTAGTAAGGGAGGATTGCAGTAAGGATGACTAGTGGTCATAGCTTGGATTATGGGGATGTAGAAAAAAATGAAGAAGGAATGATTCAGGATATATTTTGGAGATGGAACAGATAGGAACTGCCCATGTGGCTGGAGAAAAGAAAGGGTAACTCCTAGGTTTTTGACTTAACAATCAGCTGGACAATAGTACCATTTTCTGAGATACGAAATTCTGGGTAGGGATGGGAATGGGGCTGGAAGAGGCAAGCCGGCAAACTGCCCATACTGTCCTTCCCTTGGGACTGTTTTTCACTCCCTCTTCACCTAGTTGACTCCTTCCTATTCTTTGGATCTTAGCTCAAATGTCACTTTCTCAATGAAGTCCTCCCCTGACAAGTTCAAACTAAAGCTCTATATTAAGTATACGGTCAATTGCTGCCATGTAGTTTCCCCTAATAGTAGCCTGGAAAAGTAGCCACCAATTCCTCTAGCAACCACACTATCCATAGCATTTCCACTTCCCTCTCACTCTGATCCCTCCAGTCTAGGCCACGTGGCTTGCATCTGCCAATAGGGTATCAGCAAATATAACACAGGCAGAGACTTGAAAGGCACTTGGGCAGTTGACTTGTCCTGCTCCACTATTTTGGAACTCTGAAAGCATGGAAGGAAGCTTGACTGATGTGCTAGACAATGAGAAACATGTGGCCCCTGCTGACGACCTGCCAATGCCATGACACAGGAGTCAGGCCCCCTAGATCATCCACCCACCAGCTGACCAGAAAGATGAGTAAGAGCCCACCTGAGCAGAACCAAGGTAAAAGAATCACCCAGCCCACTCAGAATCCCAAGCTAGCCAAACAATTGTAAAAAGTCACTAAGTTTTGTGGTGATTTGTTACACTGCAGAAGTGGATACAGTAGCACATACCTCAGTGGCAATTTTACACATCTTTGTTTGATTAGCTTCTATCCCTGTCACATGACTGTGAGCTCTCTAAAAGCATAGACTATTCCGATCTTAGGTTACTGTGCCAACCTCAAAGCCGAGCATAATACCTGGAACACACCAGGCATCCAACCAATAACATGCTGAGTGAACGCAAGGAGCAAAGAGAGGTACACATTGTAACTCAAGCGAATAGGGGAAGTTGAAAACAAAGGACGGCAGACATCTATTTGTCCAAAATAAAAACTTTTAATCAGCAGCACACGGCAGCGAGGAATACGAGACCAAAATCACATTTCCTCTGTCTCAAAGGGCTCAAAGTCTAGCGTATAGGAGACAGTACAAAATCAACAAAGTGTACTGTTTCAGCATTCCAACACTTTGCACTTCGCTCCTTCAGACAGTATTAGGACCCTGTCCCAAAGCGTTAGGACCAGGCCCTAACGCTGCCTGAAAAAGCGAAGTGTGGGAGGATTCCAGAGAGGTTTCTCGAAGCAGATAAAGTCTGAATTGAGGCTCATGCGTGTAATCCCAGCACTTTGGGAAGTGAAGGGGGGGGTAGATCACTTGAAGCCAAGAGTTCAAGACCAGCCTGGCCAACATGGCACAAGCCCGTATCTACTAAAAATACAAAAAATTAGGCCAGCATAGTGGTGCACGCCTGTAATCCCAGCTATTTGGGAGGCTGAGGCAGCAGAATCGCTTGAACCCAGGAGGTGGAGGTTGCAGTGAGCCAAGATTGCGTCACTACACTCCACTCTGGGCAACAGAGCAAGACTCCATCTCAAAAATACATATAAGTAAATAAAGTCTGAATGGAGTCCTTGCAGTGTTTACTGGGAAAAGCAGCACACGCGAAGGCCAGGAGGGTCAAAGAGACAGAGGCGTTCAAAGGACAAAGGAGAGCCTCCTGTTTGTTTGGGGTTTTAGTCTTTTTGAATTTTTGTTGCCCCAGGCCAAACCCGAGAGCCAGAACTGTTCGTTATTCATCTCAGCACAGGTTCGGTGTAAGCGTTGCCTCCTCATCCGACGCTCAGGGCCCTTCAGGTCCGGGACCCCTGCTTCTTAATTATGTGTCTGTTATTCTCAGTGTCTAACACAATCTCTTCCGCGAAGTCGGAACTTGATACGTATTTGCTGAACAAATGAAAAGTTAGGGAGTAAGCACCGCTCCTTCCAAGGGCAGCTCCCAAGAGCCCACGTTTTCAGATTAAACAGCGAAGTGGACGCGTCTGGTACGAGACTACAAGTAGTACAGGCGGAGACGCGGCCCCCGGGCCTCTGGTTTCACATCTCCCTCCTAGTTCCCGGCGGACCGGCGTCTTTTCTCTGCTCGGAGTAGCCGAGCAGCCCTGGAGGCTGGGTGTCTGGTAAGCGCGGCTGTTAGAGAGGATGGAGGAGCCGCAGCCCCGCGGTGCTTCCCACACGCTTCGCTGGCAGGGACGCGCGGGACGACCGCGCACGCGGCTCTGCAGGGGTGGGCGCCCCATCACCCGTCTCGGTCCCTCGCTGCTTTGCGCTTTCCGAGCCCCAGCCGCGCTCAGGCTGCCTCGGGCATTGACCGCGGGGGCGCGCGCCCCGTTTCCATAGAAACGCCCGGGCTGGCGCGGCGGCGCGAGGGGCGGGCTCTCGGGCTCCCGGCGGCTGCTTGCGCCCCAGCGCGCGCCCAGGCGCCTTGGAGTCCCCGTCCTTGGGCCCCCGCAAGGTCCCCTGCCGTGCGCGAGGCAGCATGATGAGGCGCACCCTGGAAAACCGGTAACAGCCCGAGCCCAGCTGCCCAGGGCCGCCCACACTGGAGGGCTGGGGTGAGGGAAGTGGAGCCTCTGTCCGTGGGGCCTCTGCGCCGAATTCCGACCCTGGGCGGCAGGCTGCACGGTCCCAGCTGTGGCCTGGGGCCTAATTCCCTGGGCTGCAGCGAGCGCCGACGGCGAAGGGGAGCCCGGGGCCCGGCCGGCTGCCACCCACCCACGCCTCCGGGTCTCGGGTCCCCACACTGCCGCTGGCAGTGCAGAAGCCTAGGAGGCAGCCGGGCTCCCAGGCCGCGCTGCGCGGAGCAGCCAGAGCAGCCACCTCCCCAGTTAAGGCCAGGCCCACCCGGCCTGGGCCTCTTCCTGTGCCTCTTCCTGTGCGTACACTGCCCGGATAGTGAGGTCAGGACCCCATGGAGAGCAGTCCGCGCCGGGAGACGGTGGGTTTGTGCCTTCAAAGCTTCAGAATGCCTGGGGAATGTTTGCATGTTACATTAACGTGAAGCCTTCTCATCTCTAACGAGAGTATTTTGCCTTTTGTGTCACCTTTTTCTCTAGGAACGCTCAAACGAAACAACTGCAAACAGCTGTCTCAAATGTGGAGAAGCATTTTGGAGAACTGTGCCAAATCTTCGCTGCCTATGTGCGGAAAACTGCCAGGCTGAGGGACAAAGCCGACCTCCTGGTGAATGAAATCAACGCGTATGCTGCTACAGAGACCCCACATTTAAAGCTGGGCCTGATGAACTTTGCTAATGAGTTTGCCAAACTTCAGGATTATCGACAAGCAGAGGTATGGAGTGAGATCACAGTGTCATTGTTATGAATGAGCCATGAAGTAGTGGGTGAAGGAACCGTGGGAACTTTCACTTGTAATCTACCTAACTGCAGAGGCGGATACAAACTTGTTGAAACCTACATTTTCATGTCTATAACACTGCGTGAATCTATTAAAGAGAAGCTTTCGGCCGGGCGCGGTGGCTCACGCCTGTAATCCCAGCACTTTGGGAGGCCGAAGCGGGCAGATCACGAGGTCAGGAGATCGAGACCATCCTGGCTAACACGATGAAACCCTGTCTCTACTAAAACTACAAAAAAATTAGCCGGGCGAGGTGGCGGGGCTCCTGTAGTCCCAGCTACTTGGGAGGCTGAAGCAGGAGAATGGCATGAACCCGGGAGGCAGAGCTCGCAGTGAGCCGAGATTACGCCACTGCATTCCAGCCTGGGCGACAGAGCGAGACTCTATCTCAAAAAAAAGAGAAGCTTTCTGTGTTTTATTTTACCGTTTTCAAGCTAAATTTTAGGGAATCCTGAAGTCTTGAATTTCCCCACTTTATTTGCCAACTTTTGGCCAAGGGGTGGCTGTTTACTGGAGGGTAGTGGGAATAGTATGCAGGGGGAAGAAAATAAGCATAACTTAATGTCTTATGTGGCACGTAAGTACATTTTAAAGAATGACTAGAGATGGAAATGTTGGGAATGGTAATGTGGATGGATAAATTATTAATAAATGGGCAAGAGATCATTGCTGCATCCAATTGGAAAATTGACCAATGGTTTACTAACAACAACAACAACAACAAAATGCTATGAATTATATCATGAAAGCAAACCAATACTGAGACACCGTGTGGACTTTTTGCTCTGGGTAGCAGGAGAGGTGTCCTTGTGATTGTTTTCTTTCTAAAAGCCCATTTTTTTCCTTTAAATACTTAATGAGCACTTTTACTTGTATTTCTTTTCAGTTTCACAACATAGGTGAACTTATCAGAAGTTGCCCATTTAGAAATGCGTTGCTTTTTTGTACTTTTCTCATCAGAACCTAAAATGGAAATTTCAATTTTCAAAAAATAGAATGAGTATAAAAAAAATTGAACTCATCATTGCTATCCATGCAAATTTGAAGAGTAATCATGTTTGGAGGTACTTTTAGAAAAATGTTGAGTTCTTGTCATGAAACTTCTTTTGTAATAAACAAGTAACTCTCAGTTACATCTAACTGGGAACTTAATGTTTCAAAGATAATTTATATTCACAGGCAATCCTAAAATCTTATTTTAGCCAATAATTTCAGTGCCCCTTTGTAGAAAACCTTTATGCTATTTATCAAATAGCAAAGTGAATTGATTTGCATTTGTTCTCCTTTTATTTCCCTTGCTTACCAAATGGTGGAGGTCCTAATGAACAATGACAAAAAGGTAGGCAACAAAAAGGAGAACAGAAAAAAGACTTAGATAATCCTTAAGCTGAATAATCAGTATGGATTATAAGAAATGGTGTAAACCAAACTGTCCTGAATATCCATGATTTTAGGATTTCTAATATTTGAATACTTAATGGGAAGTTGATTTTTATTTTCCTAACATCTTAAAATGAAACAGTCATATACATTTTGTTTACAGAAACTAAAGAAAAATCAATATGAAATTAAGTGTATTTGTCAATTATATAAATATGTATCATTAAAAAGCCCTTTTCCTGCTATTAAAATATGACATGTTCATTTTAAGCAATTGAATACATGTCACCTGTCGTGAGAGAAAAAATTTTAATGTCCAAGAGAGTTATTTTTCCTATGCTGTATTTAAATACTTGCCTTAAAAAAAAAATCTGTCTCTTCAGTGCCTTCCACTAGTGCTACTTGTAAAAGAAGTAATTACTCAAAATGTGATTTAAAAACCTATAACGTTTAAGAAAAACTATTTAATTCTAAATGAAACAGAGATGAGAGATACAGTTTGACAGCTCAGCAACTCAGACCATTTATCTTGTTCTGTAGGCTTTGATAATTCACAAATGGCTTCTCAGAAAAAAAAATGCAGCAAATACAGTGATCTCTAAGCTTTTTTGCTTTTGAAGGTTATGTTGCTTTAAATGTTTCCAAGATGCTCTTTCAGCTTTGATTTTCTTTTCTGAAAAGTTGAGCTATTACAGTTCAGAGATAATATACCTAAAGTATCCAGTACTGTGCTGAACACACTGAAAATGTTAGCTGTATTAAAATTTGAGCTGTCTTAACACCCTTAAACTACTACTGTAAGGTAACAAAGTAATCCTAAGATGATGATGTGGCCAGGATGAGCTCCTGGGAAACCTGAGACATTTTCTTGTCATTTTGCTTACCAGATGCTTTTCTACTTTTACTATTACTGTGCAGCTTAACAGTCTTTAATGTGTTTGAGTTTAGATTCTGAGTCTTATTAATTTCTAGTGATTAGCCTTTTATTTATAGGCTAAAAGGTTAAGCATTCTAATTTAAAATTTTAATAATTTTCCATAGGTTGAAAGACTTGAAGCCAAAGTAGTTGAACCCTTGAAAGCTTATGGGACCATTGTGAAAATGAAACAGGTAAGTAAATCTATTTTCTCACTTACTATGAGTTACTCTGGCAAAGAGTATGAGGTTTCCAATTGTTTTTTTAAAAAGAAATACAAAGTAGTGGCCAGGAGTGGTGGCTCATGCCTGTAATCTCAGCACTTGGGGAGGCCAAGGAGGGCGGATCACGAGGTCAGGAGTTTGAGACCATCCTGGCCAACATAGTGGAACCCTGTCTCTACTAAAAGTACAAAAAAATTAGCTGGGCGTGGTGACGTGCACCTGTAATCCCAGCTACTCAGGAGGCTGAGGCAAGAAAATCGCTTGAACCCGGGAGGCAGAGGTTGCAGTGAGCTAAGATAGTGCCACTGCACTCCAGCCTGGGCGACAGTGCGAGACTCTGTCTCAAAAAAAAAAAAAAGAAATACAAACTAGTATATAGTCATTCTTTTTACTCTGAACGATCCCTTAGCTCTTTAAGAATCATGAAATATTTTTAGTGAGCTTATTAAGTATACTGTAGCAACATAAACAACATAGACATTATTATGGAAACTTTAAAACAATTATAATCATGAAAAATATATGGACAGAAATTGCTTTACTATATGAATATAAGTTTTTGTTTAAAGCAGATGATAGCATTTAGACTTTTAAAATGTGTGAGAGAGTTCTATTTTTAAAACTAACTTTATTGAAGTGTAATTTACATCAGCAGTCCCCAACCTTTTTGGCACCAGGGACCGGTTTTGTGGAAGACAATTTTTCTTTAGTTCACAATAGGGTTTGCACTCCTATGAGCATCTAATGCTGCCTCTGATCTAACAAGAGGCAGAGCTCAGGCCTTAATACTAGCTCGCCCCCCGCTCACCTGCTGTGCTGGCCCAGTTCCTAATAGACCTGGGAGTTGGGAGCCCCTGATTTATGTGCAATAAAATTCTTCCATTTTAAGTGATCATTGAGTTTTGACAAATGTTTATACCCATGTAACCACTACCACCATCAAAATTACACATTTATATACATATATCTATTATGGTTAATAGTTTTGCACTGAAATTGTGTCATTATTTTGAGAGAATATTAACACATTCTCACATACATAGACACTAATTATGTAATACTTGTAATTCCTGTGGTAATGGTACCAGGATCACACAAGAAGTATTCTTCCATTCTTAAAACAGAGTGTGTGAATTTTCTTAAGTCAGACATTTTTACTAACAAAAAAATGCCAATTTGCAGGATGACCTCAAGGCAACATTCACAGCAAGGAATCGAGAAGCTAAGCAGTTAACTCAGTTAGAAAGAACACGTCAGCGAAACCCATCTGATCGACATGTTATTGTATCCTTTGAATTTGGGTCTTTAAAAAAATGTTTAAGGTATGGAGTACAAAAGTAAATGTATATAGAAATTGTGCATTTTTACTTTTAAATGAGTAGAGAATTTGAATATAAAGATTGAAAAGAAATGCATTTAGAAATTCTCAGTATAGAAATTGTCTAATTTTAAAGAGGTTACACCACCTAATTCAAATCCCCTTATATCGTTTTACACAGTAGACTTTGCAAATGAACAAACAAAAAATTCAGATGTTTTTATAAAGAGTAAATTCAGATTTCTGAATTTTATTTTCACATGGTGATGACTAAATATTAATTCTACAATTAACTTAAAGATCTATCGTTAATCCTAATATATCAGTGTCCTCTGTGCCCTGTTTTGAGAAAAGGAAAGAAAATTTTCCCATTTAATTTCCTTCATCTTTTAGAAATAAAACAATTATGTGGGTCAGGCGTGGTAGCTCACCCCTGTAATCCCAGCACTTTGGGAGGCTGAGGCAGGCAGATCACAAGGTCAGGAGATCGAGACCATCCTGGCTAACACAGTGAAACCCCGTCTCTGCTAAAAATACAAAAAATTAGCCGGGCATGGTGGTGGGCGCCTGTAGTCATAACTACTCTGGAGGCTAAGGCAGGAAAATGGCGTGAACCTGGGAGGCGGAGCTTGCAGTGAGCCGAGATTGCGCCACTGCACTCCAGTCTGGGCGACAGAGCCAGACTCGTCTCAAAAAAAAAAAAAAAGAAAGAAAGAAATAAAACAACTATGTGAAATCATGACTTCCAGCCAGTTAACCTCAGGAGGGAAACTTAAGAGTATAATTAAGATCCAAGTTGGACACAAACCTAGATACGACTGTCCACTGTAACAAGGTTCTTCTGTTAAACATGACTATTTCTTAAACTACAATGTGCGTTGTTCATTACTAAGCAAAAGCATACAAAATAGTGCCTAACTGCCAGCAACTAAGATAGGCAGGACTGTGTAGAAAGCACTACCATCTGGCCGGGCGCATTGGCTTATGCTTGTAATCCCAGCACTTTGGGAGGCCAAGGCGGGCAGATCATGAGGTCAGGAGTTCGAGACCATCCTGACCAACATAGTGAAACGCCATCTCTACTAAAAATACAAAAATTAGCCAGGCATGGTAGCACGTACCTGTAGTCTCAGCTACTTGGGAGGCTGAGGCAAGAGAATCGCTTGAACCGGCAGATGGAGGTTGTGGTGAGCTGAGATCACACCACTGCACTACAGCCTGGAAAACAAAGTGAAACTCTGTCTCAAAAAAAAAAAAAACAAAAAAGAAAAAGCACTAACATCCCTACTGCCTCTTTTTTCCATTCCTTCTATGTGTCTCCTTCCTACTTCCTTAAGGTTGTTACTGCCCAGCTCAGCCAGAAACCACATGAGGAGTGGCTCTTTGAGAGCATTTGAGGTTCCAGAACACCTCCATTCCTGAGGGGAGTCCCTTGAGCAGCGATTTGGGGCTGCACCAATTGCTTGGTCCTTCTTCCTTTGGACCAAAGGTACAGAAGCCCAACTTTGTACTAAACAAAAATGGGCAGCCATAGGGCTGGGAGTGGAGTGCCCACTGGAGACTGGGACAGAAACATCTAGATGGTCATAGATCTGCAAATGGAGATGATAGAATCTGTGTTTTAAGCAAGTCAGACAAACCAGAGAATGCTGGAAAATTTATGACTGATAACTAGAGATCAAGGCAGAGGCTGTGGGTTGGGGCGGGGGGGTTCACCAGTGTTTAAGAATTAAGCTAGGGATCAAAATTTTTTGTTTTGTTTTGTTCTTTGTGGACTGGAGTGGGGGAGGTGGTGATATATGAAGACATCTGGAATCCTGAGTAGTTGGCAAGATTGAATCAGGAGTACTGGTGTCTACACTAAACACAGAAACGAATCTATTCCTAAGACAAACATTTTTCTGACTTGGATGCTGTGCTGTAAACTGCTGTGGAAGGGAGACAATCTTAGAGCACAGATGAAGCAGGTCTGTGGGTTCACATGGTGGGGAGATAAATACAACCTAAGAGGTTATTGCCACAGGTGAATCAATGTGCTTACTGGGTAAGATCTGCAACTTGTGTATTTTGACAACCTGAGACCAAAACATGAAGGACAATCTGCATACAAATGTAGTCAATATAAATATACAAATATTCAATCATAGTATCATGGAATATTTCCCAGGATAAACTCTTAAAATTCATCTATGTAGAAATATGTTTAAGTTTGATATGTAAGATAAGATAGAGTCACTCTGATAGAGAGGATAGGGAAAAGAAGAATTCCAGGGCTCTGCCTGCTCACCCCCAAAGTAGGACTCCAGGTGGCTTCTAAACAAGCTTCCTGTAATGCAGTGTGACAAATACCAATCTGGCTTACCCTTTTAAAAATCATTTTAAACTCTTTAACTAATTCCATTTAATATACGAATATCTTTATTCATGGAGTTGTATCTTAGTATTTTAATCCAAAGCATTTCCTATTCAAGTTGGTATATTATAGAATTTTGAAGAATTTTTAGTGAAAAGAAGAAATATTAGAAATCTATATTCTCTTTGCTAAAAATGGATGTGTTACTTTGGGTGAGTTGCTATGCTCAAGTAAAGGGATTTGAGACTTTCAGAAATAAATAGTAGTTGCTGGAGGGTGATAGAAGGTGAAGCTACACATAGCCCAGCTATGGCTTCTGTTTCCCCATGCTTTCCTGATTTAGCCAACTCGACTTACCCTTCTAAATTTTAAAATGAAAATATCAGTAAATGAGGAGGGTAAAGACATGAGTCAAAAGGAAGTAGTCACAAGTAAAGAGCTGCAGCAGTCATGTGTAATAAACAGTATTAGGAATTAGTCTGCTTGAATATTCTCACTAGCACAAGGTTAACGCGTATCAAGTAACTGTTAGAGATTTTTTCATAGTAGTAAGTCTTCAGAGGAGCTCTATTTTATCTTTGAATTTCCTGTAATGAAGTTGGAGTTTAAAGAATCTCAAACACAGAAATATAGAGAACTGTTTTTGATTCCTGGTTATGAATAAGTTGAAAGTTTGTATGATTTTTAAAAACTCTGCAGCCCATATGGTAAATGTATATACAAATACAGAGAGGTATAAATGAATATAATTTTAAGTACTTAGTATCTTGAAAATGTGTAGTTGAATGAACCTAATTACAAAAGTAACCATAATTGATATATGGTTACAATTAATATATAACCTAATTGTAAGTGTATATAATTCTGTGGGTATATAAATTTATTGAAAGAATTGTTATACTCTCTTTGAAATGTATTTTTTCCTTTATGAAAAATTTCAGTCACAGGTGGGTAATAAAGTGGTGTGTCAAGAAATGGATCCTTATAGTAAACCCTTTTACTTGTTTCAATTTATACATTTTCTTGAAAAAGAAAGCAAAAGCTAAATGTCACGGTATTACTTATCACAGAACTTTGATAACAAATGCAAACTTTTTCTATGATTAATTATTAAATGATGATATATGTGACTTTTGAGTAAATATAATATTAGCACAAGAAACAAAACTTTATTAGGAAGAATTTAATCCGAAAATTGGGCTGTGCCTTTTTAAATTTCTGTGTTACCATTTAAGAAAAAATCTTAAATATTTTTGGGCAACTTTTGTTCTAGCAGAGGAGATGCTTAAAGAGAGATACACGATTAGATTAGAAATATTCTGCACTTGACAGTACTATAGCCACTGGCTCTATATGGCTATTGAGTTCTTGAAATACAACTAAAGTAACTTTGGAGCTAGTTTTTAATTTTTTATTTAATTTTAATTAGTTTTAATGAAAATAGCCCCATATGGCTAGTGGCCACCATACTGATTGGACGGTACAGATCAGATAATATGAGTACATGTCCAAATGTGTTAGACTTGCCATCTAATTCATTAGTTACTAGTGTATTTATTTTTTTGTAATAAGCATTAACTAAATAGAAGCAGTGTAACATGGTTGTCTTGTAAAGAAGAATCTACAAGTAGAAATCCCATGCTGAAATATTTTGTAGTGTATATTATATTCCACCTGATGAGGATATTATAGAGTTAGGAATATTTAATGCATTTGGAGAACAAGTAGAAGCAAGCAAGGTAGAAAGAGTCTTGGTTATATACCTGCTAACCCAAAATACCTCAATGTTGTACATTTTAAAGATCAAACTCTCAGTGGTAGAACTTGTCATAGCTGTAGGTCTCTCTACTGTGTGCCACTCTCCTTAGTCCTTTCCAAAGATGATTTCATGTAATCCATACAATAGTCCTATGAGATAAGCATAAAGAGTAAGAGATAATAGGCCGGGCACGGTGGCTTACACTTGTAATCCCTGCACTTTGGGAGGCTGAGGCGGGTGCCCCATCTCTTCTAAAAATACACAAAATTAACTGGGCATGGTGGCATGCGCCTATAATCCTAGCTACTCAGGAGGTTGAGTAAGAAGAATCGCTTGAATCCAGGAGGCGGAGGTTGCAGTGAGCCGAGATTGCGCCACTGCACTCTAGCCTGGGCAACGAGCAAAACTCTATCAAAAACAAAAATAAGAGATAATCTGTAATTGAGAGAATTGAAATAATCTTTACTAAGTCATAAGTCCTTTTCAGGGGAGAAATGGCTAACGGAGAGAGAGACAAAAGAAAAATAATTTTTGATAAATGGCACAGGTAGTGAAATAGAGGGAAGCAGTAGAAAATATGGGACATGATTTTACAGTAGGTTATCCAAGGGTGTCTGGAAAAAAAAAATGATTTTGTAGACAGAAAGGGAAGGATTTGGGGGTAGTTTTTGTCCTTGGGGTTTTTTTTTCTAGATCGTGAATCAAGTCACTAAATAAAGCTTTTTATTCTGCATGTGCTTACATAGATCATTTTATTATATATGGTAAAATACAATATTAACCATTTACACTGTTATGCCAAAAAGCCAGTACTGCACAATGGTAGAATTTACCAGTAAGCTCAACTGAATGAATTCTCATTTGATTTTTTTATATCTTTGGTTGGGCAATACTTTTGTAGGCAGAAACGGAATTACAGAGAGCTGCAATGGATGCTAGCCGAACAAGTCGTCATCTGGAGGAAACTATTAACAACTTTGAAAGGCAGAAAATGAAGGATATAAAGGTAATAAAGTAATTGTTAGGGTTCAAAATGTATTTTTAACCTTATTTTTTACTTTAAACTCATGAAAAATTTAAATTACTCTATATTTTTTAGCCCATAAATACTGCTTATAAAGAAAATATGGTAAATAAGGGGCCGGGCACAGTGGCTCATGTCTGTAATCCTAGCACTTTGGGAGGCCTAGGCAGGTGGATCAGTTGAGGCCAGGAGTTTGGGACGAGCCTGGGCAACATGGAAAAACCGCATCTCTACAAAAAACTAGCCAGGTGTGGTGGCACATGCTTGTAGACCCAGCTTCTTAGGGGGCTGAGGCAGGAGGATCACCTGAGCCTGGGGAGGTTAAAGCAGCAGTGAACCATGACTGCGCCACTGCACTCCCTGTGTTCCAGCCTGGGCAACAGAGCCAGACCCTGCCCACCCCACCCCCCAACAACAACAAAAAGAAAACAGAAAAAGCAAAAAATATTATAAATAAAATATATCATGGGTTTTTTTTTTTTTAAGTGGAAACAGTGGTATATAAAAGACCAACATTTCCAAACAGTAGCCAGATATTCAGCTTTTTATAACAAATACTATTTAATCAAGGGGAACTAACATTTATTGTGTTTTTATATACCAGGCGCTACAACAGGCACTTTATATAAATTCTTGCAGTCTTCACAGCAACTCCATGAGGATGAGGTGGTGTAATTAAGAAATTAAGCAGCCAGGCACAGTGGCTCACACCTGTAATCCCAGCACTTTGGGAAGCTAAGGCGGGCAGATCAGTTGAGGTCAGGAGTTTGAGACCAGCCTGGCCAACATGGCGAAACTCCATCTCTACTAAAAATAAAAAAATTAGGCATGATGGCATGCACCTGTAATCTCAGCTACCCGGGAGGCTGAGGCAGGAGAATCACTTGAACCCAGGAGGTGGAGGTTGCAGTGAGCCAAGAAGAGCATGCCACTGCATTCCAGCCTGGGTGACAGAGCAAGACTCTGACTCAAAAAAAAAAAAAAAAAAGAAATTAAGCAGAGACATAAATATTTTACCCAAAGTACAATAGCCAGAAATAGGAGCTATAAACCAATTTTTTAATGTGTGGTTTCTGTTATAATACAGTCATTAATTTTTTTATAGCTTAATACTTTGTAGTAACTACATATTATCAAATAAGTAAACAGGGTAATAGTAGCCAACCACATAAATTTGCATCTACTATGATATGGTATCTTAGTCAACAAAATCACAAGAATTGCCTTATTCTAACACATTTGTAGATTTGAAACTTTCTTGGGGATCATGAAATTCAGCAGGTCTTTTTGATAACCATCGTGGAAACACTTGAAGGACCTCTTATGACCATCTTACAGACTTTAAAACTCATCTAAGGCTCTTTTTGGCTCACTGAAGATTTTCCTGTAACAAGCTTTAAATATTTGTTTTACTTCTATTGACAAATCTTCCTTCATAAGCTATATTCTTTCAATAAAATAAGCATTATCTGCCACTTAATTATATTATTTATCTCTGAAATCCATCAAACAGTATTCATTTACATCTTTTATTTTCTTTAATTTCCTGTCATAGTTTCAAAGGATTTCTGAGCTTCTCAATTTAGTCACAGGCTCTGTACTCTTCTGTGTAATAGTAGATTGCTACCCACAGAAGAACATCTCAGGGGGCTGTCCCGAGACAAATTCCTTTACCAAGCTAGGAGAGTATGGTCAGGGTATAAAGTTTTATAATTGCTGACATTCCCTCTTAAACTGAGGGAGAAAGGAGAATTATTAAGATAATTAATTAACCTTAACCTGAAAAATGGGAATGGAGACTTGTGAGCTATGCCTGATTCCACTGTTGGGTAAAGGCTTCTTTAGTGATGGGGAACTGATTCCTTGCTCCATCGCTGTTCCTCAGACCTGCAAATTTTTCATTTACACATGGAAATTTGTCTCTACTCTGATCTTTGGGCTCACTTCTGTGTTCTGCCTGGATGCTGGTTTTAATTCCCTGAGCATTAGAGTACCAAACCCCGCAGAGAAAGTGAGTGCAGCATTCCCAGCTACAATTCCTGCTACCTGGGATTTCCTGAAGCAACAGGAGATGGGAGTAAGGTGCTGTACGGTGGAGGGTGCACAGAGAAGAAAAGAGCTTCTAAGCTTTTCTCTATTATGCCCCCAAAAGAGGGAAGTCTCTTGATTTCAGGAAGTCTCTTGGTCACAGAAGAAAATTTTAAAAAGACAGGAAGAAACCTACACTTTAAAAACATTGAGCTATAATTCACTGTGCAACTCTGGTTTTGAGTGTATACACAGATATATATATATATATATGTCTCTCCACTCCATGTTAGAACATTGTCATCACTTCAACCTTGTACAGTTTAGCTTTTGCCCCCGTCTGCTTCCCAACCCTAAGCAACCACCACTAATCTTCATCTCTATGGATCGAGCTATTCTGCACATTTCATAGAATGGAATCATCAAATACATTGACTTCTATGACTGGCTTCTTTCACTTAGCCTGCTCTCAAGGCATATCCATGTTGTAGGATGTGTCAGTACTTCATTCCTTTTTTTGACCAACTAATATTCCATTGTATGGATATACCACATTTTGTTTACTCATTTCAAGGACATTTCAGTTGTTTCCACCTTTTGGCTATTGTGAATACTAATATAAACATTTATGTACAAGTGTTTATGTAGACATATATTTTCATTTCTTTTGGATATATACCCAGAAGTGGAATTGCTGGATTATTGGTAACTTTATGCTTAAGCATTTGAGGAAGTGCCAGACTATTTTCTAAAGTGAACACACCATTGTGTTTGCCCACCAGCAGTATATGAGGGTTACAACTTCTCTGCATCCTCAGTACTTGCTATTCATCAGACTTCTTGATTGTAGCCCTCCTAGTGGGTTTGAAGTAGTAGTTTCATTGTAGTAGTCATCTCATTATAGTTTTGATTTGCATTCCATGTGATGCTTTTTTTTTCTTTTTTTAAAATAGAGACAAGGTCTCACTATGTTGCCTAGGCTGGTTTTGAACTCCTGGTCTCAAGTGATCCTCCCACTTCAGCCTGCCAAAGTGCTGGCATTTACAGGCGTGAGTCACTGTGCCTTGCCTGATGATGCTTTTTGGCCATCTGTGTCATCTGCCTTGAACGAATGGCTATTGAGATCCTTTACCCTTTTTTTCTCCTTTTCGTTTTTTTTTTTTTTTTTTTTTTGAGATGGATTCTCACTCTGTCGCCCAGGCTGGAGTGCAGTGGCGCGATCTCAGCCCACTGCAACCTCCACCTCCCAGATTCAAGTGATTCTCCTGCCTCAGCCTCCCAAGTAGCTGGGATTACAGGCATGCACCGCCACGCCTGGCTAATTTTTGTATTTTTAGTAGAGATGGGGTTTGCCATGTTGGCCAGGCTGGTCGTGAACTCCTGATCTCAGGTGATCTGTGCACCTCCACCTCCCAAAGCTCTGGGATTACAGGCGTGAGCCACCATGCCCGGCTCCTTTACCCTTATTTTAACTGGATTGTCTTATTTCTGAGTTGTGAGAGATTTTTATATATTCTAGATAGAAGTCCCTTATCAGATAATCTGCAGTTTTTCCCATTCTGTGGGTTGCCTTGTCACTTTCTTGATAGTGTCTTTGAAGCACAAGTTTTTAATTTTGATGAAATCCAATTTCTCTCTTCTTACTTGTGCTTTGATGTTATAACTAAGAATCCACTGCCAAATCCAAGGTCATGAATATTTATTCCTATGTTCTCTAACAGTTTTATAGTTTCAGCTCTTATATGTCTTTGATCCATTTGAATTAATTTTTATATATGGTTAAATTTTGTAAAGGTTAAATTTCATTATTTTGCATGTGACTGTCTAGTTGTTGCAGCACCATTTGTTGAAGAGACTATTCTTTCCTCAATTGAATGGTCTTGGCATCTTTGTTGAAAATCAGTTGACGTGGTTTTACTTCTGGGCTCCCGTTCCTTTTCATTAATCTATGTGACTATCCTTATGCCAGTACCACACTGTCCTAACACTGCTTTATGGTATGCTTTTCAATCAGGTAATGTGAGTCTTCGTACTTTCTTCAGATTTTTAAAAATTGATATGGCTATTCAGGATCTATTGCAATCCTGTATGAATCTTAGAATCAGTTTGTCAGTTTCTACAAAGAAGTCAGTTTGGGTTCTTACAAGGATTGTATCACATATGTAGATTAATTTCAGGAGTATTGACATCTTAAGAGTAATTCTTCCTGTCCATAAACATGGGATGTTTTTCCATTTATTTTAATATTCTTTAATTTCTTTAAGCACTATTTGTAGTTTTCAGAATATAAATTGTGCATCTTTTGTTAAACTTCTTCCTATTTTATACTTCCTGTTGCTATCGTAAATGGGTTTGTTTTCCTAATTTCATTTTCAGATTGCTTGTCACAAATGTATAGAAAGACAGTTGATTTTTGCATACTGACTTACGTCTTACAATCTTGCCAAACTTGAATATTAGTTCTAATAGTTTTTTAGTAGATTGGTTAAATTGAGATAAATTTAATAAATTGAGATAAATTAGATTTTCCACATACAAATTTTGTTTTCTGCAACAACCTACAATTTAAATGCAAACTCCCATAACCCTAGCAAACTCCCAGAAACATGAGCACCAGATTATCAATACCAGAGTCTGTTAGGGTTCTCAATCTCCATTCTGCACATCATTCCTCATTACTGTCAAATTGCTTCCTTTCCAAGTAAGGCCACATTTGGGATCTTTTATGATAAAGAGGGATGTAGAAATCTTACAAGGTTGCCTCAAAGATCAGTCAAAAGGGTTACATTACAGCTTTTTTTTTTTTTTTTTTTTTTTTTTTTTTAAGAGCTGGTGTCTCCCTGTGTTGCCCAGGCTGGTCTCAAACTCCTGAGCTCAAGCAATCCTCCCACCTCGACCTCCCCAGGTGCTGGGATTACAGGCATGAGCTACCATGCCTCGCTGGCCCCCTTATTTCTAATAACAATATTCACATATTGCCATGTTGATCTTAGCATGTCTCATAAACATTTCTGTGAGAAGGATACTTGGAAAAGTCAGATTATTGATACCATTCTTAATTTGGGGAGAAACAGACAAAACATTCCTATTCCTACCTGTTATCAGGCTACTGCTTCTGATAAGGGCAGAGTTTGTGGCTCCTTTAACCACTCTGGAAGCAGAAATGATTGGCAGTAGTGAGCACTGCTCATAACTGTGTGTGCATTACTGTGTTTGAGGTGAGTTTAATTGATAAGTCCATTTGAATTTTGGTATTGGAATTAAACAGCAAGTAATACATTTTTGATAGACTTTTCATAGGAACTTTGCAGAGTATCTCTCTGAAATAGGCTGTTACAGAACTTAGTGTACAAAATGAGAGAAAAAATTACAGTCCCATTTGTTTCCATGTATTAGGAAAAGTCATCAGTATATGATGAATGTCAAGGGAATTTCACAATTACAAAAAAGGTACTTAACCAGGAGTTACTCCTGTCACAAACGGGGATAGGAACTCAGTATGTAGTGAAATAGCTGACATAAGCAAGAAACATCATAATTTTTTATAGCTTTATTTTTATTATAAATATAAATCATAAAACTTATCCATAAAATTATAGAGAAAAATTTAGTCTTACCACCCAAAAATATTCACCATTTTTTATTTTGCCCTTCCAGATTTTTCCTATGCGTATATACAGAGACATGGTAATAACAATAACAAACATTTCTTAAACATTGACTGTGTGCCAGGTACCATTCTAAGCATTTTGCATGAATAAACTCATTAATTCCTCAAAACATCATTATGAGGAAGGTACTATTTTTAGCCCTGACAGTTATACATTAATGGGACCACCGTATATATAGCATCTCTTCTTAAAACTTATGGATGTATTTATATTTATGCCAAGAAACAGATCCATATCATTTTTTGTTATCTTTATGATATTCTGCAGTATGGTTATACTGGTTCATTTAACCAGTCCTCATTGGTGAATGTCTAGGTTATTTTTGCAATTGTAGCTGTCACTGCATCATTACACATCATTAAAGAGCAGCCTTAACTGCTAGCCCAGTTATTTTCTTGAGATAAATTACCAGATGTGGAGCTCCTCCTTCAGAGCATACACTTTTAATGTTAATGTATATTTTTAAAACTTCTGTCCACAAAGGTTAAACCAGTTTACATTCCTACTAAACCCTGCATAAGCACAGGTACAATGATGAGTTTGGTTTTTTTGTTGTTGTTTTGAGACGGAGTCTCGCTCTGTCACACAGGCTGTAGTATGGTGGCATGATCTTGGCTTACTGCAACCTCTGCCTCCTGGATTCAAGTGATTCTTCTGCCTCAGCCTCCCGAGTAGCTGGGATTACAGGCGTGCACCACCATGCCCAGCTAATTTTTGTATTTTTAGTAGATGGGGTTTCACCATGTTGGCCAGGGTAGTCTAGAACTGCTGACCTCAGGTGATCCACCTGCCTCGGCCTCCCAAAGTGCTGGGATTACAGGCATAAGCCACTGCACCTGGTGTGTTTTTTGTTTGTTTTATATGACAATGTTGACACCATAAGTTGCAGTATTTTTAATAAGACGATAGGTAAAAAATCAGTATCATTTGCATTATTACTGCTGAGCTTTTTAAATGTATTTAGCAATACATTTCTTTAGTAAATTATATTTTTCCTTAACCTATATTTCTGTTGGATGTTGGAATTTCTTACTAATTTCTAAAAATTATTTATATGGAGACAATTAGCCCTTCAAATGAAAGAGAAAGTATGTTGCAAATGTATTTTCTCATTTTACTGCTTAGTGTTTTTGCCACCTCTTAAGTTTTCTTTTTATTGCCAGATCTATCTGTCTTCTTTTTGGTTTCTTCCTTGGTGTCATGCTTAGAAAGGTTTTCATCCCCTAGGTTATATAAGTATTGCTTATATTTTGATTTTTAAAATATTTTAAACATTAAATATTGAGCTGGCAGCTGTGTTTTGCAGTGTTATGACATGGATATATAACTTTAATTTTCAGATGGGTAGACAGTTCTCCTGACATCCTTTATTGAATATCCTATACTCTGGAGAGCTGTCATTTCCTCTTTGCCAAAATGTTCTTAAAACCTTTTCATTAAAGATCTCTTTTGTTAATCAAACAAGATAGAGGCTTTACTGTTAGTCACTACGTCCAATTTAGCTAGTTGACTTTGTTGTTGTTGAGACAGAAGTCTCCAAATGTTGCCAAGCTGGTCTGGGGCACCTGGACCCAAGGGAACCTCCTGCGTCAGCCTGCCAAGTAGCTGGGATTATAGGCACATGCCATTGTGCCTGACTAGTTTACTTCTTGAGCATTAAAAAATGGGTGTTTTGGCTTGTCATCAACTCTTAGTTCAGTTTTCCCTCTAGGAGTTTCCACACTCAAGAAAACCTGACTCCTTTCTGGTTTGCAACTATCATAAGGACACTAACAACTAAGAGTAGGTCCCAGCCCTGGTCAGAAGCCATTCCTCCTCTAAAGTATTCCTGGGTACGTAGAGATACTTTAATATGAAATCCAAAATTGTATTTTAGCATAAGGCCGTTTATCAGTCAGTTGCCAGCCTGGTATACCTGAGCCCTCTCTAACTTAATGAAGTGACAATAAGGGTGATTGTGAATCATAGTTACAAGTCTCTTTTAACCTAGGCCCTGTCCTCTCAGTTAGAATGACATAAATCACTGAGTAGCAATCAAAGCCTCTTAATGCTCCCTTAAGTGTTTTTCTAATCATGTAGGAGAGAATGGGGCTGGAGGGAAGAATCACAGGCCACTGATAATTATCTATATGGCTGTCCTATATGACCACTCTTTTCTGGGTTATCTTAGGAGAGCAAGGATGAAGGGAAATGTGTATTTGACTAGCCTTCTAATATAATCCATGCTTCAGTATTTTCTGCCTTGTTCTTATTCAGCCCAGTTCTCTCTACATTGCTTATTTTGTTATAATTAACAAGATGATACGATCATGTTTATTAAAAACTTGCCTGGTTTCCATCTTTTCCCTATCTACTGATTACCTCATCCCCTGTTTAGATCAACATGCACATCTTCACTCATACTTTTTGTTCATGATCTTCCTTGTCATAAGTTTCCATCATGCTTATATAGAGGTTACCTGCACAGTTTATCTGTGAAGGAAATTATTGATTCTGGCAAGAACAGCACAGTTCAGTGGGCAATAGCAAAAAAACCTTAAATGAGCTATAACCTTATAGCCTTAGAATCAGATCTGTGTCTAAAGAGTTTTATCTGTGAGCAACACTGGGCAGGTCAGTATCTGTAAACTGGAACACTCTATGCAAATATATGGTATTATCATCAGTGGCAGGAGTGTCATTACTACCAAGTAACTCCTTTATGTTTAGAGAATACAAGTAGCATATAGTGTGGGACCTACTTCCTGTTGAAAAAATGTTCTACTGTTTAAACATGAGTTGGAATTGCTAAAACACCAGCTTCATAACTGAACTGCTCTAATACTTAGTAAGTATATGGTATTAAAAGTATACAGTAGCATACATTTTAGTCAGATCTTCTGTTATTATAAATGTCAGTTACTAAGTATAAAGAGAACTAACTAAAATAAAAAATAAGATGGAAGTGAATGGTGATAAAGGAAATACTTTGTATAATTTGAAGGTTTGGCAGCAAAAGGTCTTCACAACTGTTTCTCTTTCAGTTATCTTTTGTACTTTATTTGCCCTATAGAAAAACAGATACTTCTGTATTTTATAAAATACCAAGATTATAGTGAGGAATAAAGTTACTATATTCATAAAGAAATTTAAATCATTGTTTAAATTCAGTTCTTTGGTTTTTTTTAGACTATATTTTCTGAATTTATCACAATCGAAATGTTATTTCACGGCAAAGCTTTAGAGGTCTACACTGCTGCCTACCAGAATATACAAAACATTGATGAAGATGAAGATTTAGAGGTAGGACTATGTCTATCTAAGCTCAGTTCTTCTGTTAATGTGGAAATATTTAAAAGAGAACATTAGTTTGTATGTGATTAGTATCTTTTTTTTTTTTGAGACAGAGTCTTACTCTGTTGCCCAGGTAGGAGTGCAGTAGTGTGATCTCAGCTCACTGCAACTTCCACCTTGTGGGTTTAAGCAATTCTCCTGCCTCAGCCTCCCAACTAGCTTGGATTACAGGTGCCCACCACCATGCCCAGCTAATTTTTATATTTTTAGTAGAGACGGGGTTTCACCATGTTGGCCAGGCTGGTCTTGAACTCCTGATCTCAAGTGATGCGCCCACCTCGGCCTCCCAAAGTGCTGGGATTACAGGCATGAACCACCGTGCCCAGCCATGATTAATATTTTAAATTTGAACACTACAGTGGTTATTATGTGTAATCCAAAACAGATGAATTTTTATGATTTTCCATTTATTTTCAACTTTTCAAATTAACCATGGCAAAAGTTCCAGGAGTTAATTTATTAATAGCTAGTAAAATACAATTTACATAAAGCCATTAAATAAAATACTATGTATCATTTTGACTGGTGATACAAGCCCACTGAAGTGTGCTAAAAAAAAACTAACATTTAGTGGCTTCAGTAACATTTGAGTGTTTACATCATGCACAATACCCAAAGCTTTACATGCATTTTCTCTTTCAAACCTCAAAATCTTAGGTGGTAGGTGTTGCTGTAACTCTCATTTTACAACTATAGAAACAGGCTGAGAGGATTTAAATAACTTATTTGTGGCCACTTAGCTAGTAAATAGCAGAATCAGGATTCTGACTGACTATGTAACGTCATCACTAAGCTATGAAATAAATGTAGGTTATGTAAGCTTGCTTTATGCTGATGGTTTTAGTTAAATGCAGATAATTCTGATTGGCCAACTAACATTAGAGCAAGTAAATATCAAAGCCTGGTCCTCAATGAGCAATTCTGTAAATATCCAACCCTCTTACCTTCCAAAAGGAAAAAAAAAAGGTACGAAAGTATTTATGCTGAAGTAAACTGTTCAAGACATACTTTCCCCATCTCTAATACAGAAGTGAAAAAAGCCATGTAATCCCAACATATAACAAGAATTCTGTATTAATAAAATATGGAAGTGTCTACCACTTAACAAATTTGAAGATTCCCCCCACTTTTTTTGTATCTTCCCCCTGCCTCCAGGACGGAGTCTTGCTCTGTCACCAAGTCTGGAGTACAGTGGCGCGATCTCGGCTCACTGCAACCTCCACCTCCCAGGTTCAAGTGATTCTCCTGCCTCAGCCTCCCTAGTAGCTGGGATTACAGGTGCCTGCCACCACGCCCGGCTAATTTTTCTATTTTTAGTAGAGATGGGGTTTCACCATGTTGGCCAGGCTGCTCTCGAACTCCTGACCTCGTAATCTGCCCGCCTTGGCCTCCCAAAGTGCTAGGATCACCGGCGTGAATCACTGCGCCTGGCCTAATTTTTTTTTGTATGTTAACTATCAATAAAGAGATTCTCTGAGCCTTCCCGTCCCATTACTTCATGGGCTTCAGGAAACTTAAAACCAGAATATAGGTTAAAGAAAATGAAGAAAGTACATATTACAGTATGTGTATATATGTTTCTAATGTCAAAATCTAACTTGTTTTATATCAGTTATATATACATATTTATATTTCTCTATTTGTCAGTAATGACTTCCCAAGTGTTACTTCCAAACACTACAGCTAAGGTTTCTTAACTTTCACTCCTTTTCATGTCCTGCTTTTAAAAATTGATTATGAAGGCCAGGCGCAGTGGCTCACGCCTGCAATCTCAGCACTTGGGAAGCCCAAGGCAGGTGGATCACCTGAGGTCAGGAGCTCAAGACCAGTCTGGCCGCCATGGTGAAAACCCATCTCTACTAAAAATACAAAAATTAGCTGGGCATTGTGGCGGGCACCTGTAATCCCAGCTACTTGGGAGGCTGAGGCAGGAGAATCACTTGAACCCGGGAGGCGGAGGTTGCAGTTAGCTCATATTGTGCCACTGCACTCCAGCCTGGGTGACAGAGTGAGACTCCATCTCCAAAAATAAAAAGGGCGGGCACGGTGGCTCATGCCTGTAATCCCAATACTTTGGGAGGCCGAGGCAGGCGGATCACGTGGTCAGGATATTGAGACCATCCTGGTCAACGTGGTGAAACCCCGTCTCAAAAATTAGCCAGGCTTGGTGGCACGCGCCTGTAATCCCAGCTACTTGGGAGGCTGAGGCAGGAGAATCGCTTGAATCTGGGAGTCGGAGGTTGCAGTGAGCCAAGTTCACGCCATTGCACTCCAGCCTGGCAACAGAAACTCCATCCCAAAAAAAAATTATCAAGCTTTCATCTGTCATTTATAAAATAATAAAATAGCAAATGTTTATATATTACAGTGAGTCAGCTATTGATCTTTGCATTTTAACTATATTATTTTAGGCCGGGCGCGGTGGCTCAAGCCTGTAATCCCAGCACTTTGGGAGGCCGAGACGGGTGGATCACGAGGTCAGGAGATCGAGACCATCCTGGTCTACACGGTGAAACCCCGTCTCTACTATAAAATACAAAAAACTAGCCGGGCGAGGTGGCGGGCGCCTGTAGTCCCAGCTACTCGGGAGGCTGAGGCAGGAGAATGGCGTAAACCCGGGAGGCGGAGCTTGCGGTGAGCTGAGATCCGGCCACTGCACTCCAGCCTGGGCGACAGAGCGAGACTCCGTCTCAAAAAAAAAAAAAAAAAAAACTATATTATTTTAATCCTCTCAATAACTTTGATGAAAGTACTTATTTCTGATTTCTGTGGATGAGAAAACGGAAGCATAGTGAGGTTAAGAAACTTCCCAGAGATCTTATAGCTACTAAGTAGCAGAGCTGAAAGTCTGATCCGGAAGTCTGACTACAAGGCCCGTTATGCTTTAATCCTCTCTACATTAGACTTCCAAGTATGGTTCTTGCTGAGTGACATTAATCATTTCCTGCAAGAAATAACACTGCATTTAGTGGCAGGTTCAAAAGTGATCCCCCAATTCTTCTTCAAGACTGTAGCCCACTTTATAAGTATTTTCATTCTTCTTTGTATAATACATTTGACATGCCATTTGTTAACTGACCTTAAAGTTCCTTCAAGCCCTTCAGTCCCCAAGGTTTTCCTTCTTATCCCAGAGGTCCTAGGTATTTTTCTGTTACACCACTTCCTTTATAACTTACCACTACTCTTAATCAGCCATCTAAGTAGTTTGTGGGAAAAGAGCTCTATGTAAAACTAAAGGTCTCAGGAATATGTGGTAGATTTTTTTTTTAATATCAACTCCCCTACTTTCTAGTGAAGAAATACTGAGCAAGTTAACTTACTCGCTCTTCAGCTTCCTCCTTTCTAAAATGGAGATACTGTAGTACTTACCTCATGTCGTGTTTGTTCAACAACTATTTATTGAGCACCTCATATGCACCAAGCACGATTCTAAGTGTGAAGGATTTAGCATTCTAAGTTAGAAACAGTCCAAGTTGTCAAAGCAGTAGCTTTAAATCTACCAGGGAATTCAGACATTTAAAAAATAACTAACCATTTTTTAATAATATGACCAGTCCTATAAAGGGAAAAAAGAAAGTGTGCTGTGTGTGATGGAGGGTTACAAATAGTCGGGAGAATCAGTGATTTCTTAGAATCTTGAGAGATGCATGGGAGGGTGCCTGGCAAAAACTTTCAGGGAGAGTGCATGGATATACATACAAAGGTCCTGCGGCAGGACTGTTGTGAAGAAAGAACAGTGTATTTAAAACAATACAGTTGAGAATCATGGCATGTCATGGAAAAAAACAAAAGCAAAACAGCACAGTATAGGGCACGAGCACATGTTCAATGAACCACGGGCATAAACTATTTATTATTATGCCATATAGCAATTGTGAAGAGAACAGTCTGGAGAGAATTGTGGGACCAGGGGAAGTAACTAATTCATGTAACTGATACAATATCAAACAGGTACCTACCAAGAGGAAGGATCCTGTAAATAGAAGGTTTCTTGGAAAGAAGCAAAGAAAACATGCAGAAAAAGACTGAGAAATAACTTGCTATTCTTCCAGATAGTCCATGCTTTGTAAGAACCACTGAGATTTATTCCATCTGCAGCCAGTGTTTTGTAGTTAGGCTCCTCTAGTTGTATCACAAACCATCTTAATTGCTTTTCACATAGAAAGTATTGTCAGCCAGGCGCGGTGGCTCAGGCCTGTAATCCCAACACTTTGGGAGGCTGAGGCAGGCGGATCATGAGGTCAGGAGTTCGAGACCATCCTGGCCAACATGGTGAAACTCTAAAAAATTAGCCAGGCGTGGTGGCGCGTGCCTGTGATCCCAACTACTTGGGAGGCTGAGATGGAAGAATCACTTGACCCTGGGAGGCAGAGGTTGCAGTGAGCCAAGATCGTGCCATTGCACTCCAGCCTGGGTGAAAGGGTGAGACTCCATCTCACGGAAAAAAAAAAAAAAGTATTGTCAGGTCACCTCTGTATTAACTTCAGAGCACATTCAGATCTTGAGAACTGCTCTTAGAAGAAATATTGGACCATGTTGGAAAATGCATTATTGCCAATAAATTGGAGTAAAATGTTAATTTTAATAAATATTTAACTGGTATAGACTTCTATCCCAAGGGTTACATACTGTTTTCCATTTCCCACTTTAAATTCCATCTTTGCTAGAAAAGTTAAAGGAATGTTTTTAAGAAAAATGTTTCTCCTCCAAATACCAGTTGTTTAATGAGTCATTGCATTTTTTGTTTGTTTGTTTGTTTGAGATGGAGTCTCACTCTGTTGCCCAGGCTGGAGTGCAGTGGCACGATCTCGGCTCACTGCAACCTCCGCCTCCCGGGTTCACATTCTCGGGAGGCCATTCTCCTGCTTCAGCCTCCCACATAGCTGGGACTACAGGCACCCACCACCTCGCCCAGCTAATTTTTTGTATTTTTAGTAGAGATGGGGTTTCATCGTGTTAGCCAAGATGGTCTCGATCTCCTGACCTCATGATCCGCCCGCCTCAGCCTCCCAAAGTGCTGGGACTGCAGGCGTGAGCCACCGTGCCCGGCCCAAGTCATTGCATTTTTATATCATACCAGGATGTCAGTGGTCCATGTCTGGCACCAAAATTGAATTTGGTCCTTGGTAACCTGTTAACCTAATTAGCATCCCTGAATTACTTTAAAACACAAGTCTCACCTCCTATGTTTTATCCTTGATTCCTTCCGTGTCCTGCAGTTCTCTGAGATTTAAAGGAATGTATAGCCATCCCCTAATTTAGGTCTCCTTTTCCCCCCCCATAGAAGATGTTAATTAAATTCACTTTTGCCAAATGAATGATGTTAACTATGTTTGCAACTTAATGGTTAACATCATTCATTTGGCAAAAGTGAATTTAATTAACATCTTCTATATGCCAGGGGGGAGATGCATAGGTAAAACAGGGCTCCCTTGCTTAAGAGAGAACTTGAGACAGATATGTAATCAATTACAAAACACTGAGTTAAAAGCCATACTTGAGAGTATGAACAGTAGGAGCTACTCAGACATAGAGGAATGTAGAAGAAAGATGGCGTTTTACATTGTTCTTGAAGGACAAGTAATTCTTGAAGGACAGTTTGCTGTAATTCTAGGCTAAGGAACCAGCATTGCAAAGGCATAGTATAACTTAGGTTCTGCATTTACAGTCAAGAATCACAAAAAGTTTTAGAATAGAGAAAGAGGCCAAGCATGGTGGCTCACACTTGTAATCTCAGCATTATAGGAGGCTAAAGCAGGTGGTTTGTGGCCAGGAGTTTGAGACTGCCTGGGCAACATAGCAAGACACTGTCTGCAAAAAAAATGTAAAAATTAGCCAGAGTACACCTGTGGCCCCAGCTACTCAGGAAGCTGAAGCAGGAGAATCACTTGAGCCCAGGAGTTCAAGGCTACAGCGAGCTATGACTGCACTACTGCATTTAACCCTGAGTGGCAGAGGGGTCCCTGTCTAAAAAAAGACAGCAATAACATATTTTGGCCTTAAATTAAAAGTAAGCTATAAAGGCATAGTATGTAGAGTCAATAAAAGAGAAGTGCCTCAGGTGAGAAAATTTATAAGTTTTATATATATATATATGAATTTTTTTTTTGAGACAGGGTCTCATCCTATTGCCCATGCTGGCGTGCAATGGCACAATCATGGCTCACTAAAGCCTTGACCTCTGAGCTTAGGTGATCCTCCCACCTCGGCTTCCCAAGTAGCTGGAATTATAGGCATGTCCCACTATGCCTGGCTAATTTTCATATTTTTTGTAGAGATGGAGTTTCGTCATGTTGCCCAGGCTGGTCTTGAACTCCTAGGGCTCAAGCGATCCACCTGCGTCAGCCTCCCATAGTGTCAGGTGAGAAATTTAGAGAGAATGCCCAGGCTTATAGCTTGGTCTTCTAGGTAAAAGATAATGTCTTTTATTGTAATAGCTAATCTAGAGCTACACTGTTCAGTAGCCATTAGGCATATATAACTATTTAAACTTCAATTTAAAAATTCAGCTCCTCAGCCACATGAACCACATTTCAAGTACTTAGTAGCCAAACATGGCTACGTTTTTGTACAGAACAGCAAGCATTTCCATCATCTCAGAAAGTTCTACTGGACACTGCTGGTCTAGAGCAGGAGATAATTGGGAGCATGAATACAGCTATCACAGGGTATGCTTGTCAGGGGATTAGTTGAAGGGTAGTCATTAACAGTGTAGATAAGATCTTGCAGAGAAATTCTGAGACAGGGTCTCGCTCTGTTGCCAGGATGGAGTGCAGTGGTATGATCTTAGCTCACTGCAACCTCTGCCTCCCAGCCTCAAGTGATTCTCCTGCCTCAGCCTCCCAAGTAGCTGGGACTACAGGCATGCACCACCACCCCTGGCTGATTGTTTTTTTAATTGTTTGGAGAGATGGAGTTTCGCCATGTTGCCCAGGCTGGTCTCAAACTCCTAGGCTCAAGTGATCCTCCTGCCTTGGCCTCCCAAAGCGCTGGGATTATAGGCATGAGCCACTGTGCACAGCAGCATTGTTTTTATATATAAAAAGTGGCCTAACGGAAACCCTTTAAAAATAATTTAGGTATAAGTAGTAGAAAAGGACATGTAAAGAAATAGAGAAGCTAGGACAGTGAAAGAGCTTGGTAGCATTTAAGTTTCAGGAAGGGGGTCAGTGAGGATGAAGAGGAAAAAAAGACCTCTGTGGTGATGATGAGCAAGAGCAATTTTAGTGGAAGGTGAAAAGCTCAATTGTAGTTTGTTGATAACTAAATAGAAATTTTTTTAAAAAGAAAAAAATGGAGATGGAAGTCGAATATTCTAGAAAGTTTAAGAAGTTATACCTTGAGATAACTAAAAAAAAAAAGAGACTGATCTTGAGCTTGTTTTCTAGGAGAGGGAACCTGTGGACAACAGAAGCTTTTGTTTGCTGGTTGGGTTTGAAGTTTTAGTTAAAGGAAAAAATGCACATTGGAAATAAATGAGAATGGTATTTTTAAAAAGAGAGAAGGGAAAGGAGGAAAGTTGAAGAGATTCATATCTGATAACCTTACCTAATTAGTCTATTAGAGAAGTCGTGGGGATAGGGTAGAAAAGATGGAGCTAGAAAGGCTTGAGAGTGGTAACATTTGGAAATAGTGCCTTAAGGAAAGAGAACTGACAAGTCTTGGCATTCCAGATCCTAGTAAGGTTGGAATCCATACATCACAGTGGTTCCAACTTAGTCTTATGTAATTTTCATAGCAGTACTGCAGAGTTAAATTGGTAGGAGTTGAGAATATGCAGAACAGAAAGATTCAAAGGCATGAGTCACAGCCTCCCTACTAGCTTGCATGCTCTTGGAAGGTCTCCACTTTCGCAGTTCTCCTGGCAAAAACATTTAAATGGTTGTTTCATGACTAATTAGTTTAATATCTGTCATCATCTTGCATAGTTCAAATAGAATTTTTAGCTTTCATCTTTCTAGCTTATTTTTTTTTCTTTTACATTTACAATAATTGGAATTTTGTCCATTTGGGGGCAGTTGTTTTTAAATAAAAAAAAAAAAAAAAACTAAGGAAACTTAATTTGACTGTCTTTTGTTTAGCATCTAGTTTATAATGCTATTTTATCATTATAATAGGTTTTCCGAAATTCTCTGTATGCACCAGATTATTCATCTCGTTTAGATATTGTACGAGCAAATTCAAAGTCATCTCTTCAGAGATCACTGTCAGCTAAGTGTGTATCTGGAACAGGACAGGTGAGCAAGAAACCATACTCTTAAAGGAATTTGAGCTGCTGCCTTTGGAATTGTTGAGTTCTAAAAATGTTTCCCCTCAGTCATACCACCTCAGTAATTTACCTTCCCCTGGACCTATTTCCTCTTCTATAATGACAGAAGATTGCACTATTGCAGCTCTGTTATTTCTTAAGTATCTTTTATACTGTAATTACATATTACTCTCTAAAGCATAACACTTCAGAAGTGGAAAAGACAGAAGAATGCTCATGCAGATGTGTTATTTGCTATAATATGAAGAGCATAGATTCTGAAGTCAAACTTAGGTTTAAATCTCACTATCAAGACTTAGTGGATCTGATTAAATTATAAAGTTAAATACCAAATTATACCAAAAAAGGGCTTTTACTGAACACAGAAATCATTTTTGTCTACATCCAGAAAGCCTGAGTTTCCCAGTATCTAGAGCAGTGGCTGACAAACTTTTTCTGTAAGATGTGGAGACTAAGTGTCTTAGGCTTTGTGGGCCATATGGTTTCTACCCCAACAACTATAAATAACAACTAGAAGTAACACATAAAGCAGTATGATTGTGTTCTAATAAAATTCTATTTACAAAAGCAGGAGGCTGGCTGGGCCACAACTTGCCAAACCCTGATCTAGAGAGCTGTGCCCTTTTCATATCTAGCCTTCAGAATATGAAACTCAACAAACTATTTTCAAAATACAACTTTTAGGTAAATTTCATACCTTCTATTTTCATTTGATTCTCCTCTAAGCATTTATTTTGTTTTATATGTATGTATCCCTCCCCCAACCCAATTATATTTTTATTATTCCAACATTAAGTGCTTTGAACATAAATTCTATAAATTTACTTTTATAGTCCATATAAAGTTTTGCCGGGCACAGTGGCTCGCGCTTGCAATCCCAGCACTTTGGGAGGCCGAGGTGGGCAGATCACGAGGTCAGGAGATCGAGACAATCCTGGCTAACACGGTGAAACCCCATCTCTATTAAAAATGCAAAAAAAAAAATTAGCCGGGCATGGTGGCAGGCGCCTGTAGTCCCAGCTACTCGGGAGGCTGAGGCAGGAGAAGGGCATTAACCCGGGAGGTGGAGGCTGCAGTGAGCTGAGATCGGGCCACTGCACTCTAGCCTGAGCAACAGAGCAAGACTCCATCTCAAAAAAAAAAAAAAGTTTTGACTACAACTAATAATGTTACCTTAGCTAACACTTGTATAGCACTTTAGAATGCATTATCCCAGGTTTCTCAACCTCAACACTGCTGACTTTGGGACAAATAATTGGGCCCACCAGGAAGGAAGAAGGGGATGGAATACTGTCCTGTATATTGTGACAATATTAGGCAGATACTAGCATCCCAGCCTCTACCCACAACATGCCAGCAGCACACATAAACACACAGCCCCAATAGTGACAAACAACAGTGTCTCTAGACATTCCCAAATGTCCTCTGGGTTAGATATAATCACTCTCAGAGAAGTTTTAAGCAACATGCCCTATGTGGCAGCAGTCAGGCAACTTAAAACTGGTGAGTTCAGATTCTCAACTCATTCCATTTAAATCATGCTACTTTTACATCAGTATTTCTGTCCCACTGCCTACCTGAAATATCCTTCTATTTTTGCCATCCATTTTATGATTCTCAAATGCTGTTTTTGTGACCCAAAATTTATTTTTAACATTCATAATATACTAAGTCTATACTTTTAAAGCAGTGTTTCTGAAGTATTGACGGCTATCCAACTAAAATCAAATGGCTAATTACACATTTTTATTCAAAAAATATCATGAATGAAAAAACTGGCCTCTGACCTTAAAATTCATAGGGAATTGTCACTACTAAAAATTATGACATGGACATTTTTTTGAAATATTTGTTGTGTGCCCTTTTCTTTAATAGCATAAAAAGATACCAAGCATGTAAAATTTTTTTAAGTTAGTATTTTTATTTTAAAAAGTATGTTGACTTTTAACAGGTATCCACTTGTCGACTAAGAAAGGATCAACAAGCAGATGATGATGAGGATGAAGAGTTAGATGTCACAGAAGAAGAAAATTTTCTTAAGTAAACATTTCCATTTTCATCATAAATGACATGGAATCCACAATGACTAAACTATAGAACTTTATACTCACTTTGATATGTTAAGCCTCAAAGTGAAGTCCAACTGGAAACAAAAACAATTAAAGGAAACTTATGCTGACCAAAAATGAAGGCTTTAAAAAATATTACATACCAGTCATTTCAACATCCTACCTAGTGTTAGGTGATTTTTGTGTAAGTACCTTTTTTTTTCAAAGATGCTGTATTTCAGAGTATTTCATATGAATGTACTATATCTACTTGAAGTTCCAATAGTACATTATGACAGAAACCAAAAGATCTAACAATTCTGCTTAGCTTTTTGGGTTAAGACTCCATGCTTTCATTACCAGAAAAGGGTCCTATGTAGTCATTCTGATTACATGTAATTCTATTCCATGAAGCCTTAAGAAAAAATATTTTTTTTACTTTCCCTTAAAACTTTATCATTTGATAAGTAAATTTACTTTTCAAGAGTATAATCAAAGAGTAAAGATAATGTGACACTAAGATATCAGTGTTTTATGAATACACATAAGGCATAAATTTCAGCTGTAAAAAAAGCCACATTCAATCTGACTCTGGTTTTAAAACAAAACTGCTGTCATACTTATACATGATACTGCAACTTTTGGAAGGCTAATTTAGTGGAATGTTGCCTCTTCACAGAACACCATAAATCATTAAAAATTCTATAAAAATTTTACCAAGCTACCATGCAGTTAATAAAAGGGTATACAATCACTTTTATTTCTGAAAATATAAAACAATTGGAGCCTTTCAGTGTCTCTGATGCTTCTCTTTTGGTAAGGAATTATACTTTTATTTCATGGATCCCAGGCAGGCATATAAAAGGGAATTTATAAAATCATTTGGGATAATTAGAAAATGCAATTATTCATAACAGAAAAATAAAGATTTCTAGAAAACTTTTGACTTTGTCATTCATGGCTCTTAGCAAAGCACTCCTTCCTGAGAATAGTCCTAAGTGACAAAGTTATTTCAGTACTTTTTTTGTAAAATATTTAAAACATTTTAAAACCCTAAATAAATTGATATTAAGAAACTCAAGATTATCCTTGGATATTTACTGCTCCCTCAGTATTTAAATTTGGTTGTAGTTCGGGGGAAAACAGTTATTATATTTATTTTGCTGTTTACTAAACAGCAACTTCTCTTGAGCATTATTTGCCTTATTTGTAAAGTAAAAACTGCATAAACCAATAATTCTAGAATAAAACATACATTCTGCCTACCTCAAAGAAATATTCTAAGAACAAAAGGAATACTATCCATGAAAATACTTTCATTAATGTAAAATTTTCATTATTTAGACCAGACCTAGGTTGGCAAACTTCTTAAAGGGCCAGATAGTAAACATTTTTACTCTTTGTGGGTTGAGGCAAATTCAAGACTATTATATGGGTACTTACGTAACCATTTAAGACTTAAGTACACTTAAAAATGTAAAAAACCATTCCTAGCTTCCCACTGCAGCAACAACAAAAAACAGGCAACCAATCCAACCAACCCAGCCTGTAAGTCTCCATCTCTTATCTCCAAAATAGGAATACAAATTGAGTATCCTTTATCTGAAGTGCTTGGGACCAGAAGTATTTAAGACTCTGGATTTCTTCAGATTTTGGAGTATCTGCATTATACCAGTTCAACATTCCTAACCCAAAAATCTGATATCTTAAATGCTGCAATGAGCATTTTCTTTGAGCATCATGTTGGCACTCAAAAAGTTTGCAATTTTCGGAGCATTTGAAATTTCAAATTTCCAGATCAGGAATACTCGACCTGTAGTACATTTACTAGGATTATCAGAATTAAATGATAGTTAATTCATACATAATTATACATCATATAGTATCTAATACACCTCAATAAACAACAGCTATTATTTACTGCAAAAACAGAGGCAGCAAGGTCACTACTTAACAGGTGATATATGGATCAAGAACCACTGCTCTTAACAGTGATGTCAGTAAATTAATAGAAATGCATTCCTAATATGATTTTTACCTATCTCTTTGTTGTGGGATTGACTTTCTAGACATGATCTACATTTTTTTTAGATACTTTCTAGACAAAAATGTTGAAGACAAATGCCACTGGATATCAGACTAGAGAATACACCTCCAGTGTACCTGGTATACCTTGAGGATAGGAGAGGAAAAACTGGCTATGAGATGACAATTACTGAAGCTGAGTGATGTGTACATGAAAATTTACTATTCTTTTTTTATAATTGAAATTGATGAGGTGCTAGGAAGCTGGCTCTCTGAGGGGACAACGGAAGGGGAATTCCTTGATTTGCTGCATTTATCAATTTCCATGGTGTAAAATACTCCTGTCATGGCCAATTTGTTATTGACATATCACTAAAGGCAGAGTTGGAGAGAGATGTGCAAAGATGGCTCCCAACTAGAAGACATCACTTCTGTAATAAATGTTTTATAATGAAGTTTAAAAATATTAAGCCCTGATATATTATGGAGTAAAATGAAATATTCACATAATTTAAAAATCAAAATACAAGACTGGGCACAGTGGTTCACACCTGTAATCCCAACACATTCTGGGAGACCAAGGAGGATGGATTACTTGAGGCCAGGAGACCAGAAATTTGAGAACAGCCTGGGCAACACAGTGAGACCCTGTCTCTACAAATAATAAAAAAAGTTAGCCAGACAAGATAGCACACAGCTGTAGTCCCAGCTCTCAGGAGGCTGAGGCAGGAGGACAGCTTGAGCCCAGGAGTTGGAAGCTGCAGTGAACCATTATCAGACCACTGCACTCCAGCCTAGCCAACAGAACAAGACTCTGGCTCTTAAAATAATAAAACTACAAAGCTTATGTTTACTATAGCTGGCCTCTTATCTACCACCACCATCCCACCTCAGCCTAGTTTGAAAAGCAATTCCACAGTAAGTAATCCCTCACGTTAAGCTTCATCTTAGCTTTATTCCTTTGTATTTGAGTATTTTTTAACTTTCCATATATTCAAGATGGGTGACCAAATGAACCATCTATACAATCTCTGCTCAATTAAAAATATTTCTTTCTACTTTCTTTATTGTGCTTGGTTTGGATATTCCAAACAATTTAACGTCATCCTAGCTACTTACAAGCTTAAAGAATCATACTGCGGTGCTTTTTTGTATCAAATTTACCTGTTTATTCATTCCATAGTGAGCAGGATATTCACTATTTAAAACAAATTTAAGCAGATTTGTTAGATTTCTTTACATCACTGAAAAGTAACACAAAAATACATATAGGTAGTAACTAAGTACTGACAAAGTATTCTACCTATGCAATGTCCTATTAAATGTCTAAATTACCCTATGCAAATTCAATTGTATTCTTATTTACTCAATGGGGAAAATCTGGATTACAGAACTGAGGAAAATTATGTTTTATGAAAATTATAAAAGGCCAACCAGAGTCAATCATGTTGAATAAAATGAACAATTGTGAAATATAAGCCAGTAATATACAATGTGAGTATCCCAAGAGAAATCCTGGACAGAAAGAAACTTTTAAAGTCACTCGGGTTTTTTTTATTAATAATGTTAATGTTTGAGCTTAATGTTTGAGCATGCTGGTTTTACCTTTTTATGCTAATTTTAAACCAACAACCGAAGTCAGAAAATATATCACTTATCCTTGAAAGTATCTTTAGCATGGTCTTCCTAATTAAAAATACTACTTAAAAAAGTGAGGCAGCAAAAACATGAACTGGAGTCAGTGGTCTGTCTGGTTAAAACTGGCCCCATGATTTATTACCTGTGACTTCAAGCAAGTTGCTTAACCTCCCACTTCATTATCTCATTTGTGAAATAGAGGTAAATAATTAACCCTGTACTCATAGGGAATACTGAGATTATGCATGTAAAGTGCTTACAGTGCCTAGCACATAGTAAGTGCCTAATAAATGTTAGCCATAAATATTATTATGGGTACAGAAAATCAAATTCCCTATTTGCAAAATGTATGCACTAAATGCTGAATATCAAAGAAGTCAAAATTCAACCACACAAGTCTTAACAGTTATGGAGTCTTTGCATGGACACAAAGTTTTGAAGCTAAAAAATGAGAACCTAATATTACATGCAAGTTATGTGACTCATCAGTAAATTTTTCCTAGGAAAACTATACCATTTGTCAGATTCTTCCCAGCATAAGCCTGAGTCCTCTTGCACCTATAATTAGATTCTTATTTTACTGTCTTTTGCGTATGTTGTATTAATCTTATTTGGTTGATAAGATGTTGAAGAAACCATGGAATTATACACAGCACTATACATTATTACTATAGAATGTCTGGTCCCTCCCATCATAAATATAGTTTAATGAAGTTACTGAAAAACTTCACAGTATCAAGCTGCAATTCTTTTTTCTTTTTATACAAATACAAGTTAATTAGTTGTTCTATTAAGTTGCAATTTTATTGTTATAAAACTTTGTAAAGTTATGAACATGGAAACCCTAAGATCACCTAAGCTTTTTACATAAGTAAATTTCAAGTTGACAGTCTGTCCATTTTGAACTATTTATAATTAACAGGACACTTAACACAGTAATATCTCAGACAAGGAAGAGGGCATTAATTCTGCAGGCAAGTAGCAATGAAAATGCCAAACCTGAACAGTCACTATTTCCTTATACAGTTTGAGTAAACGATGTAGACTACAGAATGAAAAAAAAAAAAAGTGAATATAAAATGTATCTTCCCCAAATACAACTCAACTTCAGTAAGTCTTGAAGCTTACCCATGACATCAACAAAATGAACGAACTCAGGGAATTAGTTCTTTCTCCCCATCAAAGAAAAAAACAGCATATGTAATTTTAAATTAGAAAAAAAATTAATGGCAATTTGCAAGCAAAAGAAAACCAGATTCACATTCTACTATTTACATTTGTTCTATTCACAGGTCAAAAATAAAATATTTCATTAGATAATTTAAAAAAAAACACACACTTTTTAAAACAAATGTATTTTACTCCATCAATACTGCAAGGAAGATAACTGAATTTAGAAATGCTCTCTCTCTACAGCAAAGTTAACTTTACTTTTCGGGGCCCAACTGGCCTATCGTTTAGATCTTTAATAGCAGCCATAGCTTCGTTATAGTTTATCATAGCAACAATGGCTTCCCCTGTAGGTAAGCCTTGCTCATTATACTGTATTGAAACTGAATCAGGTATGATTCTGTAACCATGGAAAAAGTCTAAAATTTCATTAACATTAGCTTTAAATGGAAGATTCATTATCTTAATAGGAGTTACTCTACCTGAACCACAATTTATCTTTGGATCAGGCATAAATCTCCCCTCAGGAAAACTTCCCATATTATGCTTTCCAAAATCAAACTTGCCACCTTCTGGACGACCAAAATTCACAAAAGGGCGGTGACTTCTAAAATCATCAGGTGGGCTCCTAAAATCCTCACCAGGAGGTCTAAAATTGTCAGGAAGTCTAGGGTCCTCCTCCAGAGCTTCCCTAAGGTCTTCCTCTGGGAGCTGCCTGAAGTCCTCATCAGAAGGGCATCTAAAATCTTCTTCCTGGGGGCTCCTGAAGTCCTCATCAGGAAGGTGCCTAAAGTCTTCATCAGGAGGGCCCCTGAAGTCTTCATCTGGTGGGTGCCTGAAATCTTCCTCTCGGGAGCGCCTGAAATGCTCCTGAGGCGGCCGCCTGAAATGCTCCTGGGGCGGTCTCCGGAAGTGCTCTGGGGGTGGGCGCCTGAAATGTTCTGGGGGTGGGCGCCTGAAATGCTCTGGGGGTGGCCGCCGGAAGTGCTCTGGGGGAGGCCGCCTAAAATGCTCTGGAGGTGGTCTCCGGAAATGCTCTGGGGGTGGCCGACGGAAATGCTCCTGAGGTGGCCTCCGGAAATGCTCCTGGGGCGACTGCCTGAAGTCTTCCTCAGGGGAATGCCTGAAATCCTCCTCTGGGGGCCGCCTGAAGTCATCCTCGGGTGGTCGCCTCCATTCTCCCTGAAGAGGCCGCCTAAAGTCCTCCTCTGGGGGCCGTCTCCAGTCCTCCTCAGGTGGCTGCCTGAAATCTTCCTCTGGGAGCCACCTGAAGTCCTCCTCAGGGGGTTGCCTGAAGTCCTCCTCGGGGAGCTGCCTGAAGTCCTCCGTGGGAGACCGCCTGAAATCCTCCTCCGGCGGCCGCCTCCAATCCTCCTCAAGGGGCCTCCTCCAGTCCTCCTCCCTAGGGTGCCTGAAGTCATCCTCCGGAGGGCGCCTGAAATCTTCCTCCCAAGGACGCCTGAAGTCCTCCTCAGAAGGCCGCCTGAAGTCTTCCTCCCGAGGTCGCCTGAAGTCCTCTGGGGAGTGCCTGAAATCCTCTGCGGGGAACCTAAAGTCCTCTGAGGAGTGTCGGAAGTCTTCTGGAGGGTGCCTGTCAGGCTGCCGGAAATCCCTCTGGGGATGCTTGAAGTTATCCAGTTGCCTCAAGTCCTCTAGCTGATGTCTAAAGTTTTCAAAAGCACCAACTGAGTATATTGGTGGGTCTTTTGAGTCAAATAAATGAGAATGGTCACCTCGCTCATGTGACTCTGAGCGAGCTTGCATTTTTTCACTGGACATCAAGGAAAAATTTACACCAAACTCCTGCATTTGTGCCTCAGATATAAGTCTTAGTAATACCTCTGTCCCTAAGAATCTTCGTCGGTTTAAACGTTCAGCTTTCATGGCCTGTTCTTCTGATTTAAATTTCACTAATGCTTCTCCCAGACCAACACCTTTGTCATCATAAAGCAAGTAAATGTCATCCTCAGCAAGAAGAAAGTCTGCAAAGAACTTCTGCACTTCAACTTTTGTAACATCAAATGGAAAATTTCTTATATAGATGCACAGCTTTTGGCCAGAGTTACCTTCTTGAGAGTATTTTTGTGAAACATGTCCAGGCCTATCTCTCTCTACTGACCCTGATCTCTTCTTTTCATAACGTGCAATGAACTTCAACATTTGTTTCCTAGAAATTGGATCAATATGAACTGGACGATACTGTAAAACAGTTTTATGTAAACTCAGAGCAGTATTATAGTCTTTCAGAGTCTTGAACATCACAAAGGCGTATCTTGTTCTGTTTTCATCTTTATATAAAAACCTAATCTGTTCATCAGTCAGATCAGTACCTCTAAAGAAATTTCTTAAATCTCTTTCATCAATACTGAGGGACAGATTTTTTAGGTGAACATAAAATCCAAGAGGGGAACGAGAACGTGTTCTTCTGGGAGATTTTGAATGAGACCGTTTTCGAAAATGTCTATCATTAATTCCTCTTGGTGGAGAATGTTCTTCAGATCTCCTAAGAACGTCACCCTCCTTAACTGCATTACCACCAAACTCAATCCACTGTTGTTCTGATCCTTGCATTACTTCTATAAATCTTGAACCCATAAAACTTCTATGACATTTAAGACCTCCTGAAGCATCAACACATGAAGCAAATTTTACTATGGCATCACCATTATTTCGGCCATCATGATGTTTTAAGAAAATTACTCCATCCACGCACAAACCAGAGAAAAAGACACGTACATCATCTTCATTTACTAGGTAAGGCAAACCTCGTAGAAACAAGAAAGGATTCTCGGCCTTCAATGGCCTTGTCTTTCTTGGCCTTAAATTACCATGTCCTGTACCATTAGTATGAAACCCAGCATCTTGATTAATTGAAGAGCCATATCCAGAATTACTTGCTTCTTCCTTAACAGACTCAATAAAATTAGACAGGCTGCCAACCCCTGAAGTCCCAGATCCTGGACGCCCTCTTCCTACACGATCAGTCCTTTTCATTTCTATAGTCTTCTGCATTTCTGCCTTGCTACTAAGAAAGAGCTCTACAGATGAATCCTTGATAAACCCTCCTGAACGACTTATGGCACGTCTTGCATCTTCATCTGTTGCAAAAATAATAAAAGCCTCCCCAATTTCCCCTCCAATTATATGCACTCCTCCATCAGGAATAGTCAATCCCGTGAAGAAGTGACGAATATCCACAGGCCCCGCAATAAAAGGAAGCCCCAGTAAACGGATGACTACAGCCATGCTGAGTTCAAACCACAGCAATAATGACCTGCAGACAAAAAGGTACACATAATAGCAAGTCTTATTTTTAAAGTACCTTAGCCCAAACTAAGCTTAATAATTACCTCGTTCCTGCTTCCTTCAACATTTATAAATGAAAACAAGATACAAGTTCACAAAAATACTGATCATATCTAATTATTAAAGAAAACTTTCTCCCATCTAAAAATACAAATAAACCAACTACCTTGAAGAAACATTTTGTATCACCTATTCTATACAATAGGAACATCAAAAATATCAAATCTTCCTTTGTAAGTCTGCCAAATGCTGCTTCACAAGAAGACCAAACTACTTTCAGACTCATTTAGAATCTTCTACTGAAACATGACAGCTTTGTAGATTATTTTATCAACTGCAATGAATTTTACATATTTAGAAAAGTCATCTATGGTTAGTATGTAATTTCTGCTCATGATAATAAATTGCCTACCACTGGCCAGACACAGAGAACAAAAGCCAGGGCCAGCATGATTGCTCACGCCTATAATTCCAGGCTTTGGAAGGCCAAGGCAAGAGGATTGCTTGAGGCCAGGAGTTCAAGACCAGCCTCGGCAACAGAGCAAGAGCCTGTCTCTAAAAAGAAAAAATTAGCCAGGCAGGGTGGCATGCACCTGTAGTCCCAGCTACTCAGGAGGCTGAGGCAGGAAGACCGCCTGAGCCCAATTTGAAATTCTCAGGATACAATGGATTGCAACTGTGCCACTGCACTCCAGCCTGGGTGACGGAGTGAGGCCCTGTCTTTAAAAAAAAAAAGGGAACAGAAGCCATGGGTACCTAGATGTACTATTCTATTTCACATGTTTTTTGTCAAGCCTCTGTAAAAAGCCTTAAACTCTGGATATCTTACCTTTTTTACAATTTCTTGGAGACCTGTTAATTCTGTAAAAGCAACTTAACTGTGGAAAGAAAATGAAATATAATTAATCCTCGAACCCTGTAATTTATCTTAAACAATGCCAGATTAGGATATCCATTTCAGAATTACCTATCAAAAGTGAAGCAGTATAAGGAACCACAATTACAGGTGTTACAAAATGGTATTTTGTTCCAAGGGGAAATTAATCATCCTTCTGCAAAAAGGAGATACAATATCCAAATAGACATATAAAAATTATTTAAAAATTTAAAACTTGCTGAAAATTGAATAACTGCTCCTTGATTGGAAGTAGCATGAAAAAAGGAGTGACCGAAATGTTATATATTTTGAATGTAGTAGTAGTTACACGGGTGTATAAATTTATCAAGGTTTACTGAATTCTATCCTTACGGTCTATACATTTTGCTGTACACAAGTTTTACATCTACTTCAAAAAACTGTTCTACAAGTAAAATCTCAATACCAAAAGTTAAAAAAAAAAAAAGACCTTCAATCATTTTGCCACATGAAAATTCAAAAATCTAGTACATATTTATATCCAACTCTCATGCTGTTCTCCTCCCTTTCAAAACATAAGACCAAATCAAATTAAGGCAACCATTCAAAATTATACAATAAATGAATAAAACAGCAAAGCCTGAAATTCAAAAATCAATTTTTAAAACAATAAATCCAAACCTATGGGCTACTGTTTGGATACAATTTAAAGGTCTACATAAACAGCTCACACGTCTGAGCATAGAACCAAATTTCATAATACCAGTATAATTAAGGCAAATACTACAATATCCCTAAAGTTAAAAATCTCAGTAGCACTCCTTATACTGCAAAAATATTAACTGGTAAAATTCTTCTCAGCCAAACAGAAAATGCTATTTATCTTATTAGTAATGCCAATAGCAGATTTCCATTTCAAACAACTATTCTGCACTCTACTAAGGAAACCCAAATGATGATGTAGAAAGTAAAAGTAAAAATTAACCTGGAATACTGGGATTACCAGTTTACTGAAAATCTCAATGTATTTTTTTTTTTAAAGAAGTTTGTGTTTAATACTTTCAGGGATACCCAAACTATTTCACGAAGACTTGTCAAAATAATAATTATAATTTACACTCACTTTTTTTGGTGGAGGAGACAGGGTCTCTCTCGCTCTGCTACCCAGGCTGGAGTGCAGTGGTGCGATCTTGGCTCACTACAGCCTAGACTTACCCAGGCTCAGGCAATCCTCCCACCTCAGCCTCTCAAGTAGCTGGGACTACAGGTGTGCACCACCACACCCAGCTAATTTTTGTATTTTTTGTAGAGCCAGGGTTTCACCATGTTGCCCAGGCTGGTAGGGAACTCACGGGCTCAAGCAATTAGCTCGCCTCAGCCTCCCACAGTGCTAGGATTTACAGGTATGCTCCACTGCGCCTGGCGTAATTTATATGTTTTCAATGTACAAATAAATGTTGCGTTAATCGAGAATCCAGTACTTACACTTAAGTACCACTGTTCCCCAAAGTGGGGGTCTGAAGATATATTCACTGCACTGAGGTCTGTTTGTTTTCCTTTAAAAAGGGTCCATAGATTAACTAGAAGCTAAACTAGCAAAGACATCAAATTACTTCGCACATTCTACATCTGAAAAATATTAATGAGGTTTGCTATTCAAGTATTTGCAGAATAACAACCAAAAAAAAGCCTATTTTCTTCAACAAACCAATATCCATACAAACACTTCAACAAAAACTATAAATGGCTTCTGGAATGCTTATCCATATTAAAGTCCCAAGACTCCTTCCTATGCAAATTGGCTTAGCTACTCTTTTACTGTTAAGGTATTTTAGAAAGCACCGTAAGATATACATATTCTTGTCTCCCCTAAGCTTTTTTAAAAAATTTAAAGGGATTTACCCTGGGAACATAAATTCATCTACAAGAGAAATTAGAGACATTTCAAGGAATAATTATATCTCAAATTCAAAAAAATCTCTAGTAAGATCTTTTAACTAAGTTTCATGAGCACAAATCTCATGAATTCCAATTCAAGCAGACTATTTAAAAAGCTTACTCTCATTTGCCACAGTTAAACACAACTAATGCTTAAACCTCTCTGCCCTTGAGACAGTAGGGTAATGTACCATTTATGCCTCCACAGTAACACCCCTTGGAGACCAACTATAAAAGACCAGCTCTCAAAATGGGCACTTCTGTGGTTCCAACATGCTATTTCCTTAAGCAAATTCTCCAGAAATTCAGCTCTTAACACACTAAATTACACAAAAGCAAAACACGAAAATTCCCCTAGTCTGCAATTAAAATTTTGCATTTTTCTAGTTATGAATGCAAAAAGTATTATCGTGCCTTTGTGTTCATTTGAAGACAATAATCTGTTAAAATTTCTATGAAAATAAGAAAGTGGGTCCCTAAAAGGTCACTTAAGGCAGTGAAATTAAAAGCGCATTTTAAATAACTTCTATTTTTATACAACGATTCATCCCACTTAATCACCATTATAGCTAAACAATATGTAATGTGTATCTTCTAATCAAGATTTAACGGGATACGGAGAGGGAAACGGAAGGGAGGCAGAATTTGAATAAGTAATATCTCATTAGATCCATTTGATTTTTAACTAGCGAAGAAAAAGTCATTTTCCAGATATGGTGAGAGAGAGAATTTTTTTAACTCTTTGCGACTAATTCGTAAAGCCCAAAGTCATGATGTAGCATATTCACACTCTAAACGTGAGTTTCCCCTGGAGAAAATAATCTACACCAACCCACAATTATTCTTTATGATGATCCACCTTTTATAATGTAGATGTTTAAAATAAAAACCAAAGGAATGACCAATGAGAGCCACAGTCCCTAAGAAGAACTGTAAATGAAGACGAATCCACACGGCACAGGATTTCTCCCAACATCCTCAAACGGGAATCACATCCGAAGGCATCGATTCTACAGCCCAAAGCCTTTGTCCACAACTCCCAGGGGTCAGAGCTTCCTTCTTTCGCGCCAGGCCAAAGTTGCTACGTGGGATCCGATGTTGTTGCCAGACTTTCAGCCAAAATCAGCCTTCAAATTAACCTGGACCGCCCAACCTCTGTGCCTTTCCGTCACGCCGTCTCAAGGGCAAACGTTCCACCCTAACTCGCCAGAGGGTGAATTGCCCCCAGATCTAACTGAAAACACTTGCCCTTCTCAAGCCTAACGAGCCAGGCCTGCAGCGCTTTTCTGCCACTACAAACTACGATGACATAGCAAAGAAAAAAAATACCTATGAAATCCTTCGAGATCTTCACTCTCAAGATCCCTGGGAAGCGCACATACACCACCACATGGAAGCTGACGGGAAAGGGAGAGTCGGTGTTTTAGCAAAAAAAGAGGGTGCCCTAACGGCAGGAGCTACGCTAGATACTGGCGCGGCCGCCGGTCCCGCCTTTCCCCGTTCTTCCGACTTGGTCGCCAAGCCCTCCCCGCCCCCGGCGCCCCGAGGGGAACTGCTTCGCACTTGGCAATAAACACACACCACTGCTGCCGAGTCGGACACACAAGGCCGGAGGCTGAGGGCACTCCTCGTCGCAGCAGCCTTCCCAGAACACGTAGAGCCCTCAGTGAGCCTAGAAGAAGATGGCGCCCACTGCCCCTCCGGTCCGGACAAACGGACGTAAGATTTCTCTGCCCATGCGCTCTCCAGGCGTAACCCACCAGCACGCTTGCGCACGCGCGCTGCCGCTCACCCGCTTCCCCTTGCTAGAGGAGGAGAGGCGGAGCCCCGAGTTGGCTGAGCTTCTGCGCATGCCCAGATTGTGGCCAGTCCAGGGACCTCGATTTGCAACAGGAGAAATTCGGAGACACAGTCGAGGCTCAGATGGTGGATGTACTGAGAATCTTCGGTAGACAACTGTGGAAGTACAGCGGACAAACTTTCAAGATTTCCAGAAGTTAAGGAAAGAGATGCAGAAGCAGAGAAAAGGCGACTTGTCTTTTCAGTGTTGCATTACTGTGTGGCGTAAAGCATCTTCTAAAAAGCTCCTGTGGCCGGGCGCGGTGGCTTACGTCGTAATCCCAGCACTTTGGGAGGCCGAAGCGGGCGGATCATTTGCGGTCGATAGTTCGAGACCAGCCTGGCCAATAGGGCGAAATCCCTGTCTCTACTAAAAATACAAAAAAAAAAAAAAAAAAAAAAATTAGCCTGGCACGGTGGCGGGCGCCTGTAATCCTAGCTGCTCGGGAGGCTGAGGCAGGAGAATCGCTTGAACCCGAGAGATGGAGGCTGCAGTGAGCCAAGATCGCACCACTGCACTCCAGCCTGGTCAAAAGAGTGAGACTCCATCTCAAAACAAATAAAAAAGCTCCTGTAGACCGTAGAATACCACAGAAAAGGTAATTTTACTGCCTTAGATGTTCACCAAGTACAATCCCAACACCTGGGGGCTTAATAAATACATGCTTAGTCGGTTTTATAGATATTAATAACCTTGTAAAGTGTCTTTATAAATTTGTTCCCATCTTCTGGATTTTTGAAACAAGAGAACAGATGAGCCAGTACTGAAATTTAAGTAATGAAAAATCACTATTACAGGTATACTCTGTGATGCCTGCTACATAATACCTGGTGAACAACCTTGTGTTTGGTTTTATCATTTGCAAATAACAAAGTTGTCCACCACGTTATATAGCTACTTGATGCGTTTGTGGATGGATTCAAAGCTCGTTAAGCAGAAAGTACATTTTAAAAACATTGTTACAGATGACACAAAAAGTGAGTTGTGGATCCCTTTCTCACTGCGAAATACCCATTCTTGAAATGATAAGATTATAAGAAAGAAGAGGTAATTTAATAAGTAAATAAAAAGATGGTTAACACAAATGAGAGCCATCTTTTACTCACTGGACAAATTATCCTCTCTGTGCCTCAGTTTCCTCATCTGTAAAATGGGGATACTACTAGTAGGGTTGTGGGAAACGTTCAGTAAATATGTATGTCTCAGATATATGTAAATAAGTGAGACTAAGTATTTGTGACTTGTTTGAAATGTCAAGGTCATCTATAGAGAAGCAGAGGATGTCACTCTGAAGAGCTAGGCTCATTGACTAGATATCATTTACCTTGGTAATCCATAGTTTGGTCCTGGCCTTGCAGTCTCAGGAACATGACCTTAAAGTTAACATTTATTAACCGGGCATGGTGACTCACGCCTGTAATCCCAGCATTTTGGGAGGCAGAGGTGGGCGAATCACCTGAGTTCAGGAGTTCGGGACCAGCCTGGCCAACATGGTGAAACCCCGTCTCTACTAACATTACAAAAATTAGCTGGGTGTGGTGGCGGGCACCTGTAATCCCAGCTACTCAGGAGGCTGAGGAAGGAGAATCTCTTGAACCCAGGAGGAGGAGGTTGCAGTGAGCCGAGACCATGCCACTGCACTTCAGCCTGGGTGACAAGAGCAAAGCTCTGTCTCAAAAAAAAAAAAAAAGAAAGAAAAAGAAAAGTTAACATTTATTGAGAATTTATTATGTGTCAGGACATATGCATGATCTCAATTTATTTTTACAACTACTTTTGGAGGTAGGTACTATTATTATTCCTATTTTAATAGGTAAACGGAGGCATGGAGGATTACATAGCTTGCACAAAAAGCCAGGCAAAATTGAACCCTACTTGTTTGCCTGCAGAAGCCATTACTCTGTATTGCACAGAAAGAGGACTCTGTCCTCAGAGGCAGACTCCTTCAAACAAGAATACAGAAGCAATACTCTAAGAAATAGAACAAGAGTTACTTAATCTCAAAAGGTGATTCTCAGTTAAGGCTCCCTGGAGACATCCTCACTCATCTTAACAAAAATAACAGCTGTTATTTAATGACCACTTACTATAGGACTCACCTGACCAAGTGTGCTCAGATCAGACCCTGTCCCCTGAGCAAGCTCTGACAGGCATTGCCAGCCTCCCATGACCGCCTTCATTGTTCTGGGCTGACCACCCTCCTTCTATTCACACAGACTTTCTCCAGCGAGGACACTATATTGAATGTCTGTCCATTTTGGGTGTTTTTGAGACAGAGTCTCACTCTGTCACCCATGCTGGAGTACAATGGTACAATCCTGGCACACTGGGTTCAAAGGATTCTCATGCCTCAGCTTCATTAGTATCTGAGATTACAGGCATGTGCCACCATGTCTGGCTAAGTTTTCCTCTATTTTCAGTAGAGACGAGGTTTCGCCATGTAGCCCAGGCTGGTCTTGAACTCCTGACTTCAAGTGATCCACCTGCCTCTGTCTCCCAAAATGCTGGGATTATAGGCGTGAGCCACCACGCTCCACCTGAATGCCTTTTCTAGTCTACCCCTTGCCTTTCTTAGATGATGATACCATTATAATCAGAACAAGAAAATTCTGGTCAAGGTAATTTGGGCATAATCACATGATATTCTGCTTATTGAACAGTTTCTTATGCCTTTGGTGTGTCAGCATGAAAACCTAATCATTTTGGGAAATCGAGAGAAAATGAAGTTTCTCAAATGGAGAAACAGGAGACTAGACCCTAAACATGGTGACCACACTGAGCTGTGGCCATTCTGTGACTCTGCTTGGATAATTAGCCTTCCAGGTGTTTCGCCACACTGCACCACCACCCACCCTTCATGGACAATTTTGGTGTCAGAGAGTTTTCAGTTGCCCTTCCTCGGTCTTTAGCATCCACACGAAGAGCCTTTTATCACTTGGTCTCAGAGTTCCTTAATCTTCTCAACTTCTGGGACCTTTATCTTCTCAACTCATTCCTTGATTTCTACTCTGAGAGCCTCCATACCTTGACTTCCAGTCAATTTGTAACCCAAGGTCCTGGGTTTTGAGTATGCACTGTGAAAAAGTACCCACTTATAACTGTTTCACCTTGCATTCTTGTTGTTTCAAAAAAGTTCTAGGAAGAAGCTCAGCCCCAGAAAAACAAAAACCAAAACCATTCGGATCCAGAAATGCCTGAGTTGAAGATGAACTTTGGTCAACTCCCTTTACTACCCTGCTAAAATCCCCGCCCAGGGAAGAGCTTATTCACCATTTTCTATACATGCAACTTATGTAGAAGCGTGATCGACAATTGTGTCTTTGCTGCCTTTACTCCACCTGTACATACAATGACTGAGCTAACCAGCCCAATAAAAGCACTGTTTTCAGTGTTGCTCGGAGAAGCACTGCTTTAGGAACTATCCCCAGTGTCCTCTTTACTTGTTGCAAGTAATGAAATACCCTCGTTAAATCCTCCTTGGTTGTGGTCATTGGACTGTCACCTTCCAAGCTAACAAATCCACCCACTGTGTAGGTAACAAATCTAGCATTTATTAAGCATCATTGACTATGAGTCAAGAACCTTGCTAAGTCCTCTGTACCACAGTTCCATTAGGAGAAGGAGGAGGAGGAGGAGGAAGAGAAGAAGAGGAGGAGGAGGAGGAGAGGAAGAAGAAGGAGGAGGAGAAGAAGAGAATAATGAGGGGGAGGGGGAGAGGGAGAAGGAGAGGAAGAAGGAGAAGGAGAAGAAGAAAGAGCAACAAAAACAACCACCACCTTGCTAAGGCTCCTGAAAGACAAAGATAGAAGAAGAAGAACCTTGCTAAGGCTCCTGAAAGACAAAGATAAAAATGGTATTGTCCTCTTTCCTCAAAAAGCTCACATTCTAGCAGAGGAGAAAGCACACACAATCCACTAGTCATTACACACAGGAAGATGTGTGTGTAATGGGATTAAGTCAGTGGGTTCTCAGGGCAGGCAGACCCAAGTGTGAACACAGCTCTGCCACTCCATGACTGTGAACAAATTCCTTATATTTCTTCATTGAAATAGTAAAGATAAGGCCAGGCTCAGTGGTTCATGCCTGTAATCCCAGCACTTTGGGAGGCCAAGGTGGGCGAATCATGAGGTCAGGAGATGAAGACCATTCTGGCTAATATGGTGAAACCCAGTCTCTACTAAAAATACAAAAAATTAGCCGGGCATGGTGGCACATGTCTGCAGTCCCAGCTACTCAGGAGGCTGAGGCAGGAGAATCGCTTGAACCCGGGAGGCAGAGATTGCAGTGAGCTGAGATCGTGCCACTGCACTCCAGCCTGGGTGACAGGACAAGACTCTGTCTCAAAAACAAAAACAAAAAAAGCAAAAAGAGAAAGAGTAAAGATAATAGTACCCACTGTACAGGGCAGTCATGAAAAATGAATGAAATCATTAACATTCAGCACAATCCTCAGCACACAGTAAACTCCAGTATAAAGTAGGAATCAAGAAAGCTGGCTCAGAAATCAGAATATCATAGTTCCAAGCCTAACTCTGCTACTTGTCACCTATATCACTTTAGTTGCTGAATCTCTCTGTGCCTTAATTTCTTCATGTATCAAAGGAAGATGATAATAATAGGGTTGTTGTGTAGATAAAATTAGTATACACATACATACACACATATACACACACCGACACATATACATATAAACATTAAGCAAGACACGTAGTAAAGCACCAAGAAAGTCACATAGCATGTTTCTCTGATGTCCCTCATGCTCTTTGCCAACTTGTCCCCTGCAGTGGTCCTCAGAGATGCAACTACAAAACTCCTAGGGATTATTGGAGCATGATTTGGACACTGCTGATCAAATAAAGGAGCTTGGTCTGGTCAGTTGTGTGTGACAGAAGTTAGATTCAAGAGACTCAACAGAATTAACAAATGATTTGTGGTAGATAGAACTGAACAGGACCTCCAAATTCCAACTTGGGTAATTTTTTGCCTGAGTTAAGTGGGAGTCTTGTCTCTGGGGTCTTGACTGACACTCTATCAATGTTATAGGTTCAGAAAGGAGGTATGTAGAAAGGATGCTGGATAAAATCTCTTGGTTTACTGCTGGAGCTTTGGATCACAAATCTCAGGTGAATCCATTTAGTGAATGGGGCAAGACCCCATGTAAAACAGGATGTCCTTCTGCTTAGCCTTCCTTTCCCCCTGGGTACCATCCAATCCCAGGTGTATAAAACAGAAGAAAGCAGCAAGAGGAAGACCTAAAGCTCTGAAAACAAACTCTACAGAGAGAGAGAATTTAAGAAGAAAACCAAAAAGTGTAAACTCAAATGTTAACAGCAATAGGTTCTTGGGCTCTCAATGCAATAGAGATTGATATGAGGCCAAAAAAGTTTTCCCAGGCAAGGTTTCATTGGAGCTTATGCCAAGGTATAAGAGGGACAGCTTATGCCAAGGCATAAGAGGGAGAGAATTCCTTGACTGACTCTCCAAAGAAAAGAGTCAGTTGGGCTTTTTTATTAGGCAAAGCATGGGAATTGTCATCAGGATTAGGGTATGCAGGTCAGCATTACTGGTTGCAATGCTTATCTTGAGTAATGGGCCACCTGGTGGATTGGCCTGAGGCAACAAGGCTATAAATAATTTGTTTAATATTCCTTTCCAAGGTAGGGCACTCCACAACCTTGCTTATCTCCTAAGGCCAGTTCCTGGAATTCTTTAAGTAAAAGGACTCTTATCAGTGTGATAGTGGTATGGATTTTGTGATCAGTGGGAATGCATGAAAGAGTACTCTAAGTGACAGTGAGCTGAAACTGTGCCCTGTTCCTACTCTGTCTCACAAAGACCATGTCATATGGACACAAAAAGTCCTCTGTCCTTTAGGACAGTGGTCAGAGATGTGGTCGCCTGAGAAGTTTCTACTGCCCACTGCACAAATGAAACCAATTCACTGACACCATGGGATTGCAGTAAAGAAAGAGTTTATTATGCAAGACTGGCCATGTGGGAGATGGAGTTATTATTCAAATCAGTCGCCCCAAAGGTTTGGAGGTTAGGGTTTTTCAAGGATAGTTTGGTGGACAGAGGATTAGGGAATGGGTGCAGCTGATTGGTTGGGGATGAAATCATAGAGGACTGGAAAACAATCCTCTCGCACTGAGTACACCTCTGTGTGGTACACCCCCCTGTGGTACACACAGGGGGTTGCGGGGGCAGGCATAGGACCAATTGAGTCATGAGTCATGAATCCAGGTGAGGTCAGTCTGAAAAATATCTCAAAAGACCAATCTTAGGTTTTACAATAGTGATGTTTTCTATGGGAGCAATTGAGGAAGTCACAAATCTTGTGACCTCTGACCACATGACTCCTGAGCAATAAGGGATTATAGAAACTGCATCTACAGTTTAGCAAAATTCAGGCCCCTCCCATAATCTTAATCTTGTGCCCTTCCATTAGTTTCACAAGGGCAATTTTTGGGCCCTGAGCAAGAGGGGTTAGTTTTAGGAAAGGGCTATTATCATCCTTGCTTTCAAGTTAAACTAGAAACTAAATTCCTCCCATAGTTAGCTTGGCCTTCACCCAGGAATGAGCACCCCCAGCCTGTGAGGCTAGAAGCAAGATGGGGTGAAGCCACATTAGATTTCTCTCACTGTCATAATCTTTGCAAAGGCAGTTTCAGAGGCTCTGTTGTCCTGGACCCAAACCCATATTGGCCCTCTATCCTCTTCCTTGTGATGAAATGAGAGGAGAAAACATCAAGTTCCCCTCACAGTTTGGAAGTCAACAATAAACTAAAGGAAAGGAATGAGACATGTTTTATTTTTTCCACTACAAAAAATGTGTATTAAATGCTTACAATGTAAAACAGGTGTGATGGCTTGCACCAATAATCCCAACTACTTAGGAGGCTAAGGCAGGAGGTTCGTTTGAGTCCAAGAGTTTTAGGTGAGCCCTGGGCAACATAGTGAGCCACCCCCAACCCTGCTTCTCAAAAAATTTTAAAAATAAAATAGCCGGGTGTGGTGGTGCACACATGTAGTCTCAACTACTTGGGAGGCTGGGGCAGGAAGATTGCTTGAACCCAGATGTTCAAGGCTTCAGTAGGCTATGATGGCACCACTGTGCTCCATCCGGGGTGACAGTCTGAGACCCAATCTCTAAGAAAAAATAGGAAAACAAAATAAAATTGGCCAGGGGTGGTGGCTCACATTTGTAATCCCAGCACTTTGGGAGGCTGAGGTAGGAGGATCACTTGAGTCCAGGAGTTTGAGGCCTAGGCAATGTGCCAAAACCTCATCTCTACAAACAATACACAAATTAGGTGGGCATGCTACTGCCTGTCTGTGGTCTCAGCTACCCAGGAGACTGAAGTGGGAGGATTGCTTGAGCCCAGGGGGCTGAGGCTACAGTGAGCTGTGTCCATGCCACTGCACTCCAGCCTGAGTGACAGAGACCCTTTCTCAAAATAAATACAAAAATAAATAAAAATAAAATAATGACAGAAATAAATGCTTACAATATGCCAAGCACAGTGCTATGCTAAGGAGGCAGTGGTGACCAAAACACACACACACACACACACACACACACACACACACACACACACACGATCCTTGCTTTCACAAAGCCTGCAGTTCCGAAAAGTAAAACTAATGAAAGAATTACCCAACTAAATGTGAATTTACTACAGTGATAAGTGCTATGGATGAGAAGTCCATGGTACTCTGAGAGAATTTCACAGGAGAGCCTGGCCTGGTCAGGAATGGTGGGAGATGTTCCCTGAGGAAGTAATGAATGAGCTGCTTGGAAAGGAGGAGTTAAAAAGATAAAAGGAAATTGCTGGGAAGGGGAGGGAGTGGTCCAGGCAGAGAAGTGAAAAGGCTTGGCAGCATCCAGGGAAGGAAAAGAAGGCCAGTGCAGGTACAGAGCACAGGAGCACACAGGACAATGCAGGGCTGCAAGAATAAGTCAGACCATGCTGAGGGTTAGGGTTCATGTTAAGGACTTTGATCTTTCCATCGGAAAAACAGCAGGCAGATGATATATTAGGACTTACATTTCAAAAGAGTACTCCAGCTGAGGTATAGAGAATAGATTAGAGAGTGGTAAGAGTATGTTCATGAAGACAGGTTAACAGGTTATTTTGGCTTCCAGTTTAATGTGACAGTTTAAACACAGGTATTTATCTCCACTCCTTCCGGAAATTCTAATAAATAACAGAGAAGAAACTTTTGAAAAGACAAAAACTAACAAGAATAAAGAGAATAGGGTAAGAGGAACAGCAATAAAACTTTGCAAGCAGGAAGCAAGTGGATAGGTGATAATTTCCTCTGTGGATCCAAGAGAGCTGAATCCTAGATTAACAGTGGGAAGAGCTAAGAAGCAACCTTATATGCACCAGAGAAGTCCTCAAAGGCTTAGGAGACAATAATATCTTCTGTTTGTGTAGGGGAGTGAAAACAGAAGTGATTGAACATCAACTTTCAAAGCACTTTCCTTCCAATACCTAGAAACCTGTCTCTCTCCCACTCCAACAAAAGATTGAAAGTTTATTCTCAGTGCATTTGCAAACAGGGATTCTATTTAATATATGTAAAAGAAGGGCATCATGTGAACGATGAAACTCACACCCTCTTAATATTACACCCAGGATTAAAATCTCCAAGGAGAAGAATCTTTCTGAGAAATTTGATCATCTCAATAGGCTAGAGAAAGGGGACAGGAAGAATGAGGGAGTGCCCTAAGAAACTACCCAGGCAGTGAAACCCCGTCTCTACTAAAAAATACAAAAATCTAGCCGGGCGAGGTGGCGGGCGCCTGTAGTCCCAGCTACTGGGAGGCTGAAGCAGGAGAATGGCGTAAACCCGGGAGGCAAAGCTTGCAGTGAGCTGAGAACCGGCCACTGCACTCCAGCCCAGGCGACAAAGCGAGACTCTGTCTCAAAAAAAAAAAAGAAACTACCCAGGCAAGTCACTCTACACATTGTTGCCTGGTCAACAAGCCCTTCCTATCTTTGTAGAGCCTCTAATTAGCTTGTCAGTATACTTACTCTTTTTTTTTTTTTTTTTTTTTTTTTTTTTTTTTTGAGACAAAGTTTTGCTCTTGTTGCCGGTTCTGGAGTGCAATGGCGCAGCCTCAGCTCACTGCGACCCTCACCTCCTGGGTTCAAGCAATTCTCCTTCCTCAGCCTTCTGAGTAGCTGGAATTACAGGCATGCACCACTACGCCCAGCTAATTTTCGTATTTTTAGTAGAGATGGAGTTTCACCATTTTGGCCAGGCTGGTCTCGAACTCCTGACCTCAGATGATCCACCTGCTTTGGCCTCCCAAAGTGCTGGATTACAGGCATGAGCCACCGTGCCTGGCCACCCACTTTTGTATGTGTGTAAATTGCAAAAGATCACCAGATTTAGGAGGAAAGCCTTTTATACAAAACATAACTTCAAAGAAACAGTTTATGCAACAGAGGAAAACTTTAAAACACTACTTGTAATGTACTCCAGGAAATAAAATATTGCAGCATGGAAGAATTAAAAAATACCACAATTAAGATATAGCCAGAAAACAAATGAGAGCTCTTAGAAATTAAATGTATAATAGAAGAAATGAAAAGTTCAATGCAATGTTTGACAGATAAGCTCATGAAAATCTTCCAGAAAGTAGAATCAAACAAAATAAAATGAAAAATGAAGCCTGAGCTTGGTGGCTCATGCCTGTAATCCCTGCACTTTGGGAGGCCGAAGTGGGCGGATCACCAGAGGTCAGGAGTTCGAGACCAGCCTGACAAACATGGAGAAACTCTGTGTCTACTAAAAATAACAAAATTAGCCGGGCATGGTGGCACATGCTTGTAATCTCAGCTACTTGGGAGGCTGAGGCAGGAGAATCACTTGAACCCAGGAGGCGGAGGTTGTGGTGAGCCGAGATAATGCCATTGCACTCCAGCCTAGGCAACGAGCAAAAAAACTCCGTCTCTCTCTCTCTCTCTCTCTCTCTCTCACACACACACACACACACACACACACACACAGAAGCTGGGCACAGTGGCTCACGCCTGCGCCTGTAATCCCAGCACTTTGGGAGGCCGAGGTGGGCAGATCACGAGGTCAGGAGATCGAGACCATCTGGCTAATAAGGTGAAACCCCATCTCTACTAAAAATACAAAAAAAAAAAAAGAAAATTAGCTGGGCGTGGTGACAGGTGCCTGTAGTCCCAGCTACTCGGGAGGCTGAGGCAGAAGAATGGTATGAACCCAGGAGGCGGAGCTTGCAGTGAGCCGAGATCACGCCACTGCACTCCAGCCTGGGCAACAGAGCGAGACTCCGTCTCAAAATAAAGAAAAGAAAAAAGAAAAATGGAAAAATAATCTGAGAAAATTAGAGGAACAGTCCATGAGGTCTAGTGTCTGAAAAATAGGGTGTCCGGAAGGCAAAAAAAAAAAAAAAAAAAAAAATGGAGAGAAAGTCTTTAAAGGAATAGTTAATAGAAGAAATCATTTCCCAGTGTTAAAGGTCATGAGTTTCTTTGTTGGATTGCAACATTACAACATGTGTTCCACACAAAAGATGACAATGAAACATGCCCAGATGTATCACTGTAAAATTAAGAAAAATGAGAAGGTGGGGCACAGAGAGGAACATCCTGAAGACTTCAAGTGAGTAAAAAACAAGTTACACACAAAAGGTTAACAAATCAAAAGGGCACTAAGTGTCTGGAGACTGGAAATAAGCACAGGGTTCACCACACAAGTACCCCAGCTGTAAGATCTGAACCTCACTAATTCCCCTTTCTGCACAACCTCCACTTCTGTTTTTCACCTTCTTTGTAATATTTTAATTCATTAATCTTGTCTTGAACTTACTTGCCTTTAGCTTTTCTTTATTCCTGCCCAGAAAAGCACATCCAGAGATTCAAAGGCAACAATAAAAGACAGGGCTTAAGAGTGTGGGCTCTGCATTATCCAAAGCGAACTTGTCACAGAACAAACCTCAAAATTAGGGTTCAGCCTGAGTGGCGATGTAGGTTCTCAGCTTCATGCAGGAAGGAATTCAAGAGCAATCTGACAGAATAAAGTGAAAGCAAGTTTGTTAAGAAAGTAAAGGAATAAAGAGTGGCTATTTCATAGGCAGAGCAATGGCATGGGCTGCTAGACTGAGTATATTTATGGTTATTCCTTGATCATATGCTAAACAAAGGGTGGATTATTCATGAGTTTTCCAAGAAAAAGATGGGGAGTTCCTGGAACAGAGTGTCCTCCCTTGTTAGACCATATAGGGTAACTTCTCTAAGTGGGCATGGCGTGGGCAAACTGTCATGGTGCTGGTGGGAGTGTCTTTTACCATGATAATCCATTATAATTAGCATATAATGAACAGTGAGGATGATCAGAGGTTGCTTTGGTCATCATCTTGGTTTTAGCAGGTTTCAGTCCTCTTCTTTACCTATCCTGTTTTATCAGCCAGGTCTTTATGACCTTATCCTGTGAAATCGGTCCTGCCAACCTCCTATCTCAAACTAACACAGGAAAGAAAATAAAATACTGTGTGTTCTCACTTATAAGTTGGAGCTAAACATTGGGTACAGATGGACACAAAGAAGGGAACAATAGATACTGGGTGCTACTTGAGGGTGCGGGGTGAGAGTACAGATCAAAAAACTACCTATTGGGTACTATGCTTATCACATGGGTAAGGAAATAATCTGTACCCCAAGCCCCCGAGACACTCAATTTACCTATATAACAAACCTGCACATGTACCTCTGTACCTAAATTAAAGTTTAAAACAACAACAACAACAAACCGAAGAAAAGTATGGGCTCTGGTGTCAAATTAACAGGGTTAGAACCATGAATTAAGTGTGACCTTAGAGAGTCACTTATACTTTCGAAGCCTTGGTTATTTCATGTAAATTAAAGGTGATGATAACAGTCCCAATTTAGGATCAAATGAGATATTGTAATACCGGACACATTAAAAGTGTCTCCATGGGACTAGCCCAAACTGGGCCTACTCTGTTGATAACAAAATATCGTGTTACCTTTTAGATATAACAGAGCCAAAAACTGCAAGTCATGCAGCCCAGGCATGTACATTAGAAAAAGCTTGGACCTCTAACAACACCCAAAACCAATGAATCCTTTCCTTGGAACCAAGAAGACCAGGACATGACTGGAACCTGAACTTGGAACTCTTTCAAAAGTGATGGGTTCATTTGACTGGAGGATCGGGCCTAAAATCGGCCTCTACGTACCTTTTTCTAAATGGTCAAATTTTAAGTCCTCCAATCAGCCTGCCAGGACACATTCGTAAATCCTTTCCCTTGGCTTTCCAAGCCCATGAGTTTACCCCAGATGCCAAATCAGGGAGACAGATTTGAATGCACTCCTATATCCTTGCTGAACAGTTGTGCAAATAAAGCCTTTTTTTCCTCAAAAGCTTGTGCCACATAGTATTGGCTTCTGTGCGCACATTGGATACAGAGCTCATTTGCTTGATAACAAAAACAAGCTATTAATACCTATTATTTCTATTATTATTCACCCCCCAGCGCCCCACCATGTTAAATATTCCTATAACTTTCATTTCTACCTTAAAATTTTATTTATCCAATAAGTTTTCACTTAGAAACTATCTGCCACAGATAACTTTCTTTAATATCACAACCATCTACCCAGCCACCCAAATCAGAAACCTGGAAGTTATCCTTGATTCTGTTTCTTTACTTCCTATGTCCAAATCATAAAATTCTTATAATTCTTCTTCCTGAATAGCTCCTTTATTCATCCTCTCCTGCCTCTCCTTTCCTCCATGGCTCCAATTTAGACTCTAGATTTCTACCTTAGCCTCGCAAGTGGTCTCTAACTCTAAAAGTTTGCATATATTTGTCCAGGATTTTTTTTTTTTTTTTTTTGATACAGGGTCTCTGACATCCAGGCTGGAGTGCAGTGGCACGATCACAGCTCATTGCAGCCTTTGGGCTCATTGACCTCCTGGGCTGAAATGGTTCTCCTGCCTCAGCCTTCCAAGTAGCCAGGACCATAGGCATGTGCCACCCACCCAGCTAATTAAAATAAATCTTATTCGTAGAGGTGGAGTCCCACTATGTTGCCCAGGCTGGTCTTGAATTCCTGGGCTCAGACAGTCCTTCTGCAGTGGCCTCCCAAAATGTTAGGGTTAGAGGCATGAGCCACAGCATCAGGCTTAGATTCTTTTATTCACAAGAGGTGTAAAGGTGATCTCATTTTATATACATGTCAACTAAAGAAAAAAATAAGGCTTTTAAAGACTCAAAGTTAGTTTTATTCGGAGTCTTACTGAGGAATGCAACACTGGGGAGTCGTTCAAAGAGTTTATGTTATACTGCTCCAAAGCAGCGGTTCTGCCCACAGTTTCTATTATCAAGGGATGGAGTTCTGCATGTGCTCAAAAGTTACATTAAGCATGCTCAGAAGTTACACTGGAGCAAAATCTCATCAAAGTTTTGGTTGGAGAGTATATCTGATTATAGGTTACAGAGGCATAATCTTTAATCCTGTCAGACGTTATCTTACCTACAGGAAGAGGCAAGAGCTATGATCACTGAACGTGTCTTTTTAGAAAATGAAGTGATTCAAGCAACAGTTTTGGAAACCTGTGCTCTATCCTCTTACTGTCTTTAGGGCATTCTTCTGGAGGACTGTGTTCAGTCACTGAGTCAGGGGCTTTGTGAAATTCCGCTGGCAACAGAATGAGCAAACATGGTCTCTTCCGTTTCCTACTTTGTCTCACATACATGATTTCCTATGCTCAAACCTGGCAGGAAAAATTTTTTTATTTTTTCAGTGCTTGAGCTATAGTAATCCTTCACTGAGTTTTAAGTCAGTGGGGTTTTTTTTGACATCAAATTGTTAAACTACAAGTCATGTTTCCTTTAACGTGAAAATTACCTAGTCTGAATAAATTCTGATGTAAATATAACTCGACAAATTATGATATTTTCAATTTACGATGGGTTTATTGAGGGGAGGGGGCAGCCCTATCGTAAGTAGAGGAACTCTATACACTTTTGAAAATACCGCTGGGCTTCAGGGTTAGCCTGCCTCTAACCCACTCTTTACTGGACCTGCCAACTTCGCGCAGGGTTGGTAACCTAGCAACCAAGAAACACCAGCAGTGACTTCCGGTACCCAGACTTGGGTTGTCCAATCAGCTCAGCGGAGCTGCCGCAGAGGCTGATGGGGGGCTGACGCCTGTGAGGCTTCCAGCGTCGGTACCATGGCGACGCGTGGTGGGGCTGAGGTGGCAATGGCGGCTTGGTCCCTCTTATCCTCCCGGGTCGTGGCCGTGTTCCTCCTGTTGTCCCTCCTTCGCTTCTTACAGGCCCAGACCTTCTCTTTCCCTTTCCAGCAGCCGGAGAAGTGCGACAACAACCAGTATTTTGATATCTCCGCGCTCTCCTGTGTTCCGTGTGGAGCTAACCAGAGGCAGGATGCCCGAGGTAAGACGGTTTGAGGTGGGCCCTGGCAAAAGTAACACTCCCGCCTTGGTCGACCCCTAGTCTCTGGAGATGGAGTTTCATCATGTTGATCAGTCTAATCTCGAACTTCTGACCTGAGGTGATCCACCCGCCTCCGCCTCCCAAAGTGCTGGGATTACAGGCGTGAGCCACCGCGCCTGGCCCGAATACATATATATTGTTTAGTGACGTAGAAATGTAAAATTTCCAGCAGCAGTTAAGTAGTTGAATAGTTTAGTTATACTTGCACTTAAAATGGTAGCAACACAATACCAGCTGTGTGACAGTCTAAGACCTTTAAGTATAATAACTAATTTTATACTCATACTAATACTATGAGGTAGGTACCGATTTTTTTCTCCTTTTTATTGTAGAGGAAGCCAAGGCAGAGAGTTTAGTAATTTGTTCAAGGTCGTGCAACCGAGTAGGAGTACTAAGTTTGGAACTCAAGAAGTATGTTTCTGGATTTGAACCCAGGCAGTACTGGCTCCAGAATCCTGCTGTTAATCACCATACTGCTTCTCAAGATCTTCAGACTTATTAAAAGTTTCACTATCTTGGAACTTTATTTTTATTTATCAAGGATAAAGTTGGCTTTTTTTTTTTTTTAGGAACTTCATGTGTATGTCTACCAGGATATCAGATGATCTCTAATAATGGAGGACCTGCTGTTATTTGTAAAAAGTGCCCAGAAAACATGGTATGCATAATTTATTTTAAAATAACTTAACTGTAAAAGTAATAAGTTAAATATCTTTATTTTTCAAACTATAATTTAATGTTTAATGTTTCCCCACAAACTTTAAAATTACTATGCTAACTTTATTTTTACTAGAGTAACTTTTGGGAAATCAGCGAAATTTTATGCAAACTTGGAGAAAACAGAAATGTATTTCTTTTAAAATCTGAAATCCCAAAAACCACAAAGCTGTAAAAATTTTAAGTTTTTGTTTTTACTCATAGAATAACTCGATTATGAAGAAAATTAGATGAATAAGGAATATATAGAGCAGTTTGGGATGTGTGCAATTTGGGATGTGTATATTCTTTGACTGATGCAAATGGAGTTGTCTTAGACCTACCATGTCAACAGTTTATATGATTATTGATGTTCATAATGATATCTGAGGTGTAATTAGTTCATGAAATACCAATTGCATTAATAAATAGGTTAAATAATGTCTGTTTCTGTTTTGTTAGTAATTTCATTATATTGTAATTTTTGAAAAATTAGTAAATAGTTACTATATATGATAATTCTCAATTAACAAATATATTTTTCAATCATGTTGGATAATTAAAAGTCTGTGTAACAGTTCTGACATTTACAGTAATGTTTCTTCTCATTGTCATATAAAAAATATTCTGGGAATTTAATATGAAGTTATCAATTGTCCCAATTTACAGCTATCTGTATTACTTGTAGTCTGATTACCATTTTTTATATTACCATTTATTTTATATCTTTATAATAGATTACCATTTATTTTATATCTTTGCAAATGTTGATCCTACCTGAATTACCCATGATAAAATGCTGCTAATAAAAAGTGGTCTCACAGCAGATTTGTTTTTCAGTGATATTGTTTAAGTTATTGTAATCTTTAAATTGTCCTATATAGGCCAGGCACAGTGGCTCACGCCTGTAATCCCCGCAATTTGGGAGGCTGAGGCCAGTGGATCATGAGCTTGGGAGACCAGCCTGGCCAATATGGTGAAACCCTATCTCTACTAAAAATACAAAAATAAGCTGGGCATGGTGGCGTGTGCCCGTAGTCCCAGCTGCTTGGGAGGCTGAGGCAGGAGAATCACTTGAACCCAGGAGGCAGAGGTTACAGTGAGCCAAGATCACACCGTTGCACTCCAGCCTGGGTGACAAAGTGAGACTCTGTCTCAAAAAAAAAATAATAATAATAATAAATAAATAAATAGTCCTATATAAATGTATTGCAAAATAGGAGTATTTCTTGATAAATTCAGTCTTTTCAACCAAAATTTAAAATAATTTGTGGCATTGTTTTTGTTCTTTATAAACTTTGGGTACAACGGTGTTTGTAATTATTGTGTTTTCTGCCCCAGGCTTTTCCTAAACCATATACTATAATAAGCCCAATTTTGAATGCTGTCATACTTTATCAAAAACCTTTACTAGGCTGGGCGCAGTGGCTCATGCCTGTAATCCCAGCACTTTGAGAGGCCGAGGCAGGCGGATCACGAGGTCAGGAGATCAAGACCATCCTGGCAAACATGGTGAAACTCCATCTCTACTAAAAATACAAAAATTAGCTGGACATGGTGGCATGTGCCTGTAGTCCCAGCTACTTGGGAGACTGAGGCAGGAGAATCGCTTGAACCCGGGAGGCGGAGCTTGCAGTGAGCCAAGATTGTGCCACTGCACTCCAGCCTGGTGACAGAGCGAAGACTGTCTCAAAAAAAAAAAAAAAAAGTGTACTAGTACAAGCCATAAATGGATAGAAGAAAATATTCTCATGAATCAATTTCAACAACTGTGTATAATTTATATTTCATAAAATTTACCCATTTTGGATCATAAATGAATTTTTTTTTTTTTTTTGAGACAGAGTATTACTGTTGCCCAGGCTGGAGCGCAGTGGCGTGATCTCAGCTCACTGCAACCTCTACCTTTCTGGTTTAAGCCATTCTGATACCTCAGCCTCCCAAGTAGGATTATAGGCGTACACCACCACAGCCAGCTAATTTTTGTATTTTTAGTAGAGACGAAGTTTCACCACGTTGGCCAGGCTAGCCTCAAACTTTTGGCCTCAAGTAATCCACCCACCTTGACCTCCCAAAGTGCTGAAATTACAGATGTGAGCCACCGTGCCTGGACTAAATTTTTTATGTATTTGAATTTTTAAAAATTAGAATAATGTTTTAGAACAGGTGAGATTAATCTATTAACTGACTATTGATTCAATCTTTTTGTGTTGTGTTGTGTTTTATATTTGTAAACGGAAAAACGAAATGACAAATAATTATGAAAGTAGGCATCCATTTGAATTAAAGATCCTGAAGAAGAGAGAACTGTTATCCAGAGTTAATCCTTTAATAGTTGTCAGGACATAGTAATAATATAGAGCTTAATTTTGGAATATAAGCATGAATTATCTCTCCAGGGAATTTTTATGTGGCTCATATATGTATGATTTATTTGAATGTTCACTGCAGTTACATACTATTATGGCATTTTGAACTTACATGATTATGAAGAATAAAGTTAATTAAAAAAGAGAAAGGCTTTTTTTTTTTTTCTTTTAATTTAGAAAGGTATTACAGAAGATGGCTGGAACTGCATTTCTTGCCCTAGTGGCTTAACTGCCGAAGGAAAATGTCACTGTCCCACTGGCCATATTTTAGGTAAGAATTAGATTCCTTACAAAGAAGTAGTGATAATCTTCATTTGTGTTTTTGTTTTTGTTTTTGAAAAGGGCATTAATTTAAATAGTTAAACGATTACTTACTATTTTTGTAGTGGTTCAAGCAATCCTCCTGCCTCAGCTTCCTGAGTAGCTAGGACTGCACACATACACCAGTGCAGCTGGCTGATTTTTAAATTTTTTGTGGAGACTGGGTCTTGTTATGTTCCCCAGCCTGGTCTTGAACTCCTGGCCTCGAGAGATCTTCCTGCCTCAGCCTCCTAAAGTGCTGGAATTATAGGCATCAGTCACTGTGTCCAGCCCTTAATAGTGTTTATAAAAATTATTTTTGTACAAATTTAGTGATACTTAAGACATCAGCAGGCATTGAGAAGAAAATACAGAGTTTTGTCTGAGTTTTTTGAAACTCTTAATTGTGTAAGATTAGATGGTTACTTCTTTAACATAACATGATAAAATATGTATGTCTCAACTCAAAAACCAAGTTGATGCTTAATAGGGAAAAAGTGTAAGCGTTCCTATTAATGTCAGGACCTGGAAAATGATGCAAACTATGCACTTAAGTAAGAAAAAAAAATATTTATCACTGGAAAAGAAAAGGTAGGCCGTTAATCCCAACATTTTGGAAGGCCAAGGCAGGTGTATTGTTTGAGCTTAAGAGTTCGAGACCAGTCTGGGCAACACAGTGAAACCCCATCTCTACAAATAAAAAAGAAATTGTTCAGGTATGGTGGCATGCACCTGTAGTCCCAGCTACTCGAGAGGCAAAGGTGGGAAGATCGCTTGAGCCTGGAAGGTTAAGGCAGCAGTGAGCTGAGATGGCGCCACTGCACTCCAGCCTGAGCGACAGGGTAAGACCCTGTCTCAAACAAACAAGCAGAAAAAGTAAAATATCATTGTTTACAGATGATTTGATTGTATGTTTAAAACACCCAAGAGAATGACTAAAAATTACTATAAACAGTGATGAAAGAAAATACCTCATACACAATAGCAACAAAAAGGAAAAAATAAGTAGGTATATCCTTTTTTTTTAATTTTAATTTTTGGATTTTTTTTGAGACAAGAGTTTTCACTGTTGTTGCCCAAGCTAGAGTGCAATGGTGCGATCTCAGCTCACTGCAGCCTCCCTCCGGGTTCAAGCGATTCTCCTGCCTCAGCCTCCCGAGTAGCTGGGATTACAGGCATGTGCCACCATGCCTGGCTAATTCTGTATTTTTAGTAGATAACAGGGTTTCTCCATGTTGGTTGGCTGGTTTTGAACTCCTGACCTCAGGTGGTCCGCCCGCCTCAGCCTCCCAAAGTGCTGGGATTACAGGCTTGAGCCACTGCGCCCGACCTTGGCATATACTTTAGAAGGAATGTACAACATAATTAATTGAAGAAATTTGTGAGTATTGCTGAGGGATATGAAGGCAGGCTTTTATAAGTGAAAATGCATTCTCTGTTTTTGGATGGGAAGATTAAATATTAGAAAGATGCTAACTCTCCTACCAGACTGTATATTTTAAAGGACCCTTGGAAATTCTATGAGGATATTATTTGTTTGTTTTGGGGTAATAATATGCAAATAGATTCTGAACTTTATCAGGAAAGATACATGAGATCTAAGAAAATTCTGGGAAGGGAAAGAAGGAACTACCCCATCAGATAATATGCATGTTATATAGCTACTGTAATCACATGTATGACAGACTTATGGGTACACAGACTGATTGATGGAACTTAGACAATCAGAATAGATTCAATTCATATGGGAATTTGGTATGTGCAAAAAGTGGCATTTCATCCAAGTGGGGATAAAACTGATAAATGGTGCTGGAAAAACTGAGAGAACACCAAGTTGGGTTTCTACCTTATTTCTGAGAAAATTGAACTCCAAATGAGTCAAATACTAAATATGAATATATGAAAGTTCTTAAAGAAAATGTAGGAAAAACTTGTATAGTTTTGTTGTAATAGGCCTAAGTATAACCAAAAATACTCAATCACTTTGGAGGCCTAGGTGGGAGGATTACTTGAGCCAAGGAGTTTCTGACCAGCCTGGGCAACATAGAGAGACTCTGTCTCTCCAAGAAAAAGACAAAAAGAAAAAGAAAAGAAAAACCACAGAAGGAAAAAATTGGTAAATTTATAAAATGCCATAAAAATTATAATACCAAAAACCAAACTACAAACTAAAGAAAAATATTAATGCATACAATAGACAGAGGTCAAAGTTCTTCAATAAATGTAAAGGTCCTACAGATAAATAAAAGTAAGATGAATAGCCCAATTTTTAAAATAGCCAAAAATCATAAATAAAGTTCACATAGAAAAAAATATTTTAACATGAGAAAAAATGTTCAACCTTACTCAGAGTAAGAAAATGTACATTAAAGCTAAAATGAGATTTTACTTTTAACCTACCAGATTTTATTATAAAACTTTTTCGACCAGGCACAGTGGCTTACACCTGTAATCCAGCACTTTGGGAGGCCAAGGTGGGCAGATCACCTGAGTTCAGGAGTTCAAGACCAGCCTGACTAACGTAGTCACTACTAAAAATTCAGAATTAGCCGGGCATGGTGGCACATGCCTGTAATCCCACTTTCTTGGAGGCTGAGGCAGGATAATTGCTTGAACCCGGGAGGTGGAGGTTGCAGTGAGCCAAGATCATGCCATTGCACTCCAGCCTAGGCAACAAGAGTGAAACTCCATCTGAAAATAACAAAAAGAAACTTTTTCAAGTTTGACGATGTATTTATAAGGATACAGCGAAATAGTTATTCATGTATTAATAGGGAAAATTATAAGTTAGTGCAACCTCTGTGGAGAGAAAATTTACAGTGTTTATCAAAATTAAAAATACAGATTATCTTTGCCTAGAAAGCTCTCATCTAGAAATTTCTTATTTGGATACACTTAACTATATGCCTGAAGAAGTGTTGAATGTTTTTTTCTTGCAACATTATTCCTAAGACAAAAGATTGTAAACAATATAAGAGTCTATCAAGATGAGATCAGCCAAATAAATTATGATATAGTCAAACAATGGTATAGAATGCAATTGTGGAAAAATAAAGAGGCAGTTCTACACATATTACTATGGAAAGAAATTTAAGATATATTGAGTAAAAAAGCAAGATATAGAATAATTTATTCATTCATCTACAAGTATTTATTGAGTACCTGTTATTTATCAGCACTGTTTTATGTATTTGGTATTCCACTATTTATCTTTTTAAAGACCATTATATATGCATATGTGCTTGTATATGCACAGGCTATTTCTGAAAGGATTCATAAGAAACTGGTAACAATGCTGCCTCCTGAGTGAAGAACTGAGTGCCTGGGAATGGCGGGAAAGAGACTTAATTTTCATTTTAAATGCTTTTGTGCTTGGTGCGGTGGCTCACGCCTGTAATTGCAGCACTTTGGGAGGACAAGGCAGGTGGATCGCCTGAGGTTAGAAGTTCGAGACCATCCTGGCCAACATGGTGAAACCCCATGTCTACTAAAAATACAAAAATTAGCTGGGCATGGTGGCAGGTGCCTGTAGTCCCAGCTACTTGGGAGGCTGAGGCAGGAGAATCACTTGAATCTGGGAGGCGGAGGTTACAGTGAGTGAGATCATGCCACTGTGCTCCAGCCTGGGTGACAAGAGCAAAACTGTCTCAAAAAATAAAATAAAATAAATCCTTTTGTGCCTTTTATTTTTATATTTTATATATTACCCATTCAAAGATTAATTTTTTTTTTTTTTTTTGAGGCGGAGTCTCACTCTGTCACCCAGGCTGGAGTGCAGTGGCCGGATCTCAGCTCACTGCAAGCTCCGCCTCCCGGGTTTACGCCATCCTCCTGCCTCAGTCTCCCGAGTAGCTGGGACTACAAGTGCCCGCCACCTCGCCCGGCTAGTTTTTTGTATTTTTTAGTAGAGACAGGGTTTCACCGGGTTTGCCAGGATGGTCTCGATCTCCTGACCTCATGATCCGCCCGCCTCGGTCTCCCAAAGTGCAGGGATTACAGGCGTGAGCCACCGCGCCCGGCCTCAAAGATTAATTTTTAAATTATCTCAATTTTTTTTTTTTTTTCGTTTTAACAAATGTTTTTTGTAGTGATGGGGGTCTTAGTATATATCTCAGGCTGGTCTTGAACTCCTGACCTCAAGCAGTCCTCCTGCCTTGACCTCCCTATATGTGGGATTACAGTTGCCTGGTCTTATTTTTTTTAGAGACGAGGTCTTCTTATGTTACCCAGGCTAGATTCAAACTCCTGGGCTTAAGCAATCTACCGCACCCAGCTTCTTAGTAGTTTCGTTGGCACTGTTGCCTCCATTGAAAATATTAACTTGATTCTCACGGTATTTGGGGGGTGTATTCTTAGGGATGTGGCTAATGAAAGTTTTATGAGTTGGATGGCAATATGAAATTTATTACACTTCATGATGTACTATTTCTACTATAAATTTTAGGATTATGGGAAGATGAAGGTAAGTCAGATTTAATTATAAATTTGAAATAAAAACTGTTAAGGCCAAATATGCTGGCATTTATTTAAAGTAGTGCAGTTCAGTAGAAATACAATGCAAACCAAATATGTAATTTTTAATTTTCTTGTCTACACATTAAAAAAAGCAAAAAGAAACATGAAATGAATTTTAATAATATACTTTATTTAGCCTAATATTATTTGAAATATTATCCTTTGAACAGGAACAATTTTTGAGATATCTTCATTCTTTTGTTCTTCTTTTTTTTTTTTTTTTGAGTTTCACTCTTGTCGCTCAGGCTGGAGTGCAGTGGCACAATCTCGGTTCACTGCAACCTCTGCCTCCCAGGTTCAAGTGATTCTCCTGCCTCAGCCTCCTGAGTAACTGTGACTACAGGCACCTGCCACTGCACCCAGCTAATTTTTGTGTTTTTTTAGTAGAGATGGGGTTTTACCATGTTGACCAGGCTGGTCTCAAACTTCTGACCTCAGGTGATCCGCCCGCCTTGGCCTCCCAAATTGCTGGAATTACAGGCATGAGCCACCATGCTCAGCCCGTTCTTTTGTTCTTAATAAAATTTTGAGATTTCAGTTCTGGCTAGGCACATTTCAAGTGGTCAGTAATCACAAGTGGCTAGTAACCACAGTCAACAGTAACTGTATTGGACAGCACAAGTTAATATCAAGAGAAAATACATACTAGTACACTTGCTATCAGCCATGTGTGTAAGCCAGTTAATTACTGGAAGAATGAAAACTAGTTTGAAATCTTATATAGTTAACCACTCAAGTTATGTTTCTATTACTGTAGCTATGTTATTGTAATTCTTATAATTCTTCATTCCCTAAATTAGATGCTCTTGAGATATCTGTGGATGAGAAGGAGGGGAAAGGAACGTTGTTTGCTGCTTTCTCTAAACAGTGGCTCTGACATCTTCTGGCCCCTTTGGGTTAGGTTACAGCTGTGGAAACAGTATTTTGCTATTTTAGAGGGTACTATTACGTGATTAAAATTCTCTATGGTGCAAGAGAAGGGAGAGAGAATAGGGTATTATTTTACAAACATTATCATGGAAGTCCTCTCTGGAAAGGTGAAATCTAAGAAAGACTTGAAGGAAGGGAGGGACAGAGCCATGAGGATGACTGGGGAACATCATTCTAAGCAGAGGGAATAGCAAGTACTAAGGTTCTAAGATGGGAGTATATTTGGCATTTTTCAGAGAACAGAAAGTACACTAATGTGGCTAAAGCAAAGAAGTAAAGTAAAGTGGAAGCATCTGGGTCTGAAAAATTGGGGTGATAGTGTGCAGATCATGTAAGACCTTTATGCTGTGTTAGTGACCTTTGAAATTGTCCTATGTGAGATGGGAGACCATTTGGAAAGTTTTAAGCAAAAGAGTGACATGATCACACTGAAGTTTTAAAAGCTTCACTTTAGCTTCTGCATGGAGCACAAAACCAGCACTCCAGTTAAGATGCTGTTACGAAAGCCCAGGTGATAGATGTTGGTGCTTGGGCCAGAGTTTTTTCTTTTTTCTTTCTTTTTTTTTTTTATTTTTATATTTTATTTTTGGACAGACTCTTGATCTGTCACCCAAGCTGGAGGGCCGTGGCATGATCACAGCTCACTGCAGCCTTGACCTCCTGGGCTCAAGTGATCCTCCTGCCCCAGCCTCCTGAGTAGCTGGGACTACAGGCACGTGCCACCACACCTGGCTGTGTGTGTGTGTGTGTGTGTGTGTGTGTGTGTGTGTGTGTCTGTATAGAGATGAAGTTTTGCTATGTTGTCCGGGCTGGTCTTGAATGCCTGGCCTCAAGCAATCATCCTGTGTTGGCCTCCTAAAATACTGGGATTACAGGATGAGCCACTGTACCCGGCAGGCCACGATATTAGTTGTAGAGGTAGAGAAAATAATTTTGTTTCTGAATATATTTTGAAGAGAGAGCTGACAGAATTTGCACATTAATTTTTTTATTTTTATTTTTTAATATGGAACATGAGGAGACTCTTAAGGACTGGAACCACAGTAAATAGTCAAATGGAGCTGTCATTTATTGAGACAGGGATGACTGTGGGAGGAACAAGTTGCTCATCTTTACTTTTGTTAAAATAACTTTTTACTACCATGCAAAAACTTAGAGCATTATGGATAAGACTTAAAGTCCTTTTTGACCATTTTTCCCAATACTGTTTTACTATTGCTCCTTCAACTCCAAAGTAACTGGTTATTTGTGTGTGTGTGTGTACATGTGTGTGTGTACGTGTGTGTGTGCATGTGTGTGTGTGCACATTCAGAATTTTTTTCCTGTTATATTGTAAGGATCTACATTATATAGCCTCAAGAAACATAAGTGGTATGTTTGCATAAATGTTTCATACACAAATATTGTTCTAGCATACTTTTTTCAGTTAATGGTATACTCTGATACTCTGTTAGATTTACCTGATTCTTTTTTTTTTTTTTTGAAACAGGGTCTCACTCTTGCCCAGGCTGGAGCGTAGTGGTGCGATCTCAGCTCACTTTAACCTCCACCTACCAGGTTCAAGCAATTCTCATGCCTCAGCCACCTGAGTAGCTGGGATTACAGGCACATGCCACCACACCCAGCTAATTTTTGTATTTTTTTAGTAGAGACAAGGTTTTGCCGTATTGGCCAGGCTCGTCTTGAACTCCTGGCCTCATGTGATCCACCCACCTTAGCCTCCCAAAGGGCTGGGATTGCAGGCATGATCCTCCTCACCTGGCCTTACCTGATTCTTTTTCATCTGTTCCATAGTATTTTGTAGCATGGATATACCACCATTCTGCTATTTTAAATATTCATGTTGTTTCTAACAAATAACGCTTCAATGAATATACTTATGTACATGTTCAAGTGTTTCTGTAGGTTAGGTATCTAAAAACAAAATTGTAGTGTTGTAAGGATGTGAATTTGAAACTTTAATAGATACTACTAAAAGCCTTCTAAGTTGCAGAAATGTATCAGTAATCTATGAAAATACTTGCTTCGCTATCCCAGTGTGACAGAAATGTATAGATAAGAGGTAAGACAATTTTGAGGAAAAAAATACTGACTTAATTGTTATGATGACGTGGAAAATGATTTTCTGTATTTTACTATGTGAAAATAGGGAAGGCATCACTTCTTTCTTTTTTTTTGGAGGCATGGATGGGTATGAAGGGATCACTTCTCTATACTTTATTATGGAGATACTTGTTATGCCTTTAATGCAAATAAAGTGTTTTGAAAATTAATAGAATAATGGTTACAATTGGGTTTTGTTAAATATTTTTTGAATATGTAGAAGCTTATGTGTTTACTATGAGTTACATCTTTTTTTTGTTTCTAAACTGTTTAGTGGAAAGAGATATTAATGGAACATTGCTGTCTCAAGCAACTTGTGAGCTCTGTGATGGAAATGAAAACTCTTTTACGGTAGCAAATGCTTTAGGAGACAGGTAAGCAGTGTGATGGGGCTGACTTCATTAATATCATCTTATACTAATGTATAATTTGTACTTTTAAGAGTGTTTTCCTATCATATCACTTAGTTCACTTAGTTTTCACAATAACCCAAGGAAGGATATAAGTAAACATTAACAGATACAGAAGCTGAGGCCTAGAGCTTGAGAGACACTAAGGTTCAAATTTTGGTCCAGTCTATTAGTTGTCTGACCTTGGATAGCTCACTACTTTACAATCCCTTGTCTTTGGAATGGTACTATTGCCACCCACTTCATAGGCTGTAATGGCTCAGAAATAAGTAAGTACAGTTCTTAGTATAGTGCTACATAGTAACCACTCTGTAAAGGGTAGCTATTTTTGTTTGTTGTTATGTAATTGGTATATAATCTCTAATATAATTATGTGCTAAGTACTGTACTAAAGCACTTATAATACATAAAACATTAATGTATACTAATAATAGCCCAGGTACCCTGACTTATAGTCCCATTTTCTATTGCTTCCTGTTCCCCCTTTGTGCATGTGTTTGTGAAACACACACACACACACACACACACACACCCCTGCCTGCCTATATACTTCCCTCTAATTTAAGCATATATACCAATTTCAGCTTCTTTAATTTTTTTAGAGGCCTACATCATGACTCCCTCCAGGCACAGTTTTTTCTTTAGTTTCCAAGTTTAATACAGAATATAGTTGAGCAGCTTTTCTGAGGGCTACTTAGTGTTGGATCATCTTTTCTCTAAGGCTGACCTGAGTTACGGCATCCAAATACCAATTTTTTTTGCCCCCCTAATCTTTCCCCAAACCTCGTCTGTTTTATGTCATGCCCCAGCCCCACTCCTACCTGCTCTATTTTGCAAGTGAAGAATACCTATATATTCACTCATCACTGGTCCAGTACCCTCCCCCATCTATCTCATTCATTAATGAAAATATGAAGTATTTTTCTAAAATAAACAAAGATGATAAATAGAATTTATTTAAAAGTGTTGGCTATAGCTTTGATAGGAGCTAGAGATGCATTTCTCTTCAGCTTATGCTACCTTTTTACTTTGTGGCACATAAAATAAGGAAAGTATATTTGATATAACTAATTGTAAAAATTGATTGGGTTTCATTTATATGAGTTTGTTGGTCTCTTGTTAGTTGAGTGACTTAATTATCTTTGATATTCAGAATTATTCATTCTGTACATTCCATGTGGTTAAAAAATACTCTTCTATTATTGACTAGTTTTACATACTTTATACTTTGTAACACAGAATGGCCTAAAACTATTCAAATCCATGTTATTTTAAATTTGTTTAACATATTTACATAATTGCTTACTGAATGAATCTACTCTAATCCATTGTTTAGAAAGACAGCTTTTCTATTAGGTTTAGTATAATTTATTAACATTTTAAAAATTATTTTTGTTATATTGAACAGGTGCATCCGATGTGAGCCAACATTTGTTAATACCAGCAGGTCCTGTGCATGTTCAGAACCTAACATTTTCGTAAGGCTAACCAAATTGATAAAGTGTATATATTTTTAATTCAATTGCTTATGCCTTTTCATAAGCTTCTATTTTTTCCCTCATTTATTTATGAAGACAGGGGGATTATGTTTCAGCAACACAGGGAATTTTCCTCTACGTAGAATTTCAACTGCACGTTATGGAGAAGTTGTGAGTATGCTTCAATTTTTTTGGTCTGTTGTTAAGAAATTTTCTATATTTCATCCATTAGTAATTAATTTCAGGCTAGAATGAGAAACACTTTTGTATAAATCATTTTAAAACAAACAAAAAAAATCAATCTAAGAAACATTAGTCTAATAATTTAGCATTATAATTTCTAAGTACAGTACTGAGTCTGTACCATAGCCTGTTTGTTTTTCAGTGTGCTACAGAATGTTTACACTAGAAATATCTGGTATATGTTCTGTGTAGGATGCAGTATAATGCATTTACGGGCACCAGAAACTCTAGATTTGAACCCTGGATTTGCAAGTCATTAGTTTTGTATCCTTGGACCTTGAGAAGATTTCAAAGCTTCAGTTGTCTGTAAATTGAACATAATAAAAATACCTTTATCACAGTGTCTGTACATAGTAATCATTAGAGAAATCAGGATTATTCTTAATTTGGTCAGATTGTTCCTTATTATTTTATTTTATTTTTGTTTGAGATGGAGTCTTGCTCTGTTGCCCAGGCTGGAGTGCTGTGGCGCAGTCTCGGCTCACTGCAACCTCCACCTCCCGGGTTCAAGCGATTCTCCTGCCTCAGCCTCCCAGGTAGCTGGAGTTATAGGCACCTGCCACCATGCCTGGCTAATTTTTTGTATTTTCAGTAGAGACAGGATTTCACCATGTTGGCCAGGCTGGTCGCGAACTCCTGACCTCGTGATCCACCCACTTCGGCCTCACAAAGTACTAGGATTACATGCATGAGCCACCACACCCAGCCAATTGTTTCTTATTTTATGGATGAGAGCATTGAGGCCTAGAGTTAGAGCTTTGGCAGCAGGTGCTGGTGATAACCACTTCTAGGGTATAAAATGGAAAGTAAGTAGAGGAATTGGAACTACAGAAGTTGCAAATCCAAGAGAACAGGAGTTAGATGACTGGGAGTTAGAATAGGAATTAATGAATGAACATTGAAGATGCTTAGTACGCCAGAGTTAAGGGTGGACAAGGTGTGATCTGGTTGTTAATATCATTATTGTTAATATTATTATTGAATATAGGAGTGATTAAGAAGACTGTGAGGATAGCAATAATGAGGGTGGGATCTAGGATCTTGATGAATCAGGCAAAAATTCCTCTCCTCCAGTATAGTTTTGTGAGGAAGACAGGCAAGTACCAAGTAGTTACAAGACAGCAAAATAAAAGCTAAAATACATAGGGAGCTCTGAGATTATCCAAAAATTGGCTGATCTGTAACAAGATATGTGTCTTCTGGGGCATTCTTCTCCAGATTGGAGTGCATATCTGTATATGATTATTAAATTTGCAGGCCTTTAATTTTCCTTTTTCAAAAAATTTAAGTTGAAATAATTTTGCTTCAAGTCCCAGCAATGACTCTTTGTTCTTTCTGGTCTGAGATCCCCAATCATTTAGTGGTCATGTCCCTTTAGCTTCCTCCAATCTGAAACTAGGTCCTCAGTGTTTCCCTGTCTTTCATGAATGCAACAGTTTTAAAGATTACAGGCCTTACCATCCTGCAGATACTTTCCTCATACTGAGTAACTGCTTAGATGAAAGCCACAAAAAAGATGTCATGTTCTTCTCAGTGGACTGCATCACATCCAGGGGCACACAGTGTCTACCTGTGCTGCCACTGATGTTGTTAACCTTGATCACCTGCCCTAAAGTCACCATGACTACCATAAAGTTACCATTTACCATTTGTAATTGATTAGTATTTTGTGAGGAGTGTTTCTGAGATTACACTTCCTCACTAACCTTTAACTCACTAGCATTAGTCTCCATTGTTGACCACTACTGTGATGATTGCCAAAGATTAATTTTTGATTTCCATCCACATTTGATTACTTCCACATTTATTAATTGACATTCTATTATAAGGAAGAACTATCTCTTCTTCCCAATTTATACACTTATTTTTTAAAATTCATGTCCACGTGGATGTGTGGGTTCCTAATTTATTCAGTTAGTTATAATCCAGCATACTTATTATTTGTTTAGGTGCTCAAATTGTCCTACATCTGGAATAAAAGTCCCTTCAAGTTGGCTCCTGTGTATTTTTTTTTGTTTTTTGTTTTTTGTTTTTTTTTTTGACACGTTCCCATCATTCTTTGAACGTTTACTTACTTTATGGTACAAGATTTCTAGGCTAATCTTGTACTTTTCCTGCCTCAGACCTGGAATCAGCCGTTACTTTCTTTCTTTCTTTTTTTTTTTTTTTTGAGACAGAGTTTCACTCTTGTTGTCCAGGCTGGAGTGTAATGGCACAATCTCGGCTCACCGCAACCTCCACCTCCCGGGTTCAAGTGGTTCTCCTGCCTCCGCCTCCCGAGTAGCTGGGATTATAGGCATGCGTCACCACACCCAGCTAAATTTTTGTATTTTTACTAGAGACAGAGTTTCTCCATGTTGGTCAGGCTGGTCTCGAACTCCTGACCTCAGGTGATCCCCACCTCGGCCTCCCAAAGTGCTGGGATTACAGGCATGAGCCACTGCACCTGGCTGGAATCAGCCATTTCCTTAATCAGTTTTGTAGGATAAATATTTAGAAACCGAGATTAACACACTTAGTATGTCCTCTCAGCAAACATAGCTAGGAAATATACACATATATACATACACACATCTATGACTATTTCTGTGTCTGTGTATATATACTAAAAGGGCTGGGCGTGGTGGCCTGTAATCCTAGCACTTTGGGAGGCTGAGGCAGGTGGATCACTTGAGGTCAGGAGTTTGAGACCAGCCTGGCCAAGATGGTAAAACCTCATCTCTGCTAAAAATACAAAAATGGCTGGATATGGTGGTGCGCTCCTGTAATCCCAGCTACTCGAGAGGCTGAGACGGGAGAATCACTTGAACCTGGGAAGTGGAGATTGCAGTGAGCCAAGATCGTGCTACTGCCTTCCGGCCTGGGTGACAGAGCAAGACTGTCTCAAGATAAAATAAAATAAAATAGCTCATACTGATCCCTTTAATTCTGAAGCAATACTTCAGGGTTCTTTCTAACCTTTCCCTTTGATAGGTTTGAAGTATCTTCTCCAGGAGTGAGAAAGCTGGGATTCATTATCCTCAATTTATTTATATGCTCAATGTGACCAATCTTCCAACCCCCTCACTTTCTGTTCCACCCCCACATTCTCCCTCCTCTGCTAGCACCGTGCAGTTGACCCATTATAGACTTCTTTGATAGGTGGGTAGGGAGGAACTGTTCCATCCTTAATGTTGTTCTGATTCAGTTAATGTATTTCATTTAAACATACCAGATTTTTTAAAAGTTAAAAATAATTTAAAACTAAATTAAAAAAAAAAAAAACCACCTCGACCCTCCCCAAAACTTTCCAGGTCCCACATGCAGACACTGCAGTGGTGACTGGAGGATTGGGCACTGGGAACAGGAAGGACACCACTGCTCGGCCTGGGGCACCTGAAGGACAACCTGGAGCACTCCAGGAGCACAGCAAAGGTCTAGCAGAGCCAACACTGGTGCGAGCAGGGAAGAGCAGCCTGACGGGCTTGTGGGGCAGCTCCCGCCACTGTGAAGAAAGGCTGCCTGCAAGGCAATGGCCGTAAGAGGCCAGCAAGGGGTGCCTGCTGTCTCAGAGGACCCCCCAGTCCTGCCAGGATGCCATGAGGCAGAGGGTGGAGGAAACGAGGTCAGCCCGATTCCACATCGCTGCATCCCACATACTGTCCAATGGCAGGGAGGAGAGGCGAGGGGCCCATAGGAGGAATGAGAAGAGTGGTTCCATTTGCCATGAATGTCTGTCTCTCGTCTGTCGAGGCTCAGACCTGGCCAGGGATAGCATGACGTCACCACAGCAATTGTGCACTAAACATACCAGTTCTGAACACTGATTCTTTCCTAAGGACGGATTTGAGATTCCTGATTTTAAGTCATGTTGCAACTGCTTTTCAGACTGGTGCCGTGTAGCCAGATTATAAAACGTGTAAGCAAAATCTAGTTAAGATGTTTTGACTACCCTAGCCTAGTCTCAGTTTGCAAGAATAAGAACTCAATTTTATCCATGTACTTGTAAGTCAGTCAGATTCTAAGGGCTTGTTTAAAGTAATTAAACTCAGACGAGATTAGATTAATTGATAAACCAGAATACATGTTTATTAGTTTTATGTTGAGACGGTAATTGCCAGTTAGACTGAAATATTTGTATTGACTCCATAACATACATTCTTCCTAGTTGGAAAAGTCTACTTTGAACATTAAGGTCGGAAGTTTTCTTAGAGAACAAAATTGGAACATAATTCTGTTTGTATAATTTTATAACAAGGCATCCAATCCTACTCATCCTACTCTTGGAATATACTTGCTAATCAGAAAAAATTTTCACATACATGAGTTAGTGTCTCCCCCCATTCCCTTTCCCTCAAAGACATTAATAGTGAACTACCTTTGTGGTTTTTGGTTTTCCCAGCTTTTATTTTGAAAAATTTCAAAATTGCAGAAAAACTGAAAGAATTAAACAATGACTATGCATATGTCTTTCACCTAGGTTAACGAATTATTAATGTTTTGCCACATTTGCTTTCTCTCTCTATATATATAAATATATACACACACACAATGTTTTTTTCCCCTGAGCCATTTGAAAATAAGTTGTAGACATGACATTGCACTCCAAATACTTTAGTGTGAATCTCCAAAGAATAAGGCATTTTCCTAGAATCATACCCAAGGAATTTAAAGTTAACATATTATTAACTGATATCCATTCATACCCAAATTTTCCCAGTTGTTCAAAAGTGTTCTTTATTCTCCCTGCCTTTTTTCGGGGAAGGGATACCTAGGATCCAATCAAGGACTAACTGCAGTTAGTCTTTCTAGTGTCCTTTAATTTAGAACATATCCCTGCTTCACTTTGCTTTTGTGGTTTTCTCCTCTGTGTTTTTCTGATTGTTTTCTCGTGATTAGACTCAGTGAAACATATTTTTGCAAGATATTATATAGATGTTGTATACCTCCCATTGCATCACAACAAGGGGCATGTAATGTCTGTCAGGTTGTCCAGTTATTGGTGATACTAAATTTGATTGCTAGGCTGGGCGTGGTGGCTTTCTCCTGTAATCCCAGCACTTTGGGAGGCCGAGGCAGGTAGCTCACCTGAGGTCAGGAGTTCGAGACCAGCCTGGCCAACATGGTGAAACCCCAACTCTACTGAAAATACAAAGATTAGCCGGGCATAGCAGCAGGCTCCTGTAACCCCAGCTACTCGGGAGGCTGAGGCAGGAGAATTGCTTGAACAGAGGAGGCAGAGGTTGCAGTGAGCCAAGATCGCGCCATTGCACTCCAGCCAAGGCAATAATAGGGAAACTCCATCTCAAAAAAAAAATTGATTTCTTGGTCATAGTTGTGTCTGTCACTTCTCTCCATTGTAAAGGTATTGTGATTAATATGTTAGTCTGAGACAATGTAAATATCCATATCCATTTTAGTATTCATTAATGAATCTTGCCTGTATCAGTTATCAAACTGGTCATTTCTAATAACAATCCTATTATTCCCTCTACATTTATTAGCTAGCAATTGTCTGTAGAAGCACTTTACTTTTTCTCTGTTTTTTTTTTTTTTAAAAAGCTTTATTATGAACTCATAGAATCTTTGTTTACTCATTGTGTTATAATCTGTTACTGTTATTCTTCTTTTCGAAGTTCAAGTTGTACCAAATTTGAACTTTCTTTCAGCATAGCACCTGTGTTGTTTTGACGTAACTTTAGACTTTGGGGATTTCCTTGGTTTCTCTATACCATGTTCCAGACTCACCTTGTATAATTATATTTTTTAATAGTTCCACAATATTCTGGCTTATGCATTAAAATTTGTATAATGGTATCTCCAGAGAATATTTAGGTTTTCAGTTATTAACTATATTGTCATCAGCCATTTTATGCACATAAATATGCTTTCCCATTTAGAGAGATTATTGCTTTAAGATAAATTTCCTAAGTGTTCCTAAATTTCTGGGTTAGAGTATATGGATATTGCTTTATAAAAGTATCACGCACCTTTAACACTATCAGTGGCATTGTATGTGGCTCCATTTTACATGCATTTGTCAGTACTGTTTTGTTGCATTTCATTTTTTACCAGTTTGTGTGCATGTGTTCTTTAGCCTTCTATGCATATTTTTTTTTACAAAATAAGTTTTGCTTATTAAATATACAAAAATAGTACCTCATAATTTTATAGATTTCTCTGATCACTGTGGTGCCATATTCATATAATTTAGTTGTATCACTTATGTGTGTGCCCAGACAATTTTCTCTGAATGGTGCTTCTTCGTTTCTCATATTTTAGCAAGATGTGCAGATAAGCTTTAAAGCAATGTTTTTTAACTAGAGGTTTTTATCTGTAGCCTTCAAAACTCATGTAATTGCCTTGGTCTCATCTGGAGAGACTGATTCCTTTTTGTTTGGGATGAAGCCAGGCATGTTTTGTTTTTAGAAAGTTCTGCAGGTGATTGTGATGCCCACCATTGTTTGAGAACCACCACTTTGGAGATGTGAAATTATTTCCCCCCATTTTGTTTTATAGCTTGCCAGTTCAGTACAGTATTTACAATAATTCTAAACCAGTAAATGTTAACCACTCAATACTAAGTCAGGATCTGTTATTTTTTCTTTTGCCACTTTATTTTTTATGTTAGTGAAATAGGCATGTAGTATTTTTGGATTTTAGACACATTTTGTCTCATTATATCTTTTGCCTAAGTGTGATTATTTTGTAATGCGGTCTTATTTATAATAATTGACATTGGTTAAAATCAATTCTTGTATTCCTATTGGTATCTTTTTTCTACTAACATTGTGAAAGTAATGTGAGACATTTCCCATTCAACAATATGCATATTGAGGTCATTTGAACTCAAAATTTATCTTTTGGTTTACAGGGCGTGTCTTTAACTTCAGAATGGTTTGCAAACTATTTGCAATCATCAGCAGCTGCATGTTCGGTAAGTTTGAATTTTTAAAAATAAATTTCATTTTATTTTGAAGAATTATACCATTTATTTATCCAGATAATAAAAGTTTTATTTCTAAGTAGCTATAGCTTCTTGGTCATAATCTTATAAGAAGAATAAACCCTTTCTTGTGGGCTGAAAGGGAATATATAAAGAAGATGTTATTTAGTGTACACATATTGGATGTCTCCAAGCTTTTTTAGCTGAAATGGAGTGTTGGGGGAAACTGACTGTCATTTAGTAAATGTTTATTGATGACCTACTGTGTGCCAGGCCCAATTCTTAAATCAGGTTAGATATTTCAGAAAAAGAAAAAAACAAACCTTCATGGAGCCACAGCCTAAGTAAATGTCAGGTTGTGCTAAGTGCTATGAAGGCAAATAGTTAAGAGTAAAGTACATAGAGGGGGTGGGGGATGATATTTTATATAGTGATCAGGACAGACATCTCTGACAAGGTTATAGTTGAGCAAAGAACTGAAAAAAGTGAGAGTGAGCCATGTAAACATCAAGGAGAAGAATGTTCTAAGCAGAAACCATAGCAGGAGCAAAGACCTCAAAGCAGAGTTTACTGGCTTATTCATGCCTAAGAGAGGAGGAGGAGGCTGGAGTGGCTGGAGCAGAGTGAGCAGGGAAATGAGTGGAAATGAGGTCAAGGATGTAGGGAGTGGCTATAGCAAAGCCCTGGAGCTTATTTTAAGGGAAATAGAAGGATTTCATGCAAAGGACGACATGATAGAACTTCAGTTCTTGAAAGGATCATTGTAGCATGGAGAATAGAATTTTTGGGGTAAGGGACCATTTAGGAGAGTATTAGAGTAATCTGAGTGAGAGGCAGTGGACCATTGCACAAGGGTGGTATTACAGAAATGAGAGAAGCGTTTGCCTTCAGCTTTGCTTTGAAGATTTAGCTGGCAGAATTTACTCATGAGCTGGATAAGGGGCAAGAGAGAAAAAAAGTTCCAAGTTTTTCACATGAATAACTGTAAAAATGGAATTGCCTTTTCCTGATAGGGAAAACTGAGAAAGAAGATTGAGAGGCAAACTCAACAAATGATCTCATTTTGTTGTTTATAAAGCAGATTACTTAAACAAAATGGATTAGATTTTATGTGTAAGATCTAATATGTAAATTATTATTCTTTCAAATATAGTCTGAGTTTGTTTTAATGCCATGCTATGAGTTTTTCCTTAGTTCTTCTTTCCGTTTCTTGTCTTTATATTTTAGCCTAAAATTTACAATGAAAATGTTTGTGTTATTTCTCTTCCCAAGTGGAAAGTTTATTTTCTACTTAAGCTAGAGGAAAGGTTTTTTTTTTTTTTTTTTTTTTTTTTTGAGACGGAGTCTCGCTCAGTCGCCCAGGCTGGAGTGCAGTGGCCGGATCTCAGCTCACTGCAAGCTCCGCCTCCCGGGTTTACGCAATTCTCCTGCCTCAGCCTCCCGAGTAGCTGGGACCACAGGCGCCCGCCACCTCGCCCAGCTAGTTTTTTGTATTTTTTAGTAGAGACGGGGTTTCACCATGTTAGCCAGGATGGTCTCGATCTCCTGACCTTATGATCCACCGGTCTCGGCCTCCCAAAGTGCTGGGATTACAGGCTTGAGCCACCGCGCCCGGCCGAGGAAAGGTTTTAACAAGCAAAAGAATACAAACAAAAATAAATTTTCATTAAAATAGGTAAAAAAAAAAAAAAAAAAAAAAAATTTTTTGTTGAGACGGAGTCTCACCCTGTTGCCCAGACTGGAGTGCACAATCTTGACTCACTCCAACCTCTGTCTCCTGAGCTCAAGAGATCCTCCTGCCTTAGCTTCCGGGCAGCTGGGACTACAGGTGCATGCCACCACCATACTCGGCTAATTTTTCTATTTGTAGTAGAGACAGGGTTTTACCACATTGGGCAGGCTGCTCTCAAACTCCTGACCTCAAGTGATCTGCCTGCCTCTGCCTCCCAAAGTTCTGCGATTACAGCTATGGGTCACCATGGCTGCCCTAGCATAGGCAAAATGAAAACAAAGTAATATTTTTTCTTTTTATTTATTTATTTTTTAAATTATACTTTTAAGTTCTAGGGTACATGTGCACAACGTGCAGGTTTGTTACATAGGTATACATGTGCCATGTTGGTTTGCTGCATCCATTAACTCATCATTTATAAGAAATAAGAAATTACTTATTTCTCCTAATGCTATCCCTTGCCCAGTCCCCCACCCAAAGACAGGCCCTGGTGTGTGATGTTCCCCACCCTGTGTCCAAGTGTTCTCGTTGTTCAGTTCCTACCTATGAGTGAGAACATGCGGTGTTTAGTTTTCTGTCCTTGTGACAGTTTGCTCAGAATGATGGTTTCCAGCTTCATCCATGTCCCTGCAAAGGACATGAACTCATCCTTTTTTCTGGCTGCATAGTATTCCATGGTATATATGTGCCACATTTTCTTAATCCAGTCTATCGTTGATGGACATTTGGGTTGGTTCCAAGTCTTTGCTAATGTGAATAGTGCCGCAATAAACATGTGGGTGCATGTGTCTTTATAGTAGCATGATTTATAATCCTTTGGGTGTATACCCAGTAATGGGATGGCTGGGTCAAATGGTATTTCTAGTTCTAGATCCTTGAGGAATTGCCATACTGTTTTCTACAATGGTTGAACTAGTTTACAATCCCACCAACAGTGTAAAAGTGTTCCTGTTTCTCCACATCCTCTCCAGCATCTGTTGTTTCCTGACTTCTTAATGATTGCCTTTCTAACTGGCACGAGGTGGTATCTCGTTGTGGTTTTGATTTGCATTTCTCTGATGGCCAGTGATGATGAATATTTTTTCATGTCTGTTGGCTGCATAAATGTCTTCTTTTGAGAAGTGTCTGTTCGTATCCTTCACCCACTTTTTCATGGGGTTGTTTGATTTTTTCTTGTAAATTTGTTTAAGTTCTTTGTAGATTCTGGATATTAGTTCTTTGTCAGATGGGTAGATTGCAAAAATGTTCTCCCATTCTGTAGGATGCCTGTCCACTCTGATGGTAGTTTCTTTTGCTGTGCAGAAGCTCTTTAGTTTAGTTAGATCCTATTTTTCAATTTTGGCTTTTGTTGCCTTTGCTTTTGGTGTTTTAGTCATGAAGTCCTTGCCCATGCCTACAGCCTGAATGGTATTGCCTAGGATTTCTTCTAGGGTTTTTATGGTTTTAGGTCTAACATTTAAGTCTTTACTCCATCTTGAATTAATTTTTATATAAGGTGTAAGGAGGTGATCCAGTTTCAGCTTTCTACATATGGCTAGCCAGTTTTCCCAGCACCATTTATTAAATAGGGAATCCTTTCCCCATTTCTTGTTTTTGTCAGATTTGTCAAAGATCAGATGGTTGTAGATGTGTTATTTCTGAGGGCTCTGTTCTGTACCATTGGTCTATGTATCTGTTTTGGTACCAGTACCATGCTGTTTTGGTTACTGTAGCTTTGTAGTACAGTTTGAAGTCAGGTAGTGTGATGCCTCCAGCTTTGTTCTTTTTGCTTGGGATTGTCTTGGCAATGTGGGCTCTTTTTTGGTTCCATATGGACTTTACGGTAGTTTTTTCCAGTTCCGTGAAGAAAGTCATTGGTAGCTTGATGGGGATGGCATTGAATCTATTAAGTTACGTTAGGCACTCGGGCCATTTTCACGATATTGATTCTTCTTATCCATGAGCATGGAATGTTCTTCCATTTATTTGTGTCCTCCTTTATTTCGTTGAGCAGTGGTTTGTAATTCTCCTTGAAGAGGTCCTTCACATCCCTTGTAAGTTGGATTCCTAGATATTTTTTCTCTTTGTAGCAATTGTGAATGGGAGTTCACTCATGATTTGGCTCTCTTTTTGTCTGTTATTGGTGTAGAGGAATGCTTGTGATTTTTGCACATTGATTTTGTGTCCTGAGATTTTGCTGAAGTTGCTTATCAGCTTAAGAAGATTTTGGACTGAGAAAGTGGGGTTTTCTAACTATACAGTCATGTCATCTGCAAACAGGGACGATTTGACTTCCTCTTTTCCTAATTGAATACCCTTTATTTCTTTCTCCTGCCTGATTGCCCTGGCCAGAACTTCCAACACTATGTTGAATAGGAGTGGTGAGAGAGGGCATCCCTTTCTTGTATTTTCAAAGGGAATGCTTCCAGTTTTTGCCCATTCAGTATGATATTGGCTGTGGGTTTGCCATAAACAGCTCTTATTATTTTGAGATACATTCCATTGATACCTAGTTTATTGAGAGTTTTTAGCAAGAAGGACTGTTGAATTTTGTTGAAGGCCTATTCTGCATCTGTTGAGGTAATCATGTGGTGTTTGTCGTTGGTTCTGTTTATGTGGTAGATTATGTTTATTGATTTGTGTGTATTGAACCAGCCTAGCATCTCAGGGATGAAGCCAACTTGATCGTGTTGGATATGCTTTTTGATGTGTTGCTGGATTCAGTTTGCCAGTGTTTTATTGAGGATTTTTGCATCGATGTTCATCAGGGATATTGGTCTAAAATTCTCTCTTTTTTGTTGTTGTGTCTCTGCCAGCCTTTGGTATCAGGATGATGCTGGCCTCACAAAATGAGTTAGGGAGGATTCCATCTTTTTCTATTAATTGGAATAGTTTCAGAAGGAATGGTACCAGCTCTTCTTTATACCTCTGGTAGAATTCGGCTGTGAATCCATCTGGTCCTGGACTTCTTTTGGTTGATAGGGTATTGATTATTGCCTAAATTTCAGAGCCTGTTATTGGTCTATTCAGAGATTCAACTTCTTCCTGGTTTAGTCTTGGAGAGTGTCTGTGTCCAGGAATTTATCCATTTCTTCTAGATTTTCTAGTTCATTTGTATAGAGGTGTTTATAGTATTCTCCGATGGTATTTTGTATTTCTGTGGGATCAGTGGTGGTATCCCCTTTATCATTTTTTATTGCGTCTATTTGATTCCTCTCTCTTTTCTTCTTTATTAGTCTTGCTAGCGGTCTGTCAATTTTATTGATCTTTTCAAAAAACCAACTCCTGGATTCATTGATTTTTTGGAGGGTTTTTTGTGTCTCTATCTCCTTCAGTTCTGCTCTGATCTTAGTTATTTCTTGCCTTCTGCTAGGTTTTGAATGTGATTGCTCTTGCCTCTCTAGTTCTTTTAATTGTGATGTTAGAGTGTCAATTTTAGATCTTTCCTGCTTTCTCTTGTGGGCATTTAGTCCTGTAAATTTCCCTCTGCACACTGCTTTAAATGTGTCCCAGAGATTCTGGTACGTTATATCTTTTTTCTCATTGGTTTCAAAGAACATCTTTATTTCTGCCTTCATTTCATTATTTACCCAGTAGTCATTCAGGAGCAAGTTGTTCAGTTTCCATATAGTTGAGCGGTTTTGAGTGAGTTTCTTAATCCTGAGTTCTAATTTGGTTGCACTGTGGTCTCAAAGATAGTTTCTTGTGATTTCTATTCTTTTACATTTGCTGAGGAATGCTTTACTTTCAACTATGTGGTCAGTTTTGGAATAAGTGCGATGTGGTACTGAGAAGAATGTATATTCTGTTGATTTGGGGAGGAGAGTTCTGTAGATATCTATTAGGTCTACTTGGTGCAGAGCTGAGTTCAAGTCCTGGATATCCTTGTTAACCTTCTGTCTTGTTGTTCTGTCTAATGTTGACAGTGGGGTGTTAAAGTCTCCCATTATTATTGTGTGGGAGTCTAAGTCTCTTTGTAGGTCTCTAAGGACTCACTTTATGAATCTGGGTGCTCCTATATTGGGTGCATATATATTTAGGATAGTTAGCTTTTCTTGTTGAATTGATCCCTTTACCATTATGTAATGGCCTTCTTCGTCTCTTTTGATCTTTGCTGGTTTAAAGTCTGTTTTATCAGAGACTAGAATTGCAACCCCTGCTTTTTTTTTTTTTTTTTTTTTTTTTCCATTTGCTTGGTAGATCTTCCTCCATCCCTTTATTTTGAGCCTAGATGTGTCTCTGCAGGTGAGATGGGTCTCCCGAATACAGCACACTGATTTGTTTTGACTATCCAATTTGCCAGTCTGTGTCTTTTACTTGGGGCATTTAGCCCATTTACAGTTAAGGTTAATATTGTTATATGTGAATTTGATCCTGTCATTATGATGTTAGCTGGTTATTTTGCCCATTAGTTGATGCAGTTTCTTCCTAGCATCAATGGTCTTTACAATTCAGCATGTTTTTACAGTGGCTGGTACCGGTTATTCCTTTCCATGTTTAGTGCTTCCTTCAGGAGCTCTTATAAGGCAGGCCTGGTGGTCACAAAGTCTCTCAGCATTTGTTTGTCTGTAAAGGATTTTATTTCTCCTTCACTTAATGAAGCTTAGTTTGACTGGACATAAAATTCTGGATTGAAAATTCTTTTCTTTGAGAATGTTTTATATTGGCCCGCACTGTCTTCTGGCTTAGTTTCTCCCAAGAGATCTGCTATTAGTATTATGGGCTTCCCTTTGTGGGTAACCCAGCCTTTCTCTCTGGTTGCCCTTAACATTTTTTCCTTCATTTCAACCTTGGTGAATATGACAATTATGTGTCTTAGGGTTGCTTTTCTCAAGGAGTATCTTTGTGGTGTTCTCTGTATTTCCTGAATTGGAATGTTGGCCTGCCTTGCTGGGTTAGGGAAGTTCTCCTGGATAATATCCTGAAGAGTGTTTTCCAACTTGGTTCCATTCTCCCTGTCACTTTCAGGTACCCCAATCAAACGTAGATTTAGTCTTTTCACATAGTCCCATATTTCTTGGAGGCTTTGTTCGTTTCTTTTTACTCTTTTTTTTCTCTAACCTTGTCTTCTCGCTTTATTTCATTAATTTGATCTTTAATCACTGATACCCTTTTGTCCACTTGATGGAATCAGCTACTGAAGCTTGTGCATGCATTACGTAATTCTTGTGCCATTGTTTTCAGCTCCATCAGGTCATTTAAAGTCTGCTCTATACTGTTTATTCTAGTTAGCCATTCATCTAATCTTTTTTCAAGGTTTTTAGCTTCCTTGCAGTGGGTTCAAGCATCCTCCCTTAGCTTGGAGAAGTTTGTTATTACTGACCTTCTTAAGCCTACTTCTGTCAATTTGTCAAAGTCGTTATCCATCCAGCCCTGTTCTGTTGCTGGCAAGGAGCTGCGATCCTTCGGAGGGGAAGAGACGCTCTGGTTTTTAGAATTTTCAGCTTTTCTGTTCTGATTTCTCCCTATCTTTGTGGTTTTATCTACCTTTGGTCTTTGATGTTGGTGACCTACAGATGGGGTTTTGGTGTAGATGTCCTTTTTGTTGATATTGATGATGTTCCTTTCTGTTTGTTAGTTTTCCTTCTAACAGGTCCCTAAGCTGCAGGTCTGTTGGAGTTTGCTGGAGGTCCACTCCAGACCCTGTTTGCCTGTTACAGCGGAGGCTGTAGAACAGAAAATATTGCAGAACAACAAATACTGCTGCCTGATCCTTCCTCTGGAGGCTTCATCCCAGAGGGGCGCCTGCCTGTATGAGGTGTCAATCGGTCCCTCCTGGGAGGTGTCTCCCAGTTAGGCTACACGGGGTCAGGAACCCAGTCGAGGAGGCAATCTGTCCATTCTCAGAGCTCAAACGCCATGCTAGGAGAATAACTGCTGTCTTCAAAGCTGTCAGACAGGGACATTTAAGTCTGTGGAAGTTTCAGCTGCCTTTTGTTCAACTATGCCTTGCCCCCAGAGGTGGAGTTGGCAAAGGCAGCAGGCCTTGCTGAGCTGTGGTGGGCTCCGCCCATCTGGAGCTTCCCCTGGCTGCTTTGTTTTCCTACTCAAGCCTCAGCAATGGTAGATGCCCCTCCCCCAGGCTGCTGCCTCCCTGTGGATCTCAGACTGCTGTGCAGGCAGTGAACAAGGCTCCCTGGGCATGGGACCCGCCGAGCCAGGCGCGGGATATAATCTCCTGGTGTGCCGTTTGCTAAGACCATTGGAAAAGTGCAGTATTTAGGTAGAGTTGTCCTGTTTTTCCAGGTACAGTCTGTCATGGCTTCCCTTGGCTACAAAAGGGAAATCCCCCGACCCCTTGCACTTCCCAGGTGAGGCAATGCCCCACCGTGCTTCAGCTCACCTTCCGTGGGGTGCACCCACTGTCCAACCAGTCCCAATGAGATGAACCAGGTATCTCAGCTGGAAATGCAGAAATCACCCATCTTCTGCATTGATTATGCTGGGAGCTGCAGACCGGAGCTATTCCTACTTGGCCGTCTTGGAACGGACCTGCACAAAGTAAAATTTTTATATCAACTTTTGCATAGACTGTTCAGGTTCATGTTACTTTTCTTTGCCATTGTTCTGTTGTAGGTATATGCCAATCTAACATCTTGTCAAGCGCTTGGAAATATATGTGTGATGAACATGAATTCTTACGACTTTGCCACATTTGATGCATGTCGACTATTTCAGTTTATCTTTGAAAATACTGCTGGACTGAGCACTGTTCATTCTATTTCATTTTGGTAAGGATATTTTAATTGATGAAATGTTATTTTGACTGAATTCAGTGCAGTTATTAATATATTCACAAATATTAATAAGAAATATTTATTCTCCATTATTAAAACAGTTGTAACTGTTTATAGGAGACAGAATCTTCCTTGGCTGTTTTATGGAGACCAGTTAGGATTAGCACCTCAAGTGCTCAGTTCTACCTCTCTTCCTACAAATTTCAGTTTTAAAGGAGAAAACCAGGTAAAAATGTCTAATATCATTCAAGGATAACTACATTTTGATTTATAATTTTAAAAGGTAATAAGAGGCCAGGCGCGGTGGCTCATGCCTGTAATCCCAGCACTTTGGGAGGCCGAGGCGGGCGGATCACGAGGTCAGGAGATCGAGACCATCCTGGCTAACACAGTGAAACCCCGTCTCTACTAAAAATACAAAAAATTAGCCAGGCATGCCGGCGGATGCCTGTAGTCACAGCTACTCGGGAGGCTGAGGCAGGAGAAGAATGGCGTAAACCCGGAAGGCGGAGCTTGCAGTGAGCCGAGTTGGCGCCACTGCACTCCAGCCTGGGAGACAGCGAGACTCTGTCTCAAAAAAAAAAAAAAAAAAAAAGGTAATAAGAAAGTTACAGTTCTTACCTTTTTAGGTTATTGCTACAAACTCAGTTACTAAACTAAATATAAATGTCAACAACTTACAAGAACTAAACAGTATAGAGTTTAGCTGTCGTATTGAATGTGTGGATACTTCTGGATTATGTGGTTATGACAAGAAGTAGTACTTGTAGGGTTGGGAAGAGTAGTTTTCAACACCAAGTGCAAAAAATCTCTGTCCTGTTTTTCCATACCTTAAAGAAGTGCTTCCAAAGATTGACTGGGGCTCTGTGACATCGCTCAGCACTTCACAGGGCCAAATTCCTACCTCTAACTTTTTGACCTTCCAGAATGAGGAGATACTGTTTTCCCACACTGCCTCCTATTTAACAGGTTCGAAAGGAGGCTATCTGTTCACTAGGGCTGCCTCTCAATTCTAGAATAATAATTTTCATGCAAAAAAAAAGTCCAATTATTTTAGGTGTATTTAGTCATAGAAATAGATTAATTAAGCCTCAAAATAAAGGTAATTGAATGTAATTTGTCAATGATGAACATTTCTTTATAGGACATTGTATGACTTTCAGAGTATTTGACCTGATTTTGCTCTTGTTTTCTTTAATCAGAATACAAAACTGAAGTTTGTTGCTGCTTCCTATGATATAAGAGGAAATTTTCTCAAGTGGCAAACTTTAGAAGGAGGTGTTTTACAGGTAAGCACAATTCTAGTTAAAGAATTAATAATGTGCATTATTTTTGCCTGAGGCAAAGAGGAAAAGATTAGATTATTGTATGAATAAAGCATCAGTTACATACTACAGTTGATTTTTTTTCTGATGCTTTAAATTAGAATTTCTTAAGTTTCTTTTTTTTTTTTGAGAGGGAATGTCACTCTCTCGCCCAGGCTGTAGTGCAATGGCACGATCTTGGCTCACTCAGCCTCCCAAATAACTGGGAGCTGGAACTACAGGCGCCAGCCACCACGCCTGGCTAATTTTTTTTTTTTTTTTTCTTGAGACGGAGTCTCGCTCTCTCACCCAGGCTGGAGTGCAGTGGTGCGATCTTGGCTCACTGCAAACTCCGCCTCCCAGGTTCACGCCATTCTCCTGCCTTAGCCTCCCGAGTAGCTGGGACTACAGGCGCCCACCACCACACCCGGCTAGTTTTTTGTATTTTTAGTAGAGATGGGGTTGGTTTCACTGTGTTAGCCAGGATGGTCTTGATCTCCTGACCTCGTGATCCACCCATCTTGGCCTCTCAAAGTGCTGGGATTAGAGGCGTGAGCCACCATGCCTGGCTAAGTTTTATTTCTTTAAAGTTATGACTTTAATTTATAACAGATGTTCCCTTAACTTTTCATATCCTTGATACATTACATAAGTATGATGTAGAGCGTATATCCATGTTTGGGTGAGTGTAAGAATAGAAAACAGTTGTGAGAGATATTTATGTGTGGTATTATTTTACTGTAGCTTTGTCCAGACACAGAAACGAGGCTAAATGCTGCTTATTCATTTGGAACAACCTACCAACAAAATGTAAGTTTGAAAGATATTAGACTATATTTTAGCTTTATTTTTCAAAATATCATATCAGCAGTAATTGGAATAATACTTAAATTTTGAGATTGGAAATTTTTTTTCTTGTTTTTTTTTTTTTGAGATAGAGTTTTGCTCTTGTTGCCCAGGCTGGAGTGCAGTGGCGCGATCTCAGCTCACTGCAACCTCCGCCTCCCAGGTTCAAGCGATTCTCCTGCCTCAGCCTCCCGAGTAGCTGGGATTACAGACATGCCACCATGCCCGGCTAAAGACGGGGTTTCTCCATGTTGGTCAGTCTGGTCTTGAACTCCCCACCTCAGGTGATCTGCCCTCCTCAGCCTCCCGAAGTGCTGAGATTACAGGCATGAGCCACTGTGCCTGGCCAGAAGTGTTTTTAATAGTGATGAATAATTTCACTAATTAATATAATTTTTTATTACCTGGGTACAGAAAAGCTTGATTTCAGTGGCATAAACAGAGCACCTTGTTATCTATAGAGGTTTTTGTTTTGTTTTGTTTTGTTTTTTGAGACAGAATCTTGCTCTGTTGCCCAGGCCGGAGTGTAGTGGGGCGATATTGGCTCACTGCAATCTCGGCTCACTGCAATCTCTGCCTCTTGGGTTCAAGCAATTCATGTGCCTCAGCCACCTGAGTAGCTGGGACAACAGGCATGTACCACCACACCCAGCTAATTCTTGTGTTTTTCATAGAGATGGGGTTTTGCCATGTTGACCAGGCTGGTCTCAAACTCCTGGCCTCAAGTGATCCACCAGCCTCGGACTCCCAAAGTGCTGGGATTACAGGTGCGAGCTACCTCGCCCAGCCTAGAGTCTTAAACATCATATAATATTACATATTCGTAATAAATTGTTTATCTGCTTCTAGGCTTATAGGTCTTAAAAAGTAATGCTTACTTCTGAGCATTTTGAAATAAGGTAAAAATGCTACTTTTTTTTAAATGACTAATAAAGAGTTACTCCCTTCTTCTACCCCCTAATAACAAACAACAATAATTCCTTCATCTTCCTCCATTTTTTTCTTTCTCCTTCCTTCTCTGACATTCCTTACTTTGGTACCTATTTTGAAATTACATTATCTTACTAAGGAATATTATGAGCCATTAAATACTTGAAAGACATGCATGTATTAGTCCATTCTCACACTGCTAATAAAAACACACGGAGACTGGGTAATTTACAAAGGAAATAGGTTTAATTGACTTACAGTTCAGCATGACTGAGGAGGCCTTAGGAAACTTATGGTGACAGGAAGAGAAGTGCTGAGCAAAAAAGGGAAAAGCCCCTCATAAAACCGTCAGATCTCATGAGAACTCACTCACCATTATGAGAACAGCATGAGGGTAACCGCCCCCATGATTCAGTTACCTCCCTCCAGTCCTTCCCATGACACATGGGGATTATAGGAACTACAGTTCAAGATGAGATTTAGGTGGGAACACAGCCAAACCATATCAATTCATTAGTCTGTAGAAATACATCTTGATAAAGTTCTACACACAACCATAGAACAAAACCACAACAAAAAATACCATTATGGAAAGTAGATTGGAAGAATCTACTAACAGTGATTACCTCTGGATAGTGGGGTCAGAAATTATTTTTGTTTTCTTGTTTATAATTTCCAAATTTTCTACCATGAACATGAATTTACTTCTTTTGTCAGAAATGATTTACATGTTGTTGTTGTTGCTGTTTTCAAAATAAATGTTACTGTGCTTCTAACATAGGCCAGAAAGATCAACATTTATGTAATGCCTGTCTCTGTGTGCTCAACGTTTTATCATTATTATCCCATTTGATTCATAAAATAACTATGTGAGATACATAATATCTGTGCTTCACAGATGAGGAAATTATGCCAAGTAATTAGGTAATTTACTCAAAGACTTGTGTCACATAAACAGTGGAGCCAATGTTCCATCAGGTTTAAAAAGCATTTTTATTTCATTGAACCTGGCCAACTCTCAAGTTCTTCGTAGTGTAGTAGGCAAAACAGTTATATAGACAAATAATTGCGAAGAATATGATAAGTGTCATTCTATAGGTTTGTACAAGGTGCTGATTCCTGGGGAAGTATAGAAAGGCTTCACAAAGTAAGTGATACTTGAGCTTGTATAATGAATATGAGTTTTCCAGGAGAACACAGTGGGGAAGGAAATGTCAGACAGAAGCCACATTTGCAATGACAGAGAGGCATACAGTAGCATGGCATATTTAGAAACTACAAGTTGATTAGTATGAATGGACCACCATAGACAGATAGGGAGGAATGAGAGATAAACCTGGCTTGGTTAATGGAAGGCAGATCATAGACATCATTGTACAGCAGGAGAAAAAATTGGGAGTTTATCCCATGGGACAGTAGTTTTAAACCTTTTCACTGATGTACACTTAATATTGAGAATGAAAGCATACCTCCTTCATCTGAGTTGAGGCTCAAGAAGTTTTCAAAGTTCTCAAAGCAGTTCTTTACTATTAGTGTTTTTGGTCCTTATAAAATAATCATATTTACAGTATTCAGGTTTTGGAAGGCAAATGGAAATGCATATAAACAAGGTAGTATAAAGATATTTTGCACAACTAGAAAAACATTCTGAAGATAATAAATATGCTTGCTAATTTTCAATTGTAATTTTTTTTTTTTTTTGCTTTTTAGTGCTTTAAGTTGCTGTTTTATGTGCTTTTATTTTCAATTTTACTTTTCAGTGTGAGATTCCTATCTCTAAGATCTTAATTGACTTTCCCACTCCTATATTTTATGATGTGTACCTTGAATATGCTGATGAAAATCAACATCAATATATTTTGGCTGTGCCTGTGTTAAACCTAAATCTTCAACACAATAAGATATTTGTGAACCAAGGTAAGACATCCATACATACCACTTTTTCCCTGAGCAGAAATCAATAAATAAGTTAACCTACATGATAATTTAATAAACCACATAAGAAAGGTCATGAATTCTCTCTTATATGGTTCTATACAGTGTGCCAAAAAATAAAACAGTATATTGATGGTGGATTTAGAAACTTTTACTAATTTTATTACCAGACATGTTGTTAAGAAATTATACTGTTGCTAAGGGTATATCCTGAGAAACATTAGTAGAACTGTAAATTGGGGCTTTTTCTTCAAACTGTCCTGAATATGCTTTTTTGGACAAATTAGTTTCTTTCATTATTACTCATATTATAAAATTCCACTTTTTCAGGTAATTTGCAGGGAAAAGCCTTCCAAATTTATGCAAAGTTCAAACAATCAGAAGACATTCAAGTCCAAGGCGCGGTGGCTCGCACCTATGATCACAGCACTTTGGGAGACCAAGAGGGGAGAATTGCTTGAGCCTAGAAATTCAAGACCAACCTAGGCAACATGATGAGAACCTGTTGCTACAAAAAAAAAAAAAAAATTAACTTGGTGTGGTGGTGCACTCTTGTAGTTCCGGCTACTCGGGAGGCAGAGGTGGGAGGATCACTTGAGCCCAGGTTGAGAATGCAGTGAGCCATGATTATGCTACTGCACTATAGCCTGGTCAACAGAGTGAGACCCTGTCTAAAAAAAAACAAAAGAGGCCGGGCACGGTGGCTCACGCCTGTAATCCCAGCACTTTGGGAGGCTGAGGCAGGCAGATCACGAGGTCAGGAGATCAAGACCATTCTGGCTAACACGATGAAATCCCATCTCTACTAAAGAATACAAAAAAATTAGCTGGGTGTGGTGGCGGGCACCTGTAATCCCAGCTACTCGGGAGACTGAGGCAGGAGAATGGTGTGAACCCAGGAGGCAGAGCTTGCAGTGAGCCAAGATTGCGCCACTGCATTCCAGCCTGGGCGACAGAGTGAGACTCCGTCTCAAAAAAAAAAAGAAGACATTCACATGGGTTAGAGAAGGCCATTGTCAGGTGTTTCTTATACTAGTAGCTTTTTGCAGCCATCTTATCTAAAGCAATAATTTTGTTTTAAATTTGTACAGTAAACTTTTTTCTTCTTATAATAAAAGACAGCAACTCTGGCAAGTGGCTTCTAACTCGGCGCATTTTCTTAGTGGATGCAGTAAGTGGACGAGAAAATGACTTAGGAAGTCAACCAAAAGTAATTCGAGTTGCTACCCAAATATCACTGAGGTAAACAAATGTCTAATGATATTATTTATGGGAAAATATAATGGAAGTGTTTGCCAGTCATTAGTAGATGAAAATAGTAAGGACAACTGAATTGGAACAGTTGGTCAGGTTATTTTAGGTATATGTGTAAATTGGCATAGACCAGTAAAAGTGAATAGCCAAGGGGGAAACTATATAACAGAAGAGTGTGAGGAGTTAGGTCAAAATTCACATGCCAGGTCCCCCTCTAGACCTGCTGAATTAGAATGGGTTGTGAATAGCTAAGTAAATACCAGTGAGCTGAAATTGGTGTTTTAGAAAGAGCTTGCCAGATGGTTGGTGATATTTAGGACTCCCCTATCCTCATTTCTTTCAGTGACTTTTGTTCTGGGTTTACCCAGATTAATTATCAACACCCTCCTCTTCCTAGGATAACCTAACTGTGATCGTACCTTAGGTTAGTACTGCACCACTTAAATTTTTCTTTCTTTTCCAGTGTGAGATTTCTAAAATCTTAGTGACTTTCCCACTCTAATGTTTTATGATGTGTACCTTGAATACACTGATGAAAATCAACACCATCATCTCACAGTAGTTTGGTACTTTGAAGTACTTCAATATACTTTTTTTTTCAGTTGTTTCATTTTGATTCTCATCATCTTATGAGGTAAACAGTGCAGACACTTTGTTATGTATCATGCTGAAATCCAAATGTACTGTGTTTTCAGCATTTCTTCAATCTGCTAATACAGTGTTCTAGTAAAAATGAAAATGCACCTAATCAGACTTGATGTGTTCTTGATGAAACCATGCTGGCCCCTAGTGATTGGCACTTTCCTTTTTGAATTCACAAACTATACAGTACTAATGCATTGAATTTGGCAAAATGAACCTCACTTTGTGCCATAACCATATTACAGCTGACACTTTTTTTTTTTAATTAAAAAATTTATTTATTTGTTTATCTTGAGACAGGGTCTTGCTATGTTGCCCAGACTGGTCTTGAACTCCTGGGCTCAAACAATCTTCCCACCTTGGCCTCCCAAAGTGCTGGGATTACAGGCATGACCCACTGCACCTGGCTTGACATATATTATTTTGTTAAGAATTCATCTTTCTCTTTTGAAATCAAGATCTTATCTCCCTTTCTTTAGGCTTCATGTAGCACTGTACTTTTGATTATTCCTCAAAGATAGTTTATAGTGCTTCAGTGATTTCATCTGTAAACTTCATAGGACTTGGATTGAGCTTCTAATTTATCTCAGATGGTACATTTTTAGTTTGTTTTTCCTTTAATCTTACACCATCAGATGGTATATTTTAATGTTCAAGTCTTGATCACTGAAGATAGCTTGTGTTGTCATCATTAGTTTACGTGTAACCTTCCTTAGTCCTTGTTAACTGATTGGTTCTGAGATCATCAGACAATTCATATTAAATTCAAAAGAAAAGGTAAATTAAATGTATGTTTAAGGGCCTGGATATACTGATTACTATAAATGTATTTTCTTTTAAATAGCATCCACCTTGTACCCAACACAATAAATGGAAACATCTACCCTCCCTTAATCACCATTGCCTACAGTGACATTGATATCAAAGACGCCAACAGCCAGTCTGTGAAGGTGAGTTCCTGACTAATCAGTGCCCTTATATGTATAAATAGAGTATAATACTGATTCAGTTTACATTTTGGTCAAAAGACAGTCTTTTTTTTTTAAGTTCTAAATAAACCTTTCTCTACATATAGTCAAGTCTTAATTATTTTTTACTAATAATGGTAAGAGGTGAGTTCGTATGGATCCTGAGTATAAAAAAGTAAGAATGGATTATGTTTTTCAGTAGAAATCTCACCAGCAGCTCAGTATCCTTGTTCGGGTTACTGGGGTATGCTGAGATGTGCAATGTCTGCTCCTGTTCTTTTTGGCCACCTTGGTTTTGTTAAGATTTTGTGGGCCGGGTGTGATGGCTCACGCCTGTAATCCCAGTACTTTGGGAGGCCAAGGCAGGCGGATCACCTGAGGTCGGGAGTTCGAGACCAGCCTGACCAATATGGTGAAACCCTGTCTCTACTAAAAATACAAAAATTAGCCGGGCGTGGTGGCACGCATCTGTAATCCCAGCTACTCTGGAGGCTGAGGCAGAAGAATTGCTTGAGCCCAGGAGGTGAAGGTTGCAGTGAGCCGAGATCACGCCACTGCACTCCAGCCTAGGCAAAAGAGTGAGACTCCGTCTCAAAAAAAAAAAAAAAAGAAAGATCTTGTGTCTTTGCCCAATTAAGCCAGGAACTCAGACTTTACAGTGGGCATATGTGTGCTCACCAATCCATGACCTACTTAATAGAGACATACTTCAACAGGCAGAAGAGATGATAATTATCAGCGTTATAACTAGTACAGCTAACATGAACTAGAGGATGTAGTTTGGACCTGCAGCCAAATAGGTTTCCCACTACTTCGCCAACTAAATTAAACTTAACTACAGGACAGAAGGCCTCTTCTGCCTGGGTGGGCCTGTATATGGAAGTGAGACCTCTTAGGCTGCACTGCAGAAAATGAGCTTAGAGAAGGTTGAGCCACACATGCTCAGTTCCTCTTCTCGACTTCTCCAGTCAGATAAAGCATCCTCGCTTTGAGGAGGGATACATGAGAGAGGGATAGAGGTAAAAAAACAGAGGTAATTCTTCTATACTTTTTCCTCCTAGAGATTAAGTGGCTATTCCCTTCTTTCCCTAAAAACATGAGAAGTGGAGCATAGCATTTCTTACCTCCAAACTCTGTAAGAGCTTTGAATTTCTACTATTTTACTTTTGTATTTTAATATTCTAGTTCCTTCAGCCGGTGCTTTTGGCCTCTCTGTTGTGCTTGTACTTGTACTTGACTGCTATTGGATTCAAACTTTAATTAAGTAAAAATACACATGTAGTATAACTTTTAAAGATTTTCCATCCTCATTTGTATTACCTAATCCAGTGCTAAAATTAGTTTCCATTGACCGAGCTTGCATACACTGTAATGAGAGGAGAAGAAAATCCAAAACATACTTGGTAACAACAAAAGTCTGCCTGGTTTAAAACTTCCTGGAGTGGTATTATGAGTAATCAAGAATATATTTATTTTCAGCTTGACCAACATAGTGAAACCCTATCTCTACTAAAAATACAAAATTAGCCAGGCATGGTGGTGCATGCCTGTAATCCCAGCTGCTTGGGAGGCTGAGGCAGGAGAATCACTTGAACCCGGGAGGAGGAGGTTGCAGTGAGCCGAGAGCGTGCCATTGCATTCCAGCCTGGGCAACAAGAGCAAAACTCTGTCCCAAAAAAAATAAAATAAAACAATTGTGTGTGTGTGTGTATATATATATATTTATTTTAATGTAAAACACTTCTGAGTCTTTTCTTTAAATATTATTCTTGTCCAAAATAATTCTAAACTAAGCCTTAATAAATTGAAAAATAGCAAATAGAAAAAAGTTAAGTCCGCTGGTTGTGGTGACTCACGCCTGTAATCCTAGCACTATGGGAGGCCAAGGTGGGCAGATCAGTTGAGGTCAGGAGTTAGAGACCAGCCTGGCCAACGTGGTGAAACCCTGTTTCTGCTAAAAATATAACACACAAAAAATTATCTGGGCATGGTGGTGGTTACCTGTAATCCCAGCTACTTGGGAGGCTGAGGCAGGAGAATTCTTGTTGCTTGAACCTGGGATGTAGAGATTGTAGTAAACCAAGATTGCACCACTGCACTCCAGAGTGAGACTGTCTCAAAAGAGAAAAAAAAAAAAGTTAAGTCATGAAACTACATTGATAAAGTCTACCTCAAATTACTCTAATTATAAAATATACAATTCTTTCATCATTTCTTAATTTCTCATGGCAGCTGTTGCAAAATTTTACGTCAGTTGTAAACATGCAGCTATGTCTCTGCCCTTTATCTGGTCTTGAGCAGATCAGGACCATCTAATACGAATTCCTTAAGATTTCCTCTTTAATATTTCAGAATCTCTGTTTCATTGTCCTTCCCATTTCTTGTTCCTGTTTCCAAGAAAGAAGGTCCCCTCCTCTCTTCCTAAACTAATCTTCTATCTAACTCGTTTATAGTACATTTTCCAATATCCTGTTCCATCCCTAATGTCTTATTCAGACAGCCTCTCTGCGAGTCCCTTTCCTTTGTTTATAAAAACTCTCAGATTGCCTTATCTTAAAAACAAACTAAAACAACCAACCAACCAAACAAACATTTTACTCAGTTCTGCCAGCTGCCCAGCTTGCTAATGTATCTCTTCATTTCCCAACCATTTACTCTTTCATCATTTGCAGTCTGGCTCTTGCCATTTACTTCTTTGAAAACCCCTTTCATGAAAGTCAGCGATGGTTTCCACATATAGTGGCTTTCTTTACCTTGACATTTATACAACATTTGAAACTGTACTCAATGTCCTCCTCCTTCTTGAAACTCCCTATTCTGTGACCATGGTAAGACTTAGGTATCTTCCTCTCCTACCCCTCACAGTCCTCTTCTCTGACCTTTTACTAGGTTCTTCTTTCTCTTGTCTCTTAACGTAGTGGTATCTTTAAGATTTTGTTCAGATCTTTGATTAATCTACAGTTTAGCAACTGGTGGTTTACCCAGTTGCTAAACTCCTAATGTACAAGTTTAGTCAAATTCCTCAGTTACAGAAGTCTATCAGAAAATGAAATATGGTTAGTCTGTGCATGAATTTAACTTATCTCCTAACAAGCCCCGTTTTTAATGTGCGTGAAAGAGATATTTAAAGTAGCACAAATAATTCTCAAAAGCATATCTATTTACATGTAAGTAAAGGTCAACTCTAGTAATATTGAGTTAGAAACTATAGTGTTTATGGTAAAACCCAGCTACAAATGTGTTTTTATAAGAAAAGTAAGTTTGTATTACATAATTTCAGTATAGCTAATTTGTTTTGTTTTAAATACCAGGTTTCTTTCTCAGTCACATATGAAATGGATCATGGAGAAGCACATGTCCAGACAGATGTAAGTTTATTTTAACCTATTAAAATATATACAGTATATTTTATAATTAAATAATTTCAGATGTGCAAGAAAGTTGCTAAAGCAAATTTGCCAGATATTCTTTTCCCAGCCTCCCCTAATGTTAGCATACATAACCTTAGCACAATGATCATAATCTGGAAATTAATATTGATGTAGTCCTATTAACTCATCTACATACTATTTGAATTTCACTATTGAATTTTTTTCTGTTTTAGGACCCAATCTAGTGTCACATATTGCTTTTAGCTGTCATATCTCCTTAGTGTTTTACAATGTGTGACAGATTCTTAGTCTTTCTTGACCGTAATACTTTTGAAGAGTACTGGTCCCTTATTTTGGCCCTCAATTTGGGTTTGTCTGGTATTTTCCCATGATCAAATTGAGTTCATACAGTTTTGGCAAAGATGCCATCAAAGTGATGCTATAATAATAAATAAAAATAAGTATCTCATGGGGAAGATTCTTTGAAATTATGCAAATATTCTGCTTCTTATTCTTCTTATTCTCTCCCTCTCTTTTTTTTTTTGGAGACGGAGTTTTGCTCTTGTTGCCCAGACTGGAGTGCAATGGTATGATCTCAGCTCACTGTAACCTCTGCCTCCCGGGTTCAAGTGATTCTTTTGTCTCAGCCTTCTGAGTATCTGGGATTATAGGCTTGTGTCACCATGCCCAGCTAATTTTTTTATTTTTAGTAGAGATGGGGTTTCTCCATGTTGGTCATTCTGGTCTCAAATTCCCAGCCTCAGGTGAGCCACCGCACCCAGCCGGCCCTCTAATTTTATTTTATTTTATTTTGTTTTAGATGGAGTCTTAATCTATTGCCCAAGCTGGAGTGCAGTGGTGTGATCTCGGCCCACTGCAACCTTCACCTTGCTGGTTTAAGCAATTCCCCTGCCTCAGCCTCCCTAGTATCTGGGATTACAGGTGCATGCCACCACACCAGGCTAATTTTTTTGTATTTTTAGTAGAGATGGGGTTTCACCATGTTGGCCAGACTGGTCTTGAACTCCTGACCTCAGGCAATCCACCCGCCTCAGCCTCCCAAAATGCTGGGATTACAGGCGTGAGCCACCACGCCGGGCCCTCTAATTTTATTGAATAGCATCCATTGATGATTCTTACCTGCAGAAAGTTTCACTGTGATATTTGTCTGATGGTGATTTTCTGTTTCCCTAATTACTTTTTTATTTATTAATTTAGAACTTTACTATAAGGAGAAACTCTCCCTTCGCTCACATTATTTATTCAATTATTTATTTTTAAATCAGTGTGAACTCGTATTTATTTTATTCTAGTAATTATGATATGTTATTATTTGTTTTCTTGTTCAAATTGTCCCACATTTGGCCATTACAAGTTCCTCCAACTTGACTCCTTTGTCCTTTCAACATGTCCTACCCCACCATTTTTTTGAGCACTTCCTTACTTTCTGTTCACAGTGTTCTTGAGCACCAATGAGAGAAATTACATAAATTCTCAATTGTTCTTTTGTTTTTTAGATTGCTTTGGGTGTATTGGGTGGGCTAGCTGTTTTAGCATCTCTTTTGAAGACAGCAGGATGGAAGAGGCGCATTGGGAGTCCCATGATTGATTTACAGGTATAATCTCAGGAGTTTTTAAATAATATTTTAATCTTTTGACTATTCTGGATCCTTTTCATAAGACACAGTTAGAGGATAAGTAAAGAAGTTGCATTGAATTTTTCTGGGGTATGTAATTAGGATAAGTATTGCTGGGTCATATGGTATATGCGTACCTCATTTTCTTCCCACCATACTGTATGCCAGTCTATATTCCTACCAGCAGTGCTCTTCTTATTTCTGCACAAACTTGGCAACACTTGATATTTTTCCAACCTTTCCAATTTTTGCCAATCTCATGGCATATAGTAGTATGTCACTGTTGATTTCATTTTCATTTCTCTGTACTCTTCATATACATTTTAATCATTCAGGTTTTTCCTTCTGTGAACTGCCTGTTTATATCCCTTGCCTACTTCTCTATTATGTTTCCAGTTTTTCTTGTTTATTTTGAAGGATTTTTTTTATTTTCTAAATGGTAACCCCTTTTTGGTTTCTGATGTTGAAATATATGAACAAATAAATATGTGACCCATCTGTCATTTTTATCCTTGTGGTCCTTTGTTTAACAGAAACTTTCAGGTTTGTTTTTGTTTTTGTTTGTTTTTTTGAGACAAGAGTCTCACTCTGTCGCCCAGGCTGGAGTGCAGAGGCACGATCTTGGTTCACTGCAACCTCCACCTCCCGGGTTCAAGTGATTCTCCTGGCTCAGTCTGCTGAGTAGCTGGGATTACAGGCATGCACCACCTTGCCTGGCTACTTTTTTTATTTTTAATAGAGACAGGGTTTCACCGTGTTGGTCAGGCTGGTCTTGAACTCCTGGCCTCATGATCCGCCCACCTCAGCCTCCCAAAGTGCTGGGATTACAGGCATGAGCCACCATGCCTGGCCAGAAACTTTTAGTTTTGATATCATCACATCTGAATATTTTTTCAGTGCTTTTAGGATCTTGTTTAGGAAAACCTTCCCTATATCAAGATCACAAAGATAGTCTACATTTTATTCTATTAACTTTATACTTTCACTTCATATTTAACCTTTTATTTTTATCAAACATTTAAAAAATATTTACCATGTACCGGGCACTTTTTAAAGCTGTATGTATGTAATTTTCTTAATCCTCACAGTAGCTCTTTGAAGTTAGGTTATTATTATTATTCGCATTTTACACATGAGGAAATTGAGGCAAAGGTTAAATTTTCTACTCACTTGATTTTTACAACAACTCAGTAATAGATATTTCCATTTTGCTGATGAAGAACATGAGAAAAGTTACAGGGTAACTTTAACCAAAGTATCTTTCTGATTCCAAAGCCAGTGAGCTAAGGAATCAGCAGGGGGACTTGATTTACTAGTTGGGATAGTCCAGAAAGCCTTCCCAGAGAAGTGAACTTTAAGTGGGATTATCTCTTCATTCTACAATAGTCACTGAGGCTCTACTGTCTAAGTGTCTGGCACTCTGCCAGGAACTAGAGGCTGTGATAGTGAGCAAAGACAGACATAGTCTGTGCTCAGAAATCATGAGAGCTTACCAGAGAGAGGAAGAGAAGAATATTTGGTAAAACAATGCCCATTTTATTCCATAAAGTATTTGAGATGAAAGTATGGAGCAGCCGGGCGCGGTGGCTCAAGCCTGTAATCCCAGCACTTTGGGAGGCCGAGACGGGCGGATCACGAGGTCAGAAGATCGAGATCATCCTGGCTAACACTGTGAAACCCCGTCTCTACTAAAAAAATACAAAAAAAACTAGCCGGACGAGGTGGCGGGCGCCTGTAGTCCCAGCTACTCAGGAGGCTGAGGCAGGAGAATGGCGTGAACCCGGGAGGCGGAGCTTGCAGTGAGCTGAGATCCGGCCACTGCACTCCAGCCCCGGCGACAGAGTGAGACTCTGTCTCAAAAAAAAAAAAAAAAAAAAAGAAAAAAGAAAGTATGGAGTGGTTAGTCATTGACTAATTACATGACTGGAACTGGCAGATGAGGCTAAAAAGTTAATTTTGGCCCAAATTGTGAAAGACCTTGTGGATCAGGAATTTATATTGCAGTGAGGAGTTGTTCATTTTTAACAAGGGAAGTGACACAATCCAATTCACATTTTAGAAAACTAACTCTGGTGTTAGTGTGGAGGAGAGACTAAAGGGGACTAAGAGAAAATTAGGAAGCAGTTCAACTTTCTTAGATAGTGAAAGATGAGAAGAGTTGAAAAAAGAGGCTACCAGGAATGGCCAGAAAGGTAAGGAACCAAAAGGTAGCAAGGAGGAGGAAGCAGGTGGTCTTTATAGCCAGATCATATGTGGATATGTGAAACGAGGTTTCAGGCTTAAGAAATGTAGTGGATGATGTATAAAAGTGGTAGTATTACTAAAAGTGGTTTATACATTGAGTTTTAAACAGCTGTAATTCTTGTTTTTTAATTGCAGACAGTTATGAAATTCTTGGTGTACTATGCTGGTGATCTGGCCAATGTTTTCTTTATCATCACAGTGGGAACAGGTCTTTACTGGCTTATTTTCTTCAAAGTGAGTGAGTTTCTGAATTTACCCCAACTGCCAGTATCGGAATAATTGAAAAATTTTCTTTATAAAGGAACTATTTTTGTTTGGGAGAATTTTTGATCAACAGTATTAAGAAAAGTGCCGGGGCCGGGCGTGGTGGCTCAAGCCTGTAATCCCAGCACTTTGGGAGGCCGAGATGGGCGGATCACGAGGTCAGGAGATCGAGACCATCCTGGCTAACATGGTAAAACCCCGTCTCTACTAAAAAATACAAAAAACTAGCCGGGCGAGGTGGCGGGCGCCTGTAGTCCCAGCTACTTGGGAGGCTGAGGCAGGAGAATGGGTAAACCCGGGAGGCGGAGCTTGTAGTGAGCTGAGATCCGGCCACTGCACTCCAGCCTGGGCCACAGAGCAAGACTCCGTCTCAAAAGAAAAAAAAAAAGAAAAGTGCCCAACTCTCCATTCCTTGAGTGTGCTGAGCTTATCAATTACATCACTATCTTCCTCTTTTATGCTTTCTTTGGTTTTTAAATTGTGCTTAATAAAAACCTTGTTCAATTGGAAGACTTACGTGGGGGGATCCTGTGAGTCCAGAATCGAGTCCTGCCCCGGCAGCATACTGAGACCTTCCTTTCCCCCCCCCAAAAAAACAAAAAAAAACCTTTGTGTGATTATATTTAATCAAGTAATTTTTATTATAGGCACAGAAGTCTGTCTCTGTTTTGCTACCAATGCCAGTTCAGGAAGAACGTTTTGTCACTTATGTTGGATGTGCCTTTGCTCTGAAGGTAAGTTTTAAAGGACAGGTTACCAAATTTAAAAGGCCTGCTAATGAACTAATAAGTCTTTAAAATTAAAATGTTTTCAAAAATCTTTGGTGTGAAATTCACTTTGGTTTTGAAAGAAAGCATTAATTATTTTATGCGGTAAATTTACTTTTATTTGTAGTAGATGCTCAGTCTGAAAATCTGCCTTAAATATTTTTTTCAAAGAAGCCATAAATTTGTTTGGCTTATTTGATAAAATGATATTTCAGTATATAAATTTCCTTAAAGTCTGATGATACATTCACAATGGGACAAAATGTCTTCAGGCATGAATTTTGTCTGCATTAATCAAGGATAAAGTGTTGAGATCTTAAAGCTGTTTTGTCTGTCTCCAGATTCCTTTGCTCCTTTCTTCTTATGACCCCCATCCTCAACTCAGTGTTCTCTATCAATGTAGGTGAAGCTCTTTATATGCCTCTTGGCTTATCCCATTGTACTGTGAATATTAACTGTCTCCTTTTTCCACTGACTGGGAGCTTCTCGAAGTGAAGTATCCCATACTTAGATTTTTATCCTTTATTTGATCAATAATGCAACAACTAGAAAGAATGCCTCAGTTTAAACATATTGCTTCTATAAATGAGAAAGATGTGTTTCAACAATGCATTATGTAAAAATCAGAAATCTTAATAGCAGAAATAGAAAAAACAGAGCATTCAAAAACTTTAATTAGGAAAAACAGACTATAGTTGAAAATATCTTTACTTATAAAGAAGTCAACTGATCTACAAAACGAGGTCTGCTTCTAGAATCTTTGGGAAAGAGTCAATTATATAAGTCCCTATGTGAGGAGGAAAAATGTTGCCTCTTTTCGTATTCCTATTTTAAAGAAACAAATAAAAAGGAAAGGTAAATTAAAATGTATATGAAAATTCTGTGAATTTGGTGATTCCAGGTTATCTGATGAGCTTCTAATGATCCCTAGTGGTATTATAACTTCATGTGAATTCACTTATAAAAGTATATGTTCTTGTGATAACAGTATGTTTCTTAAAGAGTCAATATTGGTTTTATAAGCAGGCTTAATGCTGGTACTTTTTCAGGTGTTTTATTATATGTCATTCTCAGGCACTACAATTTTTGCATAAGCTCATATCCCAGATTACAATAGATGTATTCTTTATTGATTGGGAGCGACCTAAAGGAAAGGTTCTTAAAGCTGTTGAAGGTAAGTGAAATAAACATTTGTACCAAAATTCTTTTGTTATCCTTGCAGAGCAAAGGAGGTAGAATTCTTTTACTCATTTTATTTTTCTGACCAGGTGAGGGTGGTGTACGAAGTGCCACTGTTCCTGTAAGCATATGGAGAACATATTTTGTAGCAAATGAATGGAATGAAATTCAGACTGTGAGAAAAATTAATTCACTATTTCAAGTACTTACTGTCCTCTTCTTTTTGGAGGTATAAACTGTTTGATGTGATTATATGCAACTTACATGTACCTTATAAATATTAAACTAATATAATTCCAACTAAGTTTTCATGACAGTGGAAGATTTCTCTAAAGGTTGAAATATTGTTGTGAAGCCATTAAAAAGGAGTGACTTTATGTTATTTATTTTACCACAATTTTTTTTTTTTTAAGTTTACCATCTTAAGCATTTTTAAGTGTAGAGTTTAATAGTGTTAAGTCAGCCAGGCGCAGTGGCTCACGCCTCACTTTGGGAGGCCAAGGCGGGCGGATCACCTGAGGTCGGGAGTTTGAGACCACCCTGGCCAACATGGAGAAACCCTGTCTCTACCAAAAAATACAAAATTAGCCGGGCATGGTGGCACATGCCTATAATCCCAACTGCTCGGGAGGCTGAGGCAGGAGAAGCGCTTGAACCCGGGAGGCGGAGGTTGCAGTGAGCAGAGATCGCGCCATTGCATTCCAGCCTGGGCAAAAAGAGCGAAACTCTATCTCAAAAAAAAAAAGATAGTGTTAAGTACATTCGCATTGTCATGCAAAATCATCACCATTCATCTCTAGAACTCTTCATCTTGCAAAACTGAAACTCTATACCCCTTAAACAACCCTGTACCCATTCCCTGCTACACCTAACCCCTGGCAACCACCATTCTATAATACTTTCTGTCTCTGTGTTTTTGACTGCTCTAGGTGTAAGGAGTGGCTTTAAAACCAATAGTTTGTATCAGAATCCCTCGGGGATCTTTTGTAAAATACCTATGCTCAGGCTCACCGTTAGAGACTATGTTTGATGTAGTAGCTTTGAGGTAACCACAGGTATCTATGTTTTGAAAAAGCTCCCTACTCCCTGATCCATATTCTCCCCTGCATTAGAATCACTATTATAAGTTTGATATTTTTCAACTTATTGAAAACTTACTATGGACTATGTTCTGTGCTAAGAGCTGGAGCTAAAATGAACAAGATGCAACATATTTATTATACATTTGCAGTTATTTCATGGATTTAGTTGAAATTATTAAAGAAAGTATTCAGTACTAAGTATAAGACTGAACATGGAAACCATTTATATGGGAATAGGTTTTCTCAGGAATTATCTGCTTAATTAAGATTGAATATAAATCATTAACTCTTAGGTCTGTCTGTCTTCCCTCTTTTTTCTTCTTTCTTTCCATTCTCTTTCCCCTTTCCCTTCCTTTACTTTTGTAAAACTAGTAGAAGACTTTTTGTATCCTTAGAGCTTTTAAATAATATGAGCAATACTTCCAAAATTCACTTGAAGTAGTATTTTGGTTTTTCTTAAATAAACAAATAAAATTTACATATGTTTATAGTTTACAATACAGTGTTTTGATATATGTATTCATTGTGGAATGGCTAAATCAAGCTAGTTTATCTGTTACCTCACATACTTCTTTTCTTTTTGAAGGGGTGTGTGTGTGTGTGTGTGTTTAGGAGTTTCCTCAGCTTTAAAAGATGTTACATGAAAAAGTTTTATAGTCAAGTAAGTTTGGAAAATATTGGATTCAGTATAATCATGTAGCACCTTTTACTGTAAAACTTCTCAGAGCCTTTATTCTACAAGGGTGGGAAGCATGGAGGTGAGTGTAATGGATGGACCAAATGTATTTAAACATAGATTACTTTTTCAAAGAACTTATGCCCTTTAGAAGACATTTTGTAATATACTGTTTTAAAGTATAAAAATGTTTAGTACAGTGCCTGGCACATGTCAAATACTCATGAAATACTAGTTGTTGGTTTCAGTCATTGGTAGTTTACTAATGAAAGTTTTATCCTTTTAATTAAATTTGTAGTCTTGTCAATGTGTATGACAATAAGGTTATATTTGACCCTTAGTCATATTGAGAAGAATGCCAAATGAACTAACTAAATATTGTGTAATAAATACTTTGTAGTTAAGATACTGGATAATAATTATTTTTATCTAGATTTTCTACTGTTTATACAAACTTGGATATTTTAGTTTTTCAAGGTGAGTAGGGAGAGGTTTTCTATTTTCAGTCTAGAGTAGTTTTCTTTATCCATGTCTGTTTAAATTATTACTTTTCCTTTTTACTCCAGGTTGTGGGATTCAAGAACTTGGCATTAATGGACTCATCTTCTAGTCTTTCTAGAAGTCCATCTAGCTATGTAGCTCCTTATAGCCGCATTTTGAGATATGCAGTGTCTGCTGCTCTTTGGCTAGCCATTGGAATTATACAGGTAATATTACTTCTAAGTAACATTGCTTCTTCATAACTCTGCCTACTTACTGATTATCATCAAACATTGACCACATCCTTCTTTCTGTAGCAGAAATAAGGTGACAAGAGCAATAAGCTAATAGTCAGTTTTTTTTTTTGTTTTGTTTTTTGAAACAGTCTTCGCTCTGTCGCCCAGGCTGGAGTGCAGTGGCATGATCTTGGTTCACTGCAGCCCCTGCCTCCCAGGTTCAAGCAATTCTCCCACCGCAACCTCCTGAGTAGCTGGGACTGTAGGCGCCCACCACTACGTCCAGCTAATTTTTTTGTATTTTTAGTAGAGATGGGGTTTCACCATGTTGGCTAGGCTTGTCTTGAACTCCTGACTTCAGGTGACCCTCCTCCCCTCCCAAAGTGCTGGGATTACAGGTGTGAGCCATCGCACCCAGCCAGTAGTCAATTCTTATATTGTGTTAGTCACTGTACTAATTAACTACTGTTGATCCATCACTTCTTGGCTTTTAGGCTAAGATCAAGTGTAATTACTGTAGATCCTTGAACAACATGGGGTTAAACTATTTGAACTCATTGAGAGTAGAAAATACAGTGTTCACAGAATGCAAATTCTGCATCTGCAGAGGCCCAACTTTCTGTATAGATGGGTTCCAGCAGGACTGAATGTGGGACTTGAATATGGGTGGATTTTGGTATACTTGGGGGTTCTGGACTCAATCCCAACATACTAAAGGACAATTGTAATTGCTTTATACCTAATAATGCCTCAATCTTTATAATAGCCCTCAGAGATAAGCTCTGTTATTATCCTCATTTTATAGATGAGGAAACTGAGACACAGGAAGGCTAAAAAAAATTGCCTGAAGTCATGTGACTAGTAACTGACAGAACTGGAATTTGAACTCAGACAGCCTGATTTCAGAGTTCACGTTCTCGTTGATAGTGGGGCTCTGAAGGGCCTTTGAGAGTCTGCAGCTTTATAGTCATAGGACAGACTCCTTGTTTAGTTTATATGTAAATACAGGGACAGATAAGCTACCCTAAATATGTTGTTTTCTTTTGAAACATAACTTACTGTTTACATTTATTTATATATCATGAAACCTTACTCAAATTGCTCGTATCCCTTGTGGAGTTTTTATTGAAATATTTATTAAAATGACCAAAAGTAAAAATAAGTCTTTTTAGCCTCAGGTCCCATGGATCTAGTAGAGGCTATAAAGAAAAAAAAAAAAAAAAAAGGAAAGAAAAAAAAGAAAAAGAAAGAAGCAGCAAGCATCTAACTTTCAGGTACTCATAAACAGAAAGAGTCCTTCTGTTTAAAATTTCCTTCACTTTTATAATCAGCACATGAAGATAGGACCTCTAGAGAGACCACTTTTAACTTCCTATAGCTGGCTAATAGCTGTCTACCTAGAACAGCCTACTTTTAAGGATCTTTTGAGATTTTTGTTTGTTTGGTTTTTGTTTTTAGAGACAGTCTTCCCCTGTCTCCCAGTCTGGAGTGCAATGATGCAATCATAGTTCACTGCAGCCTCAACCTCCCAGGCTGAACCAATCCTCCTGCCTCAGTCTCCTGAGTAGCTGGGACTATAGACACATGCCACCCCACCCAGCGATTTTTTTTTTTTTTTTTTTTTTTGAGACAGAGTTTCACTCTTGTCGCCCAGGCTGGAGTGCAGTGGCATGATCTCGGCTCATTGTAACCTTCACCTCCCAGGTTCAAGCGATTCTCCTGCCTCAGCTTCCCAAGAAGCTGGGATTACAGGGGCCTGCCACCATGCCCAGCTAATTTTTGTGTTTTTAGTAGAGACGGGGTTTCACCATGTTGGCCAGGCTGGTCATAAACTCTTGAGCTCAAGCTATCCTCCCATCTCGGCCTCCCAAAGTGCCAGGATTACAGGTATGAGCCAGACTGAAATATTTTTAAGAGAGCATATTCTTAGAGAATTAGGTCCAGGTGGTGGTATTCAGTAATCTGTGTATTAACTTTTTAAATATATATTTATTTTAAATTGATGAGACTTACTCAAACTTGAAACTACAGGGATAGAGTTAGTAAAGGATAGCTGACAACCAGAAAAAGAAAACAAACATATTAGAATTGGAAACAAGATAGAATCAAAAGAGTATGGAGTTTGATGTTTACCATCAATGTAATAGTAAGGAAAAATTTTGTATAATATACCAATATATTTTGTGAGTATATCAGATTCATCCGGATGTAGAGAGTCTAAAGCAGTATCATCTGAAACTTTTCATATTTGGTTGAATATAACACAATCAAAAACAAAATAAGAGTGGCTGAAATCAAAGAGAACCTTATCTTTCCCATGAAAAAGATAAGCAGAGGTCCAAAGTACAGGGCTGGAGTGGAATGGTGGCTTAGTGCTACTGTCAGGACCCAGAAGCCTGTCCTTCTGCCCAGCCACAAGGGACTTCCATCTCCACAGTCCCTTCATGGTCCATAATGGCCAATGAAGTTACAGGAGGGAATTGAAGTAGGTAAGCTCACCTTTTCTTTAACAGCCTTTTCAGAAGTGCCTTTCAACATCTTCTTGGCTAGAACTTAATAGCATGGCCACACCTAACTGCACTAACTTTCAGCTGGGCAGCAGTATATCCTGCTCAAGGAAGGGATCTGTTACTAAGGAGAAAGGGTTGTTGGGACAGCACCTAGCAATCTCAGACACCACCATCTAACTTCATTCTTTGCATCTCACTTTGCTGTCAGCTGGATAGTAAACCTTTTCTCTCCATGGTAATATTCTAAAATGATCGGTGTTTATATATTTGTCAAGAATCTTTGAGAGTTCCTTTAACAACCTGTTACAGTTTTGTAAATTTGTCTAAACTCTTCTTGATTCTAATAATGTCAGGCTTTATTGTTCACTCCTTCTATTTCCTTAAACCCAGCCTCTTCAGCTTTTAAGTGGTGTCTTTTAATTTTTAAACCTTGAATATTGCTGTTTTTGACATCCTTTAAAGAGGTTTAAAATATGTATATAGAGTATGTAGGAAAACATTTTCAGCAGTCAGCTACTGTAGATTCACTTATCCATTCATTCACATATTTGAGTGCATTTTATGTACTGGATGCTGTGCTGAGCTTATGGATATGCTGTTACAGGAACAAATGACAGATTGTGCCAAGTGCTGTGAAGAGATGCAGCAGGGACATGAGATAGAGAGTAAAAAGAAGGGTGGGGAGAGGAGGGTAGGAATGGGGGACAGTGGGGACAGCTTTAAATAGGGGAGTTAGGAAATTTTACCTTTTTGTGAAACATGTCTAAAAAGATGTACCAGGTAAAATTTTTATTTATAAAATTTCTGTTTCTACTATTAAATCTAAGAAAACACTGGAAACCATTCCATATGAATTTTTAATACTTTATAGTCAGAATACTAGATATATGCTTTTTATGTGCTGTTCTGGCAGAGAAAATTAATTTGAAAAGTAGAGAATTTTCTCATGTCTTGGAATTTAGATGAGCAAAATGACAAAACCAAACATAAATCCGACCATCGATGCATTGATTTGTCCTACATTTTTAAAAGACTTTTTCTTTCTTCCCACATGTTTGTCATAGCTTGTTTTAATGACACAGAAAGTTTTCAAAACTCAAAATAGGTTCCCTCAATGACTCAACACAATTTCAAAATCCTCCTCCCTTCGACAGAAGACTCAGAAATGATAAGTAGGACTTTATCACATAGGAACTGTTAAAGACCACTGTGCTTTTGGTTGGAACTTTTTTTTCCTTAAGATACTACACTGTGGCTGTAACAGAAAATTAAAATCCTAAAAGCTAATAAAATAAACTTGGCTTAATGTTTCAGATCGTGTTCTTTGCTATCTTTTATGAGAGATTTATAGAAGATAAAATTCGACAGTTCGTTGATTTATGCTCTATGAGTAATGTAAGTACTTTCTGACTTCATCTTGCAACTGTTACTTTCCCTTTTTAAAGGTCATCAGTTCGTTAAGAGAGGCTTTAAAAGTGATTTGGTATGATTGAATTTTTGGTCCAATTTTCCACTGGTTGTTAATTCCAGAGATAATTATAATTTTTATATTATCTAATTTTAATATTTTAATAATATTACAAGTTAATATTTACTGCCTTAGTTTTTTCATCTTTTTTTGTTTATTTGTTTGTTTGTTTGTTTGTTTGTTTTTGGAAACGGTCTTGCTCTGTCACTCAGGCTGGAGTGCAGTGGCACCATCTTGGCTCACTGCAACCTCTGGCTCCCGGGTTCAAGCAATTCTCATACCTCAATCTCCTGAGTAGCTGGGATTACAGGTGCGCACCACTCTGCTGGACTAATTTTTTTTTTGTATTTTTGGTACAGATGGGGTTTCACCATGTTGGCCAGGCTGGTGTTGAACTCCACCTGCCTCCAGCCTCCCCAAGTGCCGGGATTACAGGTGTGAGCCACTGTGCCCAGCCTGTTTTTTTCATCTTTATTTACAGTTTCTTAATTATGAATTTCTTATGCTGCCAAGTAGTTCATTAATTCCAGCACCCCTGAAAATTGTTTGTATATCAACGCTGTTTCTTCTTTTCCTTTCTTTTCTTTTTTTTTTTTTTTTGAGAAAAGGTCTCGCACTGTAACCCAGGCTGGAGTACAGTGGTGCAGTCATAGCTCACTGCAACCTTGACCTCCTGAGTTAAAGCAATCCTCCCACCTCAGCTTCCCAAGTAGCTGGGACCACAGGTGTGCACCACCAACTCAACTTTTTTTTTTTTTTTGTAGAGAAAGAGTTTCCCTATGTTGCACAGACTTATTTCTCCCTTTCTTGGAAAATATCTTCAATCTCTTTTTCAAACACTTTAAAAAAAACCTTATTATCCTTGATTACTGTATTATCCTCTTTATATATTTCCCAAGAATACAATCTTCATTATTTTGGGAAAAAGAAAGCAATTTTAAGGAAAACTTAATTTTTTATTGTTTTGCAGAAGAGTTGCTAATTGCTTCTTTTTATTGTCTTTATATAGATATCAGTGTTTCTGTTATCCCACAAATGTTTTGGATATTACATTCATGGTAGATCAGTACATGGGCATGCAGATACTAATATGGAAGAAATGAATGTGAACCTTAAAAGAGAAGCGGTATGAAAATGTTTTACATCTTTTTGTTTTTAAGTTGAGAAATGGATTCTTATAAATCTTGGATTTGTTTTTTTGAAAAAAGCCTTTATTGATAACTTTTTTTTTTTTTTGAGATGGAGTCTCGCTCTGTCACCCAGGCTGGAGTGCAGTGGCGCAGTCTTGGCTCACTGCAGCCTCTGCCTCCTGGATTCAAGTGATCATCCCGTCTCAGCTTCCTGAGCAGCTGGGACTACAGGCATCTGCCACTACACCTGGCTAATTTTGTATTTTTAGTAGAGACGAGGTTTCACCATGTTGGCCAGGCTGGTCTTGAATCCTGACCTCAGGTGATCCACCCACCTTGGCCTCCTAAAGTGCTTGGATTACAGGCGTGAGTCACCGCACCTGGCCTATTGATCACTTTGAAAGTTGCTAGGGACTGCCAGGCATGGTGGCTCACGCCTGTAATCCCAGCACTTTGGGAGGCCAAGGCGGGTGGGTCATGAGGTCAGGAGATCGAGACCATCTTGGCTAACACAGTGAAATCCTGTCTCTACCAAAAATACAAAAAAGTTAGCTGGGCGTGGTGCTGGCGCCTGTAGTCCCAGCTACTCATGAGGCTGAGGCAGAATGGCGTGAACCCGGGAGGCGGAACTTGCAGTGAGCCGAGATCGCACCACCGCACTCCAGCTTGGGCGACAGAGCGAGACTGTCTCAAAAAAAAAAAAAAAAAAAAATTGCTAGGAACCAGCTCACCCTGAACATCCACAAAGGCAAAGAATCTGATTTTATCTTGTAGTTCCTATATGAACTGTATTTCACAGTAACCAAATAATTCATGAGGGAAAGTTCCTCTTTATAGAAGAAAGTAGAAGGAATTCTAAGTTAGAAAAATTACCATTTTGCAGCGACTAATGGATTGATGAATGTAATCTGCCATCATCAGTGGATGCTAAACAATTAAGTGATTGTTGACAGGGAACTTTATAATGAGGGATCAGGTTGACGTAATTTAGACGCCCTGTAAATAAACATAAGGATAACTGACCTATACACTTCCTGCCATGATGTAGTAGTAAGTATATAACACCAATTAAGTATTTTTGCCTAAAAAACTGAACCTGAGTATAATCAACCCTCTAGCCTAATCACCCAGTTTACAGGAAATACAAGCGATAAAGGGACAAATTAAATAGTGCCATAGAAGGTAATTAGCCAGGTCCGGGTATAGGCTGCCTCACAGGATAAATTACTCAGTGTCTCCAGACAAATCAGTGGCATGAAAAGAAAAGGAAGGATGATGGTGCCAGTGTACGAACATTATAAGAAAGGTTTGAAAAACAAACCAATCTGATACAATGTGTGGACTTTATTTGGATCCTGATTCAGACAATCCAACTATTTAGAAAATCTGGGAGATTTTTAGTGGACTAAATGTTAAGGAATAACTAATTTTGTTAGGTATGAAAATGGCATGGTAGTTATTTATTTTAAAGTCCTTGTTAGAAATGCATACAAAGCATTTACAGATGAAATGACATGGTCTGGGTTTTACTTTAAAATACTCTAAGAAAAAAGAAAATTTGGGAGGATAGATGAAACAAAATTGATAAAATATTAGTAATTGTTGAAGCTAGGTAATGAGTGGTTTACTGTTCTCTCTACTATGTACATTTGGAAAACTTCCATAATAAAATTTTTTAGAGAATAGGATGTGCTTAAGCAGAAAAACCAAGAGGATTTAGTGATTAAGGGCCATACCTGTGACTTGTAAGAATTTGATACGTGATAATGGCATTTCAAAGAAGAATTTATTTAATACATTGAACTGGATCACTTGATTAAACATTAGAAATTACCTTGTGATTAAAAAGTTAAATGTAAAACATGAAGCCATAAGAACCTAGAAAAGAATATTTCAGACTGGAGGATGATATTTTAAGGATAAAGAATAGAAAGCATCAAAAAATATTAATTGATGGGTTACTTTATTAATATAGTACATTTACATATCAAGCAATCATAAATAAAAGGTAAATTAGAGTAAAATACTTATAATAAACATGACAAAGCTATTGATAACAATATTGAAAGTTATGCAAATCACTAAGAAAACACTAAATTAAAATCTCAATGGAAAAATGACCAATAGACACTAATAAACCTCTAAAAAGATTTTAACTCATAATCAGAGAGCTGAATATAAAAATAATGATTTTCCCCTCTTCAAATTAGCAAAAATTTTTTTAGAAAAGCTAATACTTAATAGCATCAAGGACACAGTGAAATGGGCAACCACAAAGCTACTGGTGGCAGGTTGAATTTATGCAGACCTTCTTGAAAGTGTTTGGGCAACATATATACCAAGAGCTTTTTAAGGTTCATGATCTTTAATTCACTGATTTTATGAATGTTAACTCAAGGAAAAATTAGCAATATGAACAGCTACTTAAATTCAGGATCTTTATCACAGGAGTTATTTATAAGGGGAAAAGTATGTAAAAATTGGAGAATATTAAATAAATTGGCTTACCTTTATGGTGAAATCTTAAGTAGATGGTAAAATCATGTTTTAAAGAATATTTAATGACATGGGGAATTGCTCAGGCTATAACGTTAAGTGAAAAAGAAGTCAAAGTGAAAAAGAAGTCATCCCAATTTTATGCTATTTATATGTACATCCCTTAGAAAAAAGACTGGAAATGAAATTCCTTAATATATCTATATTTCTGGGTGTTGAGACTAGGTAATTTTTTTTCTTTTCTTTTTTGTATTTCTCTTTATTTTGTAAATTTTCTGCAATGGCATGAATGTTTTTAATCAAGAAAAAAATTTTAAATAAAGAAGTTCACTATATGTATTCTCCCTTTAACTGTATAGAAAGACAAAGAAGGAAAATATTAACCTCTGGAGTAGGTAGACAGGCTTTATGTAGGCCAGAGAACTTGAGTCGAGCCTTGAAGCATCAGTCAAATCAAAAATTTTTTACATATTTGTGGTTGTCAGGATCCAAGTTGTATAAGAGAAACCCAAAATGGGTATGGATATCTGGTTCATAACATTAACTGTTTGGTCACGTATCACTATGTTTTATTGGAATTAATTAAGGAAGCATCTCAAAAATGTTTAGAAAACAAAAAAGATCATTTGCAATTATAAAACTAGTTAACTCCAAAGCAAGACCTTTCAGCATACATTAAAAGAGCAATAATCTTCATTATAAGGGAAGCTAAGAATATCAATATACAATAAACATATATATAGTCTTTATATCATCTCCTTTGCTCTACTTAAATATATATACTCTACCTAAAAATATATATATATGCTCTACCTAAATATATAAATGTATGTGATAAATATATAAATAGATATATTTATATATTATAGATAAATATACATATATTTTTCTTTTTATTTAAAGTAGAGCAAAGGAGATGATATAAAGACCTGCAAGGGAGTATGAATTAGAATAAAGTAGAAATTAGCAAAATCTGGGAACCTAGGATAATGGTAGAATCTGTTTCTCAAATACAGTTTCAGTGAATTTCACTTAGCACTTGAATCTTGTAATACATGATAACAGCTAAAAAACAGTCTGTATTTTCTTTTTGAGTCAGGAAATTTTTTATCATTTTGATCTTAACTTAAATTCTTTAACTTTTCAGGAAAATTTGTGTAGCCAGCGAGGTTTGGTACCCAACACAGATGGTCAGACTTTTGAGATTGCAATTTCTAACCAGATGAGACAACATTATGACAGAATTCATGAGACACTAATAAGGGTTTGTATAAAGTACAGTTCAGATATATTCCATCAATATTTAATGTGTTTTAGATACCAAGAACATAAGACTTTGTATTTATTCATTTCTCTTTTTTACGTTAGAAAAATGGTCCTGCTAGACTATTGAGTTCATCAGCAAATACTTTTGAGCAGAGTATAAAGGCATATCATATGATGAATAAATTTCTTGGCTCCTTCATTGACCATGTATGTATGTCAACATTTATATTTAAGCTGGGATCAAATGCAGTTTTTAAAAGGTTAAGTGGGAATGTCAATTATTTCTTCAAGTCAACCAAGTCAGTAAACTTAGAACCCCCCTGCTTAGGACCTTCCCTTTTTTTGTCTGTCACATTCAATACTTAGGAATAACATATTTTTAAAAGACATTTCTAGCATTAACAAACTACGGCTTAGGGATAGAGTTAGGTTATGCAAAAGTAAAATGAAATTTTCTGTGTCTGTTAATATAATGATGATTCCCTTATACTATGTCTGCACTGGAATTTTGTTAGCCAGTTACCAAAATATTACTGTATTATTCATTATTGAAATCCTTGTGTTATGCTATGATTGTATTTCTGAAAAGCATTTTATAAATTGATTTTCAGTATATCTAGCCGTAAATACTACTAAGGGCATTTAAAATTTAAAACATTCCTATAGAGAAGTTTGTTACAGGTTTTAGTGTAGTAAATTCAGTCTTTTTGAAGAACAGATTTTCTTTGTGTACTATTCATTTTTCATTTTCTCTCCTGCTGATTTTACATTAATTGCAAAGCATTTATTTCACTGCTGTTTTTGAAATGATGCTGTCTTTTTTTTTATTAGGTTCATAAGGAAATGGATTACTTTATAAAAGATAAGTTGCTTCTTGAAAGAATTCTTGGAATGGAATTCATGGAACCAATGGAAAAAAGCATCTTTTACAATGGTATCTTTTAAATCCCTTTGTAGAACTTGATAACTATTTTCAAAGTTTGAGAAAAAAGTGCTTGTAGATATTTTTCTTTTTTTTTTTTTCTTTTGAGATGGAGTCTCGCTCTATCGCCCAGGCTGGAGTACAGTGGTACGATCTCAGCTCACTGCAAGCTCCATCTCCCAGGTTCACACCGTTCTCCTGCCTCAGCCTCCCGTGTAGCTGGGACTACAGGCACCCACCACCGCGCCCAGTTAATTTTTTTTGTATTTTCACTAGAGACGGGGTTTCACCATGTTAACCAGGATGGTCTTGATGTCTTGACCGCGTAATCCGCCCGCCTTGGCCTCCCAAAGTGCTGGGATTATAAGCATGAGCCACCGAGCCCAGCTGATATTTTTCTTTTGATTTAATAATTTTATGGATAGGTGCATTGGTTCATACCTGTAATCCCAGCACTTTGGGAGGCCGAAGCAGGTGGATCACCTGAGGTCAGGGGTTCCAGACCAGCCTGGCCAACATGGTGAAAATACAAAAAATACAAAAACTTAGCCAGGCATGGTGACAGGCAAATATAGTCCCAGCTACTTGGGAGGCTGAGGCAGGAGAATGACTTGAACCTGGGAGGTGGAGGTTGCAGTGAGCTGGGTTCACTCCATTGCACTCCAACCTGGGTAACAAGAGTGAAACTCTGTTTCAAATAATAATAACAACTTTACATGAAAACAAAGGAAACATAGTGAACTCAGTTAACCTCCTGAATTATAATTCTTTTCTGTGTTCTATTTTATTATGTCATATAGCTGGAAACAAACACATAAAAGATTCTATAAGAAAGTAGAAAAGGTGAATTTCAGAATCAACAGTCTGCATAGAAGAGATAGTAAAACAAATAAAATTCAGATTTTATTGGAACGTTCGTTTAATGCCAAACATATGAAACACTTAAAGAAGAATAACATTTGTGATTAATCTTTAATACTTAATTTTTTATCTTATCCAAGTTTGTAAAAATTGCTAATATTTGTGACAGGAATAGTGATTAAACCTAGTTTCATATTAAAAACATAGTATACATGTCATTTGTAGTATGACTGATGACCTATTGTATGAGTAAGAATAGAAGTGGTATAACCAATGCCCTGGCCTAGATATCATTTACCCATATGTTATTGCATGCCAGATATTGTGTCAGTCTGAGATACACAGACGAATGATCCCTACCTTGGGTATCTTGTTTAACAGACTATAGAAGACAAACATGTGAATAAAGAGGGTGGTACTGGCATAGAAGTCTGTACAGGCACAGGTTGTGCCGGGGACAGAAGGGAGCATAGAAAATCTAACCAGATATGAGGTAAAGCCAGAAGAGGCAACATGGAGAAGTTTGAACTGAGTTTTAAAAACTCAGTAGCTGTTTGTCAACCGAGAGGATTAAGGTAAGAGAGGAAGGCAAAGACATTCATGCAGACAGGGAAAAGGGGATTCAAAAACAGTGCGCAAAGTGCATTATGCACTTTCTTTCTTTTTTTTTTTTTTTTTTTTTTTTGAGGCAGAGTCTCGCTCTGTCGCCCCGGGCTGGAGTGCAGTGGCCGAATCTCAGCTCACTGCAAGCTCCGCCTCCCGGATTTATGCCATTCTCCTGCCTCAGCCTCCCGAGTAGCTGGGACTACAGGCGCCCACCACCTCGCCCGGCTAGTTTTTGTATATTTTAGTAGAGACAAACTTTATAAAGTCTGATATGAAGTGGGACACAGTGGAAGAGAGTACTTGAAAGATAAAGAAAGCAGAGACCAAATTACAAAGGCCTTGCCTGATACACTAAGGAGTTTCACTCTGTCCTGTAAACCTGTTGTTTTTAAAATTTTTTTTTAAATTTTTTGCCCCACAAGATGTATATAAGTTGATCCATGGAGGTGTGAGAAGAAAATATTAAAATATCTATTTGTATATATTTGCAATTTAATCATAATTAATCTATTTTTAAATTTATATGGAGTAGTAATTAATAAAATATTTCTATTATATCTATTATGGGTTGCATGCTCAACATCTTATTCTGATAGGGATGCATGATCAAAATGATTTAGAAACCACTGCTAATGGGGCCGGGCGGTGGCTCATGCCTGTAATCCCAGCACTTTGGGAGGCCGAGGCAGGCGGATCACCTGAGGTCATGAGTTCAAGACCAGCCTGGACAACATGGTGAAACCTTGTCTCTACTAAAAATACAAAATTAGCCGGGAGTGGTGGTGCATACCTGTAATCCCGGCTACTTGGGAGGCTGAGGCAGGAGAATTGCTTGAACCCAGGAGGCAGAGGTTGTGGTGAGTTGAGATCGTGCCATTGCACTCCAGCCTGGGCAACAAGAGCAAAACCTGTTTAAAAAAAAAAAAAAAAAAAAAAAAAACAGAGAAAAAAAAAAGAAAGAAAAGAAAAAGAAACCACTGCTAATGAACATGGATATATCACTGAAGGGTGCTAAGCAGATCTGATTTGTAAATTGGAAGAATTACTCTGTCAGTAGGTTACAAGTTGAGTTTAAATAGATGCAAAATTGTAACAGCATAGTTTAGACATTAGGATTATAGCTTTCCTCCAGGGCATAGTGGCTCACACCTGTAATACCAGCCCTTTGGGAGACCAAGGCAGGCGATCACTTGAGCAGTTCAAGGCTGCAGTGAGTTATGATCATGCCATAGCACTATAGCCTGGGTGGCAGAGCAAGACCCTGTCTCTGCAAAACAAAAACAGACAAACAAAAGTATTGTAGCTTTCAAAGTCTTCTGGTCTTGGATTCAAAACCTGACTCTACCATTTACTGGCTTTGTGAACTTTGAGAAACTTGCTTAGCCTTTCTGAACTTTAATGCCTTCTTTGTAAAATTGGTTACAATCCTCTAAAAGTTTTGTGGAGTTATTATGTGTTAATATAAAGAACCCAGTAAAGTATCTGTTATGGACAGGCACTCAGAAAAGGAAATGTTATTATTATTATTTTTTGAGATGGAGTTTCACTCTTGTTGCCCAGGCTGGAGCGCAATGGTATGATCTTGGCTCACTGCAACCTCCGCCTCCCAGGTTCAAGCAATTCTCCTGCCTCAGCCTCCCAAGTAGCTGGGATTACAGGCATGTGCCACCACATCTGGCTAATTTTCGTATTTTTAGTAGAGGTGGGGTTTCACCATGTTGGTCAGGCTGGTCTTGAACTCATGACCTCAGGTGATCTGCCCACCTTGGCCTCCCAAAGTGCTGGGATTACAGGCGTGAGCCACCGTGCCTGGCCCTATTATTTTTAATAATACAATAGTCACTTTCTTTCTTCCTGCTTTTTTCTTCCTTTCTCCTTCAGTCTTCTTTCCTCTTCCTAGTATCTTCCTCCTCTTTCTAACTGTGTTCTTCCATCTCTCTATCTTCTTCTTCTTTTTTTTTTTTTTTTTGGAAATGGTGTTTCGCTCTGTTGTCCAGGCTGGAGTGCAGTGGCACAATCTTGGCTCACTGCAACCTCCACCTTCCAGGTTCAAGCAATTCTCCTGCCTCAGCTACCCGAGTAGCTGGAATTACAGGCGTCAGCCACCACGCCTGGCTAATTTTTGTGTTTTTAGTAGAGATGGAGTTTCACCATATTGGCCAGGCTGGCCTCAAACTCCTGACCTCAAGTAACCTGCCCACCTCAGCCTCCCAAAGTGGGATTACAGGTGTGAGCCACCGTTCCTGGCCTCACTATCTTCGTCTTCATCAAGAGATGATGAGACTATGAGCTAAGGCAGTAGCAGTGGGGCTAGAGAAGAAAGGATTGCCAGAAATGTTAAGGGAAAAGACTAGTCAAAAATTATCCAGACTTCTGGCTGTGTGACTAAGTGGGTGGTGGTGCCTTTCAATAACAGAGGCAATACAGAGGGAGGACCAGGTTTTGAGGGAAAGAGGATGAATTTAGTTTTCAGTATGTTGCATCTTGAGGTACTTTAGGACATCTAGGAAGAGGTATCCAGTAGGCATTAAATATAAGGGACCAGGTCGTAGGAGAAAATAGAAGCACACAATAAATTGAGGAGTTGCTATCATATGAAGTCATTGCTGGAGCAGTGTTAGTAGAAAATCACCAAGAGAGAGCATGTAAAACAGGTTTATTTTTAAGATTATAGATGCAAGTATAATGTGCATATTTTGTAAGGATATAACTTATAGGTCAATGAATTTTCACAAACTGAATATACCCCTGTAACTAGTACCCTTTCAAGAGAGAACATTACCAGCACTCCAGATGCCCCCTTGTATAAAGCAGATGTTCCTGACTGGGTATCCCCAGGCTGCTTCAGTGGTTTTCTGGATTTCCCTGAAATTGTTGGCAAGACTTGTATATGTATAGTTTTTTGTTTGTTTGTTTGTTTGTTTGTTTTTTCCTGGTGAAAGGGTCTTTAGCTTTCATCAGGCTTTTGTGGTTTTTTGTTTGTTTGTTTGTTTAGAGACAGGTTTTTGCTCTGTTGCCCAGGCTAGAGTGCAGTGGTGCAATCATATTAATAGCTCGCTATAACTTTAGACTCCTGGGTTCATGCACTCCTCCCATCTCAGTCTCCCAAATAGCTAAGACTACAGGTGTGCACCACCAGATCCAGCTTTTCTTTTTTCTTTTTTTTTTGGTAGAGATGGAGTCTCCCTATGTTGCCTAGGCTGGTCTTGAACTCCTGGCCTCAAGCAGTCCTCCTGCCTCAGCCTCCCAAAGTGCTGGAATTACAGGCATGAGACATTGTGCCCGGCCTCATCATAATCTTTTTAAAAGGGTGTTCACATCCCAATAAGGATGAAACCCTCTGGTGGAGTGAGAAGAGAACTTAGAGCAAAACCTTAAGGGGACTATTTGAAATACATTCTTGAACTCTTGAACACTGTGTACTATTCTGTGCCTTGCTGGGTTTTTTCTCTAATTTACTCTATCTCAGGGAATGTTTGTAAGATTAATGTAGCTTTTAGTTACATAAAGAAATAGAGAAAGGCTATTTATTAACTGGTTTTTGAAACTTACACTACCAGCAGTTACCAACCATTGGTCCTAATGTTAAAACTGCTTTTTAGGAGGTGTTATGAGTTTTTTAACTAACCTCTTTTAGATGAGCAAATCTTAAAATTTTCGTTTATTTTTGTGTAAGCCATGAAGTGTTGTATATAGTATGTTTCTAATGTGCTGTTTTTAAATATCCAGATTTTGTCACCAGAAATTTATCACAGACTTGTTCCTTTTTTAAATTTCTAATTTATATTTTCTAAACTTTTTTAATAGATGAAGGTTATTCTTTCAGCAGTGTCCTGTATTATGGAAATGAAGCTACCCTTCTTATTTTTGATCTGCTGTTCTTCTGTGTTGTGGATTTGGCTTGCCAAAATTTTATTTTAGCGTCCTTCCTTACATATCTACAACAAGAGGTAAATTTTAAAAATTTTTCTACATTTTCCTTCATTTTCTTGAGAGAAATATGTTAGAAGTAGATATTTTCATAGCAAAGAGTAACAATGTCTACTTTTACTACAATTTTTTAAAGGTTTAGAATATGACTAACCCCACTAAAAGGAGGAATAACATTTTAACCAACTGTACTCTGTCCTTTAGGGTCAATGAAATACTGGGGTCTAGTGGAGGGCATCAGTTGCTTGATTATACACGGAAGATGAATCCTATAGGAAGACATTTAACTACTAGTCTCCTAGATGCTACAAGTGAACAGTAATTAGAGTCCCATCCACCCTCTCCACCAGATGTTAAGTAACAAAAAAACAGGCACTGGAGAGCTAGCTCAGGGCTCAGCACCAAAGGGAAGCCCCCTTCAGCCTGCAGCTTTGACACCTGCCCTACCTGTGTAGATGAAAAGCAACTTTGTGTATGAGTGTGGACCCTGAAATAGCGATTTCAAGAAATGGCAAATCTGTTCTTGAAATGGTGTTATTATCAACTAAATATTCTCCACTATGTCAAAGAAGTATATATGAGTAAGATGCAATTTATTAGTCCTTGACAGTGATCTAGAATTGTGCATAAATTCTATCCCTAACGAGTAGATTCTTTTGATGTTTCCTTAGTTTTAGACTTAGAAGAAAGTTGCCTTTCTAAATATTTTAAAGTGTATCCCTGTGAACCTGAGAGAATTTGTATTATTAATTCATAAGAATTTACTCTAAATGGGAACATACATTGCTTTGAAACTATGAACAAAATTATCATCTTGAAATAATTTTGTGTATCACCATGTGATTCAGATGCCTGATACATGAAAATAGTTGAGAGAATTAGCTAATTTAATCTAGATATTTTAACTGATGTGCATATTTAATTTTGTTTATATTTCTTTTCATTCTGAATTGTTTTAATTTTCCAGATTTTTAGATATATCCGTAATACAGTAGGACAAAAGAATTTGGTGTCCAAAACATTGGTGGATCAAAGATTTTTGATTTAACTTCCTGAATAAATAACTTAAAGACTCAGTATAATCATGGCCAAAAAAAATGTCGTGATACCAGGTTAGTTTGCCATATTTTTAAAACTTTTAATGCAAACTATTCTGTTTTTGTTTTTTATTTGCAGAAAGATTTATTTTTATAACTTGGGAATATATGTGATAAAACAGAAAATATTGTTTTCCCATTGTGTGTGGTATTTAATGCAGTAAATAATAAATTAACACTGACAGTGAGGCCAAAAAAAAATCTAAATGTTGCTTTCAGCATAATACTTTTTAATGATAATTAAAACAGTCCCCATCAATTTTCTCTGTGGATTATTTTATAAACTGAGAGCTGCCTGAATTTTCTCACATTGACAAAGTAATTTGATTCCAAGATTAAGACTAGTTTTCAGTTTGATATTTTCATGTTTTGTGTGCTTATGGTTAAATAAATGTTGAAAGATATTTTCAAGTTTACTTAGAAATTTTAAATTGTATTATTGCTGATTCAATTTGCATTATTCTAATTGCTTACCCTAGTTGGCAGTGGATTAATTCACTGTTGGATTAATATGCATCTCATGAAATGATATCTTTTCATTCCTTTGTATACCTGTATTAGGTCAGTATGTTCTTTCCATGCAATATATTTGCATTTCTAATATAGTTTACATTTATTAAGTTATTATATGTGGCATTTTTCCCAATATTTTTTATACATTTTAATTACTTAATATTTTAAGAGTTATCTTCCAAAGTTTTGCTTTTCAATTATGTTTAAAGATTGTAAATAGCAAACAGTAAGGCTGGGTGCCATGGTTCACGCCTGTAATCCCAACACTTTGGAAGGCCAAGGCAGGTGGATCACTTCAAGTCAAGAGTTCAAGACCAGCCTGGCCAACATGGCAAAACCCCATATCTACAAAAAATACAAAAATTAGTTGGATGTGGTGGCCTGTAATCCCAGCTACTTGGGAGGCTGAGGAACGAGAATTGCTTGAAACCAGGAGATGGAGGCTGCAGTGAGCCAGATAGCACCACTGCACTACAGCGTGGACGACAGAGCAAGACCCTGTCTCAGAAAAAAACAAAAACAAAAAACTGTAAATGTATCATGTTTCTCACTGCTTTCTATGTTAATGCTGTGTAAATACTTAAAATGGAATACTGTATAAATATTGTTTATATTTTCTCAGTTGAAAATATATACTAAAACATTTGGTGTTTCTGTTTTCTATTTCATTAATGTATATCTCATGGAGTAGCATTTAGGAATATAGCATTATTGGGGCAGAGGTCCCAGCCATTGCCAAAGTTGAATCTTTTACATTTCCCTGAATCTTGAGGATGACTGAAAAGGAAGTCTTTGAAAGTGCAGTTTCTGAAGGATCACAGTACAGGAATGCCTTTATAAAAGCTGCAGAGATAAATACATGTACTGGCATGGATTTTTAAAACCACTCAGTCAGAAGCGTATGAAAGAAATTCAACCATCATTCAACGTAGAAGAAGTTAATTTTAGTGCAAATGTTTTTAAGTATTAAATTTCACAATAAAGGATCAATTGGCTTACTTGCTGATAAATTAAAACAGAGAAAACATTTAAAATCATTCTAAATTAATTTTGTATGATATTTTTATTTTGGTTAGATGCATAAAAAATGTGTTCAGATTTTCATACACTATCGACTCCTTTGTTCACATTGTCACAATTTACATTTCCTGATCATGTGCATAGTTATTCACGAGATTCATTACCCTTTGTCTATTTCTGTAGTACCCAGTCACTGTACTTTGAATCTTATATCCCTGATTTTACTGGTTTTCTAGAAACATTTGATGTCTCTTCATCATTTCATAATGAAACAAAACCTAGAGAGGTTCTTTATAAGCTGTTGTGTACTTTGTGTGCTCCTTAGAAATGTACAGGGCCCTAAAATATTTCTGTAGACCAGTGTCTCTGTTATGGGAGTTTTGTAAATGCTTGCTTCTCTGGCATTGCTGTCCTAACTACCTTTTCAGAAGGCTTTGCTGATTACCTACATTGAGGAACATTCAAAATGATCATTAACTCAGCGCTTACAAGCGTGAAGCATGTATCTTTTTTATAAATAGTGACAAATATAAGCTGAGGGGAAATAAATGTAAGTCAAGGAGCAGTGAGCAGTGCGGCTTAATGGAAAATGCTCCAAATTGAGCAACAGAACCTGGATTCAAATTAGAATTTTGCCTGTCACTTACAAACTTTGGTATCTTGAACAAAGTAATTTGCCATAATTGAGCTTCATTCTACATCTTTACAATGAAAATAATATCCTTTGCTTACCACTTGTTGTAAGGCTTAGTTTCATGTGTGTGTGCGTGAGAGAGAGAGAGAGAGAGAGAGAGAGAGAGATGGGGTCTCCCTCTTGTCACCCAGGTCGGAATGCAGTGGCATGATTTTAGCCCACTGTAACCTCCGCCTCCTAGGCTCAAGCAGCCCTCCACCTCAGCCTCCCAAGTAGCTGGAACAGCAGGTGCGCGCCACCACACCCAGCTAATTTTTTGTGTTTTTTTTTTTTTGTAGAGACAAGGGTTTACCATGTTGCCCAGGCTGGTCTTGAACTCCTGATCAAGAGATTCACCAAGTGCTGGGATTACAGGTGTGAGCCACTACATCTGGCCAGGATTAGTTTCTTAAAATGTGATTTTAACGTTGAGTAAATATGAATGCTGGAATTTTTATTTTTAGTTTAAAATATCTGCCCCAAAGTATATTTTTATATTGCTAATAAATTAATAATATGATATTAAAACTCAGATTACTGATCTCAATAACTGACCAATGAAAATTCTGAGCCTGCCTTCTTCCTCAGCAACCCCCAGCTCCACCAGGAAGAGGCCCAGATAGAGGTCAGCGATACACGTAAAACATAAAAGAAGAAAATACCCCTGTGGGAGACACAGTTCATGATAGAGGGTGGAGAGAACAGGAAGAGCGTAGTATTGTCTCTGCTAGGGAGAGTTTTTTCATTTGCTCATTCATTCCAACAATGTTTCTACCTCTTCCCACTCCCAGCACCTCAGAAGGGTCTTATAATTAGTAGGAGAAACAGGTAAATTAACCAATAATGACAGCAACATGAAAGGTGCTGCAGTCTCGGGGTATGATGTAAGGAAAGCTCTTAACTGTACTTCTGGGTCATCAGGGCTTTGACCTCAGAGAAGCGGATTTGATCTAAGATTTTAAGATAAGCAAGCAAACAAACAAACAAACAAAAAAACAAATGCAACCAAAGCATGGAACAGTAGGTGCTCAGAGACAAAGCAGCACATGGCAGTTTGGGGCACTACGGGCAGTTTGAATACAGAGTACATGTACTGCTTATATTTTAAAAATTGTGTAAGATGTTTTGTCATTTTAAGAAACTTCCCTTCTGGGGAGTGATTGCCCCTCCTGGGGCTCTCCAATTCTTCTAGACAGCAAAGGACTCAGGTGGGAGCATACCTTTGATACACGAACTATAGCCCTGAGCCACACCTCCTCTGTGGCCCTGAAACCCCAGGAGGCAATGTTCCTCTTCCTTAAATCATCCCAGGACCAGGTAACAGGCAACTAGGGACTACCTCTGTAGTTTACAGCACACTGAAATTATTCCAACGAGCCGATCCCAAACTGTTGACCCCGCCCTGCCTTACCATTTCCTCGGAAATTCCAGTAAGCGCCCAGGCTCTCCCCTGGCTCCTGGTGCTCCCGCCTCCTGACTGGCGCTTTCCCCTGTGGCTGTGCATGATGTGCCATGCCATCTGTTTCTAGGACCTGTGAGTGTAAGAAACTTTTTCCTGTCTCCCCTTGTCATTCCTCACTCATCACTACATAAAAGAACACAGAGCAGTATGTTTGGAGGCTTTGGAGGGCGATGAGGTTGGAAAGGAAAACAGGAGTCACATCATTAAAGGTTTTTATGTTGGGCCACATCTCCATCACTTGCATGGAATGTTTAACCAAGTTGGAGATAAGTGCTCCTGCTCTCTGTTGCCTGGCTGCATGTTGTGGTTTGCAAGAAAATACATTGCCCCACTGCCCATAAGAGAGGCACCAAGGGTAGTAGTTGAGAGCACAGACCCTGGAGCCAGACTGGCCTGTGTTTAAGTCCTGGCTGCACCACTTACTGGCTGGGCAATTTGAGCAAGTCATGATTAAATTTTCTCATCTGTAAAAGAGATAAATAGTACCTGCCTCAAAGACGTATTGGGAAGATTAAATGAGTTATTGTGTACAGTGCTTAGAAAAGTGGCTGGCACGTAGTAAATGCTATGTGAATATAAGCTGTGTAGTAGTAATAGTAGTAGTAGTTCCCATTAATATTTAGTGCAGAAAAAGAGACCCAGATTAGACCCACTAGAGACTACATTAAGACACTGTCTCCTTACTGAGTGTGCTAGAAGTAGCGGTAGACAAACTGCCTGCCACACAGTTGTCTGTGGGTTTTAAAAAATAACTGCTTCTGTTATTTTTATAATAATTATTGCTTCCATTGTAATTATTATCATTACAAGGAATACATGGCTGTGGCCCAAGGATGGATAAATACTCCCAGATGATCAGTAGAATGAGGTCCAGGAAGAAGTCCACAGGTGTGTGGATATGTATATGCACACACATGACAAGGGTAGCATGCAGTGCAGTAAGGGAAAGGTGTTTATCGATGTGCCATTGAATATCCCAGTGGAAAAAACGCATGCCCCTATGTCATACTTACACAAAAATCACTTTCAGGTAGATGCTAAATCTAAATGTGAAAGGGTAAATGGTAAAGTTTCTAGAAGATAAAAGGGGAATATATTCATGACTTTCATGTAGGTCTTTTAGTTTTTTGTTTTGTTTTGAGACAGGGTCACTCTCTGTTGCCCAGGTTTGAGTGCAGTGGCACAATCATGGCTCACTGTAGACTCGACCTCCCAGGCTCAAACGATCCTCGCACCTCAGTCTCCAGAGTAGTTGGGATTACAGGCACATGCCTCCCTGCTTGAATACTTTTAAATTTTTTTGTAGAGACAGAGTCTCATTATGTTGCCCGCGCTGAACTCAGACTCCTGGCCTCAAGTGATCCTCCAGCCTCAGTCTCCCAAAGCACTAGGATTACACACCTGTGTGTGAGCCACTGCACCTAGCCTGCCAAGATTTCTTAAGATCCCAAAAAGGCTGGGCATGGTGGCTCATGCCTGTAATCCCAGCACCTTGGGAGGCTGAGGTGGGTGGATCACTTGATCTCAGGAGTTCAAGACCAGCCTGGGCAACATGGTGAAACCCTGTCTGTACCAAAAATACAAAAACTTAGCCAGGCATGGTGGCGTGTGCCTGTAGTCCCAGCTACTCAGGAGGGAGGATCACTTGAGCCCAGGGATGTGGAGGTTGTAGTGAACCGAGATTGCATCACTGAACTCCAGCCTGGGTGACAGAGTGAGACCCTGTCTGTCTCAAAATTAAGACCCAAAAAAGATGAACCATAAAATAAAAGATTTGTAAACTGGACTTTACAATTTGCATTAAATTATACTTTTATAAATTTATATGTGTAAATTTGGAATTTACATTAAAATCAGGAACACTGTACATCAGAAGACCCCATTATAAGAATGAAAAGGCAAACCTCGATAAGAGAAAAAAAATTGCAAACAGATTGGACAAAGCACTCCTGTCCTGAATAAAGAACTCATCAAATCAATAAGAAAGACAGGCAACACGATAGAAAAATGAGCAAGACTTAAGCAGCCATCCCTCAAAAGAAGGTTTCCAAATGACCAGTAAAGGCCTGTGAAAAGTGCTCAACCTTGTTAGTCATAAGAACGCAAAATAAAACCATGTGATACCACTACAAAACCAACAAAATGGCTAAAAGTTAAAAACTTAAAATACCATGTGTGGGCAAGAATGTGTGGAGCAGAAGAGCTTTCATACCGTTTACTATGTAAAGTGAGGGGATTCGAGTTAATCTGTAACTTTTGGTTGGACTATCCTGAATCTTAAAGACAGGAAGACCCGAAGCCTTTGCAGTTTGTACTTAACCAAACCCATGGCTGACAGCAGATGGCAGCGGAGCGCACAGTAAGCTTTTCAGGACCGGGCTGGGGCCCTTCTGACTGTAGCTCACAGGTAGGTGTGCTCACAGGACGGCGGAGGCAAGAGGAACGCCATTCTCCCTGTCCTCCACTTCACTCCTTGTCCCCCTCCTAACTTCTGTCGTCTCTCCGTTTACTGCACCAGAGTGCTGGGCAGCTCAGATGACTACAGTGCATTCTAAATCTAGTGCTGAGTTTTTAAAACCCAGGTTAGGGAATTGAATGCTAAAATTAGAGATGATATACTTTCATCCATCTCCTAGGGAATAGGGTCACAAAACAGGTCATGCTTCAGAAAAAATTTAAGAACAAATTATCTAATGATTCGAGAATCTTCCTTCATTTTAATGAAATACATATTACATTAAAATCTCTTTAAAAATCAAACTCTTATCAAAAGTATATAACACCCTTTTTCTATATACAATTTCCCCAATGGGACACTAGGTGCTAAGGATTTGGAGGTAGATAAGACCTTGCCTCTACTTTTACAGAGCTTATAGTTAAACAGAAAAGACAGAACAACAAATTAATAAAAGCACAGTAAGTACTGTGTTCTTATCCTATTGCTGCTGCAACAAATTACCACAATTGAGTGACTTAAAGCAACATAAAAGTATTATCTTATAATTCTGGGTGGCAGAAGTCTGAAATGGGTTTCACTGCACTGAAATCAACTTGTCAGCCTGGCTGGGTTTCTTCTGGAGGCTCTAAGGAAGATCCCCTCTTTGACTTGCAAGGACTTCTGTGATTACATTGGTCCCACTGGATAATTCAGGATAATTTTCCCATCTCAAGATCCTTAGCTTAATCACATTGGTGAAGTCCCCTTTGCTGTGTAAGGTAACGTATTTATAGGCTCTGGGGATTAGAATATGGATTTTTTTTTTTTTTTTGGTGGGTGGGTGGGGGTGTGTGAGGGCGTTATTTTGCCTACTATAGAGCACTATCCATCTGTAGGGTACAAGAACATAAAACTAGCATACTTCTGATAGTTGGGTAGTCTGGAAAGGCCTGTGGAGGAGATACTTGAACGGAGACAAAGCAGAGCAGTAGCTAGCCAGGACTATAGGATGGTAATGAGGCTGAAATTTTCCAGATAGGAGGAAAAGCATGTGCAAAGGCCCTGATGTGGGGGTAGCCTTGTCTACCGAGGGTCTAGATTGACCATTTGACAGAATTGACTGGATTCAAAAAGGGATTTATTTAGAGTTAAGAATATAGTTTCAAAGTAAGAAAAAAACTAAGTGCCTTATTCCGTTTAATTCAGGTTTTCAGTCTTCCCCATTACAGCAAACAGAACAAGATTTTGTCCCTTTTTTTTAGCTAGCTGAATGTTGTTCAATCCACTGAACAGTTCTCATTTTTTGGAGCCTCTCTCAAAGCCATCATTACACACAGTTTCAAAGGATTGTTACCTAGAAGGGTGACAGTCCAAGCTCAGAACACAAAGCCAAAGTCAATGATCTAATCCTGTTTGGGAAAGGTCTGCTCCTTGCTGGGATCAGCTATTATTCTGATCATGTTTTCATGTTGGCAGTTTTCTTTTGCAGCTGCTCTCATTGTGAGGAGTTAAGGGACAGCTGGTAGCAGACCAGGGCTTTAAAAAAAAGGTTTTAAAATGAATCATAGAGCTCTTTTTCCTCTTATGTCACTTATTGAGCTTTGAAACTCAAACCAGCTGATTGGAGATAATCGTGGCCAGTGTTTGCACGGCGCTTTGATTTTTGATATTTTAATAAGAATTTAGATGCCTTTCTATATATTTTTAGCTACCTTGTATCACATGAGCACAACAATGCCAGCTGCCAGAGAGACTCATTAAATTGACATTTTAAATATTTCTATAAATGACTAGAACACTTTAGCTTTAACTCGCAGAGGGTAAAAGGCTATAAGATTTTACGCCCAAGAGTATCTGTCCTGTAATCTAAACAAAATGGAACTCCAAACCCATTCCTCTTATTCTGTCTACTCTCCTTGGTTATAAAACTGCAGGAAGAGCCATCATTTAATCACTTTTTTTTTTTTTCTGTATGCTAAGGAAGAAGAGGCACAGTAGAATTATAGCTAAGAGCAAAGACTTTGAATTCTGACAGGCCTGGCTTTGAATTCCCAACTTCTCTATTTCCTTTGCATATGATCATAAGCAAACTCTCCCACCTCTATGAGTCTCTTTTTTTGTTGTTGTTTTTGTTTGTTTGTTTTGAGATAGGGTCTCACTCTGTTGCCCAGGCTGGAGTACAGTAGTACGATCTCAACTCCCTGCAACCTCCGCCTCCCGGGTTCAAGCAATTCTCCCACCTCAGCCTCACGAGTAGTGGGGATTAACGGGCATGCGCCACCATACCCAGCTAATTTTTTGTGTTTTTAATAGAGATGGGGTTTTACCATGTTGGCCAGGCTGGTCTCGAACTCCTGACCACAAATGATCCACCCACGTTGGCCTCCCACAGTGCTGGGATCATAGGCATGAGCCACCGCACCCAGCCTATGAGCCTCTTTATCTGTCAACCTGGATAATATCTGCTTCAAAAGGGTTGTCATAGGATTGAGGGAGATAATAGAAGCACAGTTGTTAGCACAGTGCCTGGAATAGGTCAGCATACAATGAATACAGTACGTCATTTTGACTGAATTATTATTTTGACAGCCACAAAACAAATTCATGTGACATATTTACTTATTTGACCGCTTCTGTGGTATGCCTGAGGGGAGTATAGGTACAACATTCCAGAGAAGGAGAGCTGGCGCAAGGACAGTGCTCCAGAAAAAACAGTAACAGTTTCAACTGACCACAGGCTCAATATGGAACAACACTGGGATGAGATTGTTAATGTAATTTAAGGCCACGTTAATTGAATGTCCAAAATAAAGGAGAAAATGGCCCTATTGGGTGCTATTCACACCTTATTCATGGTATTGTTTCTGGTTCTGAACGTGTCTGGGTCTCAGTACTTTGATAATTGGATTTTATTGGGAGGGTGGTGATCAGGATGGTGAAGGATGCTGAGATGCCCATGCATAATAGAAAGAACTGGAGAAAAAATGAACCAGAACCATGATGGTGTTCTTCAAATATTTGTCCCATAGAAGAAGGAGCTGATATCCATATAGCTCCCAGGTGCAGAACTAGGCTCAATGAATGAAAGCTATGAAATGGTGAATTTCAGCTCAAGAGGGAAGAATTTTTAGATAATTTAGAGCTGCTCAAATAATAGTGGCTTCCTGACATTTACATCCTTCTGCATATGCATTATGGAAATGAGACAGGGATGCTGAAAGGAGTTATCTCTCTTGAGGGAGGGATAGACCACATGGATTGCACCATCTTTTCCCAATTGACCATTTGGGTGTACACATAAAGCCTTCCCATACAAAATTACAACATCGAAGGAGGCTGCCTATTTGGCCTCCTGTGATGGTGAGCTCTGAGAACTGAAATAAGAAACCTTAAAGCTAACTGCCTTACAGGCGGAATAACCGGATCATAATAGACTCATTTATATAGTTGTACTATCTTGGGAAGTATAACTTATTCCATAATGATGTGTTCAGTAAGTCATTAAGTAACAAGCATTGTTATTCAGGTCTTGAGGGACTCTGTAAGTAAGTGGGTTAGAAAAGAATCTGAAATGATGGGGATAAAGTGAAAGCTGTGTGACTTAATTCTTCCTCCCAAAAGAAATGGGCTCCAAAGTTAGATATATATTTAATTGGGTAGTGGAAAGTACACTGAACTGGAAGTTCAAAAGTTTAGGTTTTAGTCTTATCTCTATTGATAACTAGACCTTGGCTAAATCAGTTACACTTTCTAGGCTTCTGTTTCATTTATAAGTCCAATGATCTCTAAGTCCTCTTCTTTCTCTAATGTCATGATCTGCAATTGATAATGTTCTACATGTAAAATGCTGGATGAAGATGATTCATGTTCATTAGAGCCCACCTGTTCTTGGACATGTCATTTATCTTAAAATTTAGTTTTATATATTTTAATTTTTATTTATTATTATTTTTTGAGATGGAGTATCGCTCTTGTCGCCCAGGCTGCAGTGCAGTGGCACAATCTCAGCTCACTGCAACCTCTGCCTCCCAGGCTCAAGCGATTCTCCTGCCTCAGCCTCCCAAGTAGCTGAGATTACAGGTGCATGCCACCACACCCAGCTAATTTTTTGTATTTTTAGTAGAGACAAGGTTTCACCATATTGACCAGGCTGGTCTCAAACTCCTGACCTCAGGTATCCACCCACCTCAGCCTCCCAGAGTGCTGGGATTACAGACATGAGCCACCACGCCCGGCCAGTTTTATATATTTTTAAATGGCAGATAATAATCTTGAGAAGGTGAGCATGGCAGAATTTATAAAAAGTACAGCAGTTTAAACTCAGACAACATATGCGAAAAAATTGTTATGACCTTGCCATTTAAACATGACTCATAGTATGAATTATGCTGCAGCGAAGCCCTGAATTATTACCTCAAAATAAATCAACCTGTAGGAGGATATTGATAGTTGCCTGTGGAATATCCATTCTCCCCTTCTTCATTTTATTTTATTTTATTTTTTTAAAAAAGAGACAGAGTCTCACTCTGTCATCCAGGCTGGAGGGCAGTGGTGCAATCATAGCTCGCTGCAGCTGCAGCCTACCAGGCTCAGCCTGGGCAGTTGGCAAGTGATCCTCCTGCCTCAGCCTCCTGAGTAGCTGGGACTACAGGCATGTGCCACCACGCCTGCCTAATTTTGGTATTTGTTCTTTCTTTCTGGTTGTTTTTGGGGTTTTTTGGGGGTTTTTTTTTTTTTTTTTTTTTGGTATTTTTTGCCTAATTTTTTGCCTGCCTAATTTTTGTATTTTTTGTAGAGATGAGGATCCCACTGTGTGGTCCAGGCTGGTCTTGAACCCCTGTGCTCAAGCAATCTTCCCGCCTCAGCTCCCAAAGTGTTGGGATTACAGGCATGAGCCACGGTGCCTGGAACACTGGTTTCATTTAGGATGGAATCTTCTTAGTTTCCATTGTGGCTAAGAAGCCCTGTTCCATAGTGGCCAATGAGAGGCAAGGAGAAGTCTGCTGATGGGTCATCTGGGAAGGCTATTGATTTCCTCATAAAAAGGAATAAATGGCCGGGCATGGTGGCTCACGCCTGTAATCCCAGCACTTTGGGAGGCCGAGGCGGGCGGATCACGAGGTCAGGAGATCGAGACCATCTTGGCTAACATGGTGAAACCCCATCTCTACTAAAAATACAAAAAAAACTAGCCGGGCGTGGCGGCGGGTGCCTGTGGTCCCAGCTGCTCGGGAGGCTGAGGCAGGAGAATGGCGTGAGCCCGGGAGGCGGAGCTTGCAGTGAGCCGAGATCGCGCCACTGCACTCCAACCTGGGCGACAGAGCGAGACTCCGTCTCAAAAAAAAAAAAAAAAAAAAAAAAGGAATAAATATGCTGGTACACACTTTTTGCCCTTCTTCTGTCTTCCTGCCTGGAATGTGTTCATGATGCCTGGAGATGCAGGAGCGTGAGTTTGTACAGCAGGCGGGTAGAGAAGCTGGGTCTTTGACCACTATCTTGAGCAGCTGTGCCAGCCCCAGGCTGCATCCACTTCTTGTTACTGGGAAGGACAAAGCCCTATTTACAGACAGGTCTCTATTCCATGCAGCTTAATGCAATCCTGACTCATAAAGTACCTCCAAACCACTGCTCCCCAGTTGTTCCATGTCAGGTACACCATAGTATGAACTTACTTCACTTGATATCCTCCAGAAGGTCCTACCTCTTAAAAGAACATATAGCTACATGCTATGAAGTGTTTTCGGAGAAGACACCACCACCATCACCACCATCATCATCATCATCACCCTCAACAACAACAAGAGCAACAAACAAGTAGTAAATATTTACCGTGTGTCTTAAGGAACTTTTGATTAATTGACTGACTTCAAGCAGCACTGCTTAATTCGGGAACACTTATCAAGAGAAAAGAAGCCAGGGTCAATGACTCACGCTTGTAATCCCAACACTTTGGGAGGCCAAGGTGGGTGGATTGCTTGAGGTCAAGAGTTCAAGATCAGGCTGACCAACATCCAGCTACTGGGGGGGCTGAGGCAGGAGAATCGCTTGAACCTGGGAGGCAGTGAGCTGAGATCACATGACAGCATTCCAGCTTGGGTGACAGAGCAAGACCCTGTCTCAAAAAAAAAAAGTATTAACTCACTTTCTTGAATAGCCCTTTTAAGATTATACCTATATGTTGGGCCATAAAACTGTATTTAACTGCTAAGAAGGCAAACAAAATTATCGTTAGTCAAGTGTTTAGTTCATTTTCATTATAACATTTCATGTTATATTTATGTTAACACTAGTTGTTTTTATGGTTATTCATTTTATAGGATATTGGAGTCTCTTGTAACATTATGTGTGTATTACATTTATGCCTATTTTATAGAAATTAAGAAATAATTTTACAATTTGAGGTAATTATATAAGTTAATACTTTGCTTTTATGACATGCAGTTGGTTCTATTTATGGCTTATGTGATGCTGAGTTATTGGTCAGGATGCCACTCTGTTATAACCATTGTCCCAGGGGGAAAATAGACTCTTCTTTGTAGTAGTACACCTGTCACAGTTTCCAGGAATGCCTGCACTCCATTCAAGGGCAGAAATAGGCATAATTTTCTTCTTCCTGTAAGGATTTGTCACCGTATGTCCCAGATGGACAGAACAAACTACTTCCTTGAGCTGTCACTCAAGTCTTTCTTCAAAAATCAGGAGATTTCCTTTATCGGTGCTGTGTGTGTGTGTGTGTGTGTGTGTATCTTTTCACTAATGAGCCGTGTTCACTTCCCAAGCACTAACACTTGCTACAGCACCTCCACTCCTGCTCACTGGGTCTACTCCTCTAACTCCCTCTAAGCATGGCCATATCCCTCAAATGCAGCCAGGGGCCTCTTCTCCCTGTGATCACGGAGGCTTAGAGCTGGTTGGCTCCTCAGTTCCTCTGTGGTTCCCACAAGAAATGCAATCTCACCAAGCATCCTGTGATTTTTTTTTTTAACTTTCTGAGGATTCAAGAGGCCCCATTATGAAACAGCACAACATCTCCTCTCTCCCTTTCTTCCTCTCTCTCTTTTTCTCTCCCCTTCTCTCCATGGTATTTTTAATATATAGTGGATGAAAATATACACATATATATAATAATATATAAATAAGTATATAAAAATTTATATAAAAGCATACATATATAAATATAATAATATATAAATCAATATATTAAAATTTATATAAATGTATAAATATACATATAAATATATATTTTTTTCATCCACTGTTCCTGGCTCATAACTCCCATAGCCCTTGTTACAGTGTTTTGTTATAATCTTGGGGGGCACTTTAGGCCTCAGAATCAGGCTTTAGAAAATAGAATCTTTCTCTGACCTTCCCCCACCCTTCCTTCTCTCCCCAAGACAGGAATCTTCCCCTACTTTTCTGTCTTGGAGCTGACCATAAATTCCCTGAGCTACCTTGTGTGATTGTAGGCCATAAGACTCCCATTTCAGAAGGGGTCCTGCCCCATAACCTGGAGGACAGGCTTTGCTGGGTCTCCCCACTCAGTCTATGAGCATTAGATCATATTCTTTTGTCCAAATACATTTCTACATGGTTGTCAATCATGTCTATCCAAGGACGTCTCCATAAAAAGCCCAAGAGGACAGCATTTGGGGAATTTCCGAATGGCTGAGCACATGAGATAACTGGAGGGTGGAGTGCCTGTGGAAGCCCTGCGCCCCTCCCCCCATACCTCACTCTACGTATCTGTATTTGTATCCTTTGCAATATCCTTTATAACAAACTGGTCAATGTGTTTCTGTGAGCCACTGAGTTCTGTCAGCCACTCTAGCGAATTAACCCAACCTAAAGAGTGGTTGTAGCAATCCCAAATTGAAGCCGGTCTGTCAGGACTTCTGGAGGCCCTGACATGTGACTGGTACCTGGGAGCCGGGGTGATCCAGGGGACTGAGCCTTCAACCTGTGGGATCTGACACTATCTCCAGACAGATAGTGTCAAAATTGAACTATAGCGCTAGGTTGGTGTCCGCTGCAGAACTGATTGCTTGTTGGGGAGAAACTCCCAGACATTTGATCACAGAAATCTTGTGTGTTGATTGTTGTAAGAGAATAGGAAAAAGCACGCTGAGTATCATTTTATCCACACTTAGACCCTCCCTCTGGGTTCACCCAGGAGCTTCTTATAATATAACAAGCCAAGCCCAGCTTCTGTAGACTGTTTTTACCTCAGGCAGGATGGTATTTTCCTAACACAGGCCAAGCTCTCCCTGGCAGGAATTCTTGTTATAATCGTTATACACAAAAGGCATTTGCCCACTTATTTCCATGAATAATCCAAGAAAGTTCTGCCTTCACACAATCATTTCATGATCTCGTGTTTTGATTTTAGAAGTGACAGTACAGTGAGGGTCTGGACTTTCCTCAGCTTGTGATGATCATGGACACGAACAGAGTAAATCCAGGTGAAGCCAGGTCCTTGAGACCCGCAGCACATCTGGGATATTCACTCCTGTTACACTCAAATGTTCAGTGCTCCCACTTTCACACACACCACATGGGGAGCATAGAAAGCACTCAGCACTAAAATCATTTCCAGTTTTAAAATCACTGTGCCAAGTAAGAGGAGACAACCCATGTGAGTGGACCAGGCCTTTCTTTGAGCCCCCTTAAGTTTAAGTTATCTTAGAAAAGGCCCAGGGAAGACAGGGGGCCTGGAGAATGAAAGAATGGCCAGGTTAACAAGCACATGTGAGTACAAGGTGTGCATTTAGCTCAGCTGATGAAGCGAGAGATTAAAACAGACATGGAACTTGTCGAACATTTTGCCAACAATTGGACAAATGATTTCTATTACAATGGACATTTTGACTCTCTTTTGAAGAAAAATAACAGCTGTTGGTGGTTTAATATTACTAATATAATGGGACTATTTTTTCTGTCATTTACAGTCAAATGAAAGCCATTCGCTAATCTTCCAATCTATTAAGAAAACCCTGTCGTGTAATATCCAAATGAAATGGTGAGTATCCAGTTCCCAAACCAAATATTATGAGAAGCCCTGCCTCCTTCCAGGGTTCTCAGGATTCCTGGGAGGGTGTGCATGAGTGCATTCATGTGCTTGTGTGCATGTGCATGTGTGTGTGTGCGCGTGTGCTTGTTAGCCTGTGTGTGTGGTGGACGTCACAGCAGAGGAGCAGAGTGTGCAGAAGGCCTGGTGGCTTCTGTTCTTCAAGTAATTTCTCTCTCTGAAAGGTTCTGCTGAATTCCCGTTTCTCATCTTGCCCTGCAGCTATTGTTCTTACTTCTACGACTTCACCTCATTGGGTGAATCCCCTACAGGTTTCCCTTTCCTTCATTCTCCGAAGCACCATTAACATTAGACAATTGCATATTTTAACCTTTGCTGAAAGTCAGGGGTGATGGAGCGGGGCACTGCTTGGAAAACAACTTCAAGCTGTACATCAGGTCTTGCCATCCTCCAAGTCCTTTAGTCAACTCTCCAGCACAGGAAATTTACATTACTATCCATCCTTTTAGGGCCTGGCCTGCTGCTGTGCTCCTAGGGCCAACTTTCCTCTCTACCCTCATTCCTCTGTATCATCTTCTTGGAGTCCCCAGGGTTCTTGTACCTTTCTCCTTCGCCAGCAGAGACTCAGAAACTCTCTATACAGAAGAAGGAGCTCAGCAAGAACAGCCTGACTGGGAACTGGGGCTAGAGGTCTTATCTCAAAGTCTGCTTTGCTTTGAAGCACACTGTTTTTACTTAGATTGTATGCTACTTGGATTGGGTAGGGGCTCCAATGGAGGCTACAGGAAAGAGCTAAAGTCACTTCCATTGATACAGCCACCCCTCATTTTAGCACTGCAACTCCACCATCTCTCTACTTACAGTACAATTTAGTTATCTGCCAGAATCTGCTTTTTCCAGAATATGCCTTGGAGAGATCACCTTCTATAATCAAAAGACCCCTCTAGGTATTTCTCAAGCAAAAGAGCAGACTTGTTTATTCCACCTTCCAGAATGTGAAAGCAACTTCAGACATTTCTTTTTAAAATAGCAATTGGGCTGGGTGTGGTGGCTTACGCCTGTAATCCCAGCACTTTGGGAGGCCAAGGCAGGCAGATTACTTGAGGTCAGGAGTTTGAGACCAGCCTGGCCAACATGGTGAAACCCCGTCTCTACTAAAAATACAAAAATTAGCTGAGTGTGGTGGCAGGCACCTGTAATCCCAGCTACTCTGGAGGCTGAGGCCGGAGAATAGCTTGAACCTGGGAGGCAGAGGTTGCAGTGAGCCGAGATTGCGCCACTGCACTCCAGCCTGGGCAACAGAGTGAAACTCCATCTCAAAAAATACATAAATAAAAAATTTAAAAATTCTCCCAGCACTTTGGGAGGCTGAGGCAGGTGGATCACGAGGTCAGGAGATCAAGACCATCTTGGCTAACATGGTGAAACCCCATCTCTACTAAAAATACAAAAAAATTAGCCTGGCATGGTGGCGGGCGCCTGTAGTCCCAGCTAATCGGGAGGCTGAGGCAGGAGAATGGTGTGAACCCAGGAGGCGGAGCTTGCAGTGAGCCGAGATCGCACCACTGCACTCCAGCCTGGGTGACAGAGTGAGACTCTGTCTCAAAAAATACATAAATAAATAAATAACTTTTTAAAAATTAAGCATAATAAAATAGCACTTGATTCATTTCTGTAAAACTTGTAAAATATATGAGACAAAGTAGCACACATAAGAAGCCATATTTGTCCATTTCTTCCTGGCAACACAATTTCATAAAGTCCCTGACTCTGTGGGACATGCAGCTCTCTGGAAAGATGCTTTGAAGACAAAACAGGAGAGAGCACATAGGCCCCCCATGTCTCTTGCCTGAGTCACTACACTCCTTAAAAGATAAATGACCTGGTCCTTGCCTTGTCCTACACATAAGATAACGTCAGATGGGGTTAGTGATTATGCCTCTGTAATTTATAACCAGATGTACTCTTACACCCAAACCGTGATGTGATTCTTCTTTAATGTAACTTCTGAGGAAGTTTGATGTGATTTTGCAGGTATTGAACCCCCACCACCTATATATAAGCAGTGGGATGAAAAACTGTGCCAGAGCCGAGAGACTGCTCCCAGGCTCCAGGCCTTGGTCCATAGTCCCCAGGAAGACTTCTAAATAAAGCTAGCTTTAATTCTTTAAAAGCCTGATGCTTGGGCGGGCACGGTGGCTCATGCCTGTAATCCCAGCACTTTGAGAGGCCGAGGTGGGCAAATTGCTTGAGCTCAGGAGTTCGAGACCTGCCTGGGCAACATGGTGAAACCCCATCGCTACTAAAAATACAAAAATTAGCCAGGCGTGTTGGCACGCGCCTGTAGTCCCAGCTACTCAGGAGGCTGAGGCAGGAGAATTGCTTGAACCCTGGAGGCAGAGGTTGCAGTGAGTCGAGATCACGCCACTGCACTCCAGCCTGGCAACAGAGGGAGACTCCGTCTCAGAAAAAGAAGCCTGATGCTTTTTCTTTAGTCAACAAATGAAAGAGTGTTCAGTCTTCACTCTGTTTTTAGGATGTTGTCAAGTTTTACAATGGGAAAGAAGTCCCAAAATCATAGAATTTAGGTGACCTTAGCAATCGTAGCTTACCTTGCTCATTTGTGGTTCAGAAAGCTGAAGCCCAAGGCAGTTTTGTGGTAGGTCCAAGGTCACTGGCAAGCCCCTCAGTGGAGAGCTAGCACTCAAGTCTCCTCAGGACAGCCATAGCCAGGCTGAGAATAGTTTAATAGAGAAATGATCTAATTTAGCTGTCTTACCTGGCTTGTCAAGTACGAGTGTGGCACAGAATTCTTAGAAACAGGACTTAAAAGTTTAAAGCATATACAAATGATATGCTTAGGTATGCAAAAATATGTGCATACATATTAGTTTTACTGGTGAAACCTATCTGCCAATAAAGAAATTTATGTGTGCTGTCAAAAAACAGCACTTCCTTTAGTGCAGCTCACATTGCAATTCAAATTGTTACAGAAAAATGTGAGTAAAATCTCCTGCAAATAAAAAATGTGAGTCCTGGAGTCCCACCCGGACTTCAGTGTTTTTTGTTATTTGTTTTGTTTTGTTTGAAATAGGGTCTTGCGCTGTTGCCCATGCCCAGGATCGAGTGCAGTGGTACAATCACAGCTCACTGCAGCCTTGACCTCCCAGGATCAAGCGATCTTCCCACCTCAGCCTCCCAAGTAGCTGGGACTTACAGGCGTGTGCTGCTGTGCCTGGACAGACTTCAATGCTGAGCCTATTTTTTTCTCCTGAATAATTGCCTATAGGCAAGGTCACTTAGTGATGTATAACCCTTAGGGCTCTGCTCTCTGTCCCTAGAGCACACTTAAATATTTTTTTTATTATAAAAAGAGTGTATATTCACTTCATTGTAGAAATTTTGAAAACTACAGAAAACATAAAGAAAAGAAAACAAAAACTACCTGTAGTTCCATCATTAGAGATAACCACAGATTACATTTTGGTTTTAGCATATTTCCCTAAGACATTTTTCTTTGCATTACAAATAACATATGTCATATTTGTACTTTTTTCCATAAGGGTGTTACCATGTATACTATACACATTATTTTGTAGCCTGCTCTTTTAAGCACCACAGCGTAAGTATATCTCCCTGTAATTAAATATTCTTCAGAAATGGGTTTCAAAGATACTATTATTTTAAAAAATGGTTTCTTCCTAAAGAAGTACACACTAGGGCTAAGTTGATTTACTGAGCCCTTGAACTACTCATGATGACCTTTGAGAGATCACTCCAGGTCAAGCCCAGGCCCTCTTTAACATGGCTTCATGACCTGCTTCCCGGGCTGCTTTACTCCACATTGTTCCATCCATGCTCAAACCCTAAGTGCCACAGATACCAGAATGAATTCCTGCAATAAAGCAGTCAGTCATTCAGCCAGTCCATGTGTCTGTCTGCCCTCCTTCCTTCCCTCTCTCCTTGAGGTCTGAAAACCTTCCCTGGTCTCTCTCTGGAAAGCTCTCTCTTATTGCAGCTGCCTTACTCCTTACTCATCTTTTAGCTGTTAGTCTGCACTTCCCTCCTCGGGAAGCTTTCCCAGATCCCTTGTGACCAGGTCAGGTGTCCCTTTCCTAGGTCCCCACAGCCTCCTCACTTCGCTATTCGTAGCAGACACAGAAGGCAGACAAGAAAACTTGTTAGGACAGGGACCATAACTGCCTGGTGTGTTCACAAAATTGTATCCCCAGTACGGACAACAGTATGTGGCACATATTATATGTTTATTTATTGGCTTATTTTTTATGTTATGTATTTCCCCATGAGAATAAAAGCACTATGAGTAGGGGTCTTGTCTGTCTTATTAGCTACTGAATCTAACACCAGTACCTAGAATTCTGTTGACACCTTAAAGTATACTATCAGTATTAGTCTGTTCTCACACTGCTATAAAGAAATACCTGAGACTGGGTAATTTATAAAGAAAAGAGATTTAATTGGCTCATGGTTCTACAGGCTGTACAGGAAGCATGATACTGGCATCTGCTTGGCTTCCAGGAGGCCTCGGGAAACTTACAATCACAGTGGAAGGGAAAGAGGAAGCAGGAGGCCAGAGTAGGAGCAAGAGGGAAGAAGGAAGGTGCTGCACTCTTTTAAACAACCAGATTTCGTGAGAACTCACTCACTGTCACTAGAACAGCACCAAGAGGATGCTGCTAAATGATTCATGAGAAACCACCCCCATGATCCAATCACCTCCCACCAGGCCTCACTTCCCACACTGGGGATTACAGTTCTATGTAAAATTTGGGTGGTGACACACATTGAAACCATATCACTAGTCCATATTTTTTTTCTGTTTGTGGCTGTACATATATATATGTGTGTGTATGTATTGTTTTTCATAGAAATGAGATAACTTTGCATATGTTTTTTGTAACCTGCTTTTTTCACTCATCTATATATTGTAAATATTATTTCATGTTAGTAAAGTCTTCTATAAACATTTTTTTCAATCCATCTTCCATTGTTGGACCTTTAAATTATTTTTTGTCATAAACTTTAAAATAAATTCTAACCATGTAGAAGAAACATCAGTACAGCCTATGAGCAGAAGGGAGCCTTTCTATTTGATGCATACACGTGGGGATTACAAGGTGGCACAAGAGAGCTTTCCTTGCCCCTAGTCTTCTTGGTGTTCTGGAACCCGCCCACTCAGATGGGGTCTGGAAGTAGGTCTGACCTGGCCTCCTTTCTTCCTCTTCTACCTTCTAGCTTTTTACTGCTCAGCTTGTAAGATGTTCAATTTCCTCTGGTTTGTCCTGAAATGGAGCTGGGGAAGGGATAAAGAAAAGTGGCCTTTACCTCCTTCCCGCCAATGGTTCAGCCTCAGAGAGGAGTGATTAGATGTTTCTTCTCTATTGTGTGTCCAGCCACACAATTTTTACAGAGCAGTAGCCCCAAACATCTGTCCTTGCTTGTTTGGGAAATGGTACTTCATTCAATTTGCAAGCATTCACAGAGCTTTTCTTTTCTAATCAAACTGCTGCGAACCACCATTTAGCTAAAGCTTTGCATCTATTTTCAATTATATTTTTAGGAGAACATTCTAAAAGAGTAAGTTCTGGCTTAAAGGTTATATGCCTTTTTATTTCTTTATTTTGTTTTAATGAGAACAATTTTACTTTTTATTTTTTAATTGTGTGTGTACACAGTAGGTGTATATGTTTATGGAGTACATGAGATGTTTTAACACAGGCATGCAATGTGAAATAAGCACAGCGTGGAGAATGGGGCATCCATCCCCCAAGCATTTATTCCTTGAGTTATTAACAGTCCAATTATACTCTTCAAGTTATTTTAAAATGTACAATTAAGCTATTATTGACTACAATCACCCTACTGCACTATCTAATAGTAGGTCTTATTCATTCTTTCTAACTATTTTTTTGCACCTATTAACCATCCCCAACTCATTTCCAGCCCCTACTCCCCTTCCCGGCCTCTGGTAACAATCCTGCTACTCTCTAGTCCATGAATTTAATTGCTCCGATTTTTAGATCCCACAAATAAGTGAGAACATGTTTTCTGTGCCTGGCTTATTTCATTTAACATAACGATCTTCAGTTCCATCTATGTCGTTGCAAATGACTGCATCTCATTCTTTTTTGTGGCTGAATAGTACTCCATTGTGTATATGTACCACATTTTCTCTATCCATTCTTCTGTCAGTGGACACTTAGTTTGCTTCCAAATCTTAACTATTGTAAACAGTACTGTAACAAACATAGTAGTACAGATATCTCACCAATATACTGATATTCTTTCTTTTGAGTATATACCCAGCAGTAAGATTGCTGGATCATAATGGTAGCTCAGCTTTTAGTTTTTTGAGGAACTTCCAAATAGTTCTTCATAGTAGTTGTACAAATTTACATTTCCACTAACAGTGTACAGGGATTCCTTTTCTCCACATCCTCACCAGCATTTGTTACTGCCTATCTTTTGGATAAAAGCCGTTTTAGGCCGGGCACGGTGGCTCAAGCCTGTAATCCCAGCACTTTGGGAGGCCGAGACGGGCGGATCACGAGGTCAGGAGATCGAGACCATCCTGGCTAACACGGTGAAACCCCGTCTCTACTAAAAACTACAAAAAACTAGCCGGGCGAGGTGGTGGCGCCTGTAGTCCCAGCTACTCGGGAGGCTGAGGCAGGAGAATGGCATGAACCCGGGAGGCGGAGCTTGCAGTGAGCTGAGATCCGGCCACAGCACTCCAGCCTGGGTGACAGAGCAAGAAACCAAAAAAAAAAAAAAAAAACCAAAAAAAAAAAAAGGCCGTTTTAGCTGATATCTCATTGCTATCAATGATGATATTTCATTGTAGTTTTGATTTGCATTTATCTAATGATCAATGATATTGAGCAACTTTTCTGTTTATTTATTTATTTATTTTATTTGTGAGATGGAATTTTGCTCTTGTTGCTCAGGCTGGAGTACAATGGCATGATCTCAGCTCACCACAACCTCTGCCTCCTGTGTTCAAATGATTTTCCTGCCTCAGCCTCCCGAGTAGCTGGGATTACAGGCATGCACTAATCATGCCCAGCTAAATTTTTTTGTATTTTTAGTAGAGACAGGGTTTCTCCATGTTGGTCAGGCTGATCTCGAACTCCCAACCTCAGGTAATCCACCCACCTTGGCCTCCCAAAATGCTGGGATTACAGGCATGTGCCCAGCCTTGAGCAGCTTTTCATATACCTCTTTGCCATTTGTATGTCTTCTTTTAAGAAATGTCTATTCAAATATTTTGTCCATCTTTTGATCAGATTATTAGATTTTTTTCCTATAGGGTTGTTTGAGTTCCTTGTATATTCTGGTTATTAACCCCGTGCAGATGGGTGGTTATATACTTTTTTTTTTTTTTTTTGAGACAGACTTTCACTTTGTTACCCAGCCTGGAGTGCAGTGGCACGATCTTGATTCACTGCAACCTCCATCTCCTGGGTTCCAGCAATTTCTGGCTAATTTTTGTATTTTTAGTAGAGACGGGTTTTCACCATATTGGCCAGGCTTGTCTCAGACTCCTGACCTCAAGTGATCTGCCCACTTCAGCTTCCCAAAGTGCTGGGATTATAGGCATGAGCCACCGCGCCCAGCTGTTATATGCATTTTTAAGTCTGGTGAATACATACTGTCAAATTGCCTTCCATGAAAATTGCACCAAATTACATTCCCACCAGTGGTGTACAATAATGCCTCCCAACACCAGGGATAATCATGTTTTTGGTAGACAATTTGTGGTATCTCATTTCATTAATGTGCATTTCCCTAACCCATATGTTTTTAGGTGATAGATAAAAAGTGGTATCTCATTGTTGCATTAATTTGCATTTTTCTAAAGCTTATTTCTTTTAAAAAGTAATAATTTCAAAGTACATTTTTCTTTTTAGTAAACCAATAGAATTTTTTAATTTTCCTCTATTAATTCTGAGATCACCTGAGACAAGGAGACACCAGAGTTTTTAGTCACATCTCACAACCACACACTACAGGCAGTGGAGCTGAAAAGAAAGTGCTCATCTAAGCAACCTTACTGTTTTACAGATTTAAACAATAAGGCCGGGTGCACAGTAGCTCACACCTGTAATCCCAGTACTTTGGGAGGCCAAGGCGGGCGGATCACCTGAGGTCGGGAGTTCGAGACCAGCCTGGCCAAAATGAAGAAACCCTGTCTCTACTAAAAATGCAAAATTAGCCAGGCGTGGTGGTGCATACCTGTAATCCCAGCTACTCGGGAGGCTGAGGCAGGAGAATCACTTGAACCTGGCAGGCAAAGGTTGCAGTGAGCCGAGAATACGCCATTACACTCCAGCCTGGGCAAAAAGAGTGAAACTCTGTCTCAGAGAAATAATAATAACATAAAAGTAAAAAAAATAAAACTAGGTTGGGCATGGTGGCATACGCCTGTAATCCCAGAAATCTGGGAGGCCACGGTGGGTAGATTATGAGGTCAAGAGATCAAGACCATCCTGACCAACATGGTGAAACCCTGTCTCCACTAAAAATACAAAAATTTGCTGGGCGTGGTGGTGCATGCCCATAATCCCAGCTACTCAGGAGGCTAAGGCAAGAGAATTGCTTGAACCTTGAAGGCGGAGGTTGCAATCAGCCGAGATTATGCCACTGCATCCAGCCTGGTGACAGAATGAGACTCCGTCTCAATAAATAAATAAATAAACAAATAAATAAAAATAAGGCCCAGTGGTTAAAGAAAAATGTGTCTAATGAAAGCTGTGATAGTTTAATCAAACACAAAATGAGGTTATTTTGTAGCTGCAAAAATGTCTGTGTATTTCAATTTAAGCAATATTATGTAGCATATACTGTACTTGGAAAAAGTTACTCAACAAGGTGCACAAGAAAACACAAACATAAAACTCCTTTCAAGGACTCTATGTACAGAAGTAAGGGATTAATGTCAACAAAGTGCTTGATGAAAAGCAAAGGGTTAACAATGAAAATGTTTAGAATGAAACTAAATGAGGACAGTTGATGACATAGTCGAATTTATAGAAACTTGTCAGCACATAATGGAAAACAATTTTTTTTTCTTTTTTTTTTTTTTGGAGACAGAGTCTCTCTCCATTGCCCAGGTTGGAGTGCCATGGTGCCATTGCGGCTCACTGCAGCCTCCGCCTACTGGGTTCAAGCAATTCTTTTGCCTCAGCCTCCCGAATAGCTGGGATTACAGGCATGCGCCACCATGCCCACTAATTTTGTATATTTAGTAGAGAGGGGGTTTCACCATGTTAGCCAGGCTGATCTCAAACTCAGGACCTCAGGTGATGCACCCGCCTCAGCCTCCCGAAGTGCTAGGATTACAGGTGTGAGTCACAGCACCCAGCAGGAAAATAATTTGTTAGAACTATTTTACGGGTGAGGTTTTTAAAATATTATTCTGATAGGGAAAAAAACTTCACATATGACCACAGTTGTATGTACCTCCCATTAATCTGAATGTGGTTGTACAACAGCAGTTTCAGAAGATTGTGCTATCAGATGCCTCTATGTGGAGAAAGAATAGTCTATTCAATCAACAGGCACTCACTTATTCTAAACCTGGTGCTATGAAGGATCTGCTAAGGTCAAAGACAAGGTCTTTCTGTCCTGGAAGAGTTTATCCTAATGGACAAGAAAGACAAAGAAATAACATGAAACAGTATGATAAGAACTATGATCATCCCTTCTGAACCATTGTTGATCAGTCCCTGGGAGTTGTCAGCTCCAGGAAAGCTAGAAACAGGACAGACTGAGGTCGGACGCCAGAGACCGTAGGACCAAGATGCCAAAGCCTTGCCCAGAAGCACAGCACTGGTGTGGAGCTGAGATCAGAAGTGGAGCCAGGGCAAGCCTAGGGGACACATCTAAAGTCAGAAATGGCAGGGAATGGGGAAGAGGCAGGGCAAGGAGATGGGAAGCCTAAAGTAGGAGACCAGCGAAAGTTTGTGGGAAGAACATTCTGTTGTGTGAGGACTTTCTCAAGGCCCTATTGACCAACCCCAGGAAACCATCCACTGCTGACTGAAAGGCTCTACTCTCTGACCAAGTATATAACTGTAGGAGTGGTATAAAGTGGTCGGGGAGTCATCAACCTGAATTTTTGAGGCTTCAAAGAAGAAGTAGTGGAGAATGTGGTCTGGTCTGTTTGAAGGGTGGAGGACAGAAAGGAAATGGTGCAGCACGAGGCTGATAAATCGGTACCAAGAACAAACATTCATGGAGCACTTTCTCTGGGACAGGCCAAGTGTGAAGGGCTTCACACTCACGACCGTATTTAAGCCCCACAACAACCTTGTAGGATAAACTCTATTATTAGCCGTACTTCACAGATTAAGAAATTAAGAAACTGCAGATCCGAGATTTCTCTAAGGTTTCACACTATAATGTGAGTTCTAACTCTAGAACTCTATTATTAACTACTAAATATGCTCTGTGGGGCGTGACTATAAAGAGCCTTTCTCAGACTAAAGGTTGTGCACTTTCTCTTTTAGGTATGGTGATGCCTGTTTGGAGGTATGGCTTAATGTCATCAGCATAAACTTTAGAGCCTTTGGATCTGGGTTCAAATCACTATGACCTGGTGAGACTCCTTGTTCAAGGTAATTTTCTTAGGCATCATTTTCCTGTTCTGAATTAAGAATAATCACAATGTCTTTTTGCTGGAATGTTGTGAGACTTAAATATGACAATGTACATGAAAGCATCGGTTGACTACAAAGCTAAACGTAAATATTAACTGTTGTGCGTTCTGCTGTATTTTATATAAACCCTCAAGGCAGCCATGAAGCAGAGTGATATGAGAACCATCTGGAGACTATTTTAATGATTCAGACGAAGGATGATGACAAGGGCCTACGCCAAGGCAGTGGCAGTGAGGGTGGAGAGAAAGGACATATTTAAAGGATATTTAGGACGCTTTACAAAACAGAACCTAACGACAGATTGGATACAGAGAGGGAGAGGACAGGGGGTCAGAATGATTCAGAGTTTCATGTTGAGTAATCGGGTGAATGGTGATGTCATTAATTAAGGAAGAAGAGTAGGCAGCATAATATGTTCTATTTCAGGAATATTGTGATGAGGTGTCTATGAGACATCCAGTAATGTGAAATGTGAGTGGGACTATGAGGGGGGTGCTCAGAAAAGAGACGTGCCATAGACTCAGATTTGGACATCACTGGGTATTTGTGAGACTAAAACTCTGACAATAGATGTGATGTCCAGCTAAGACGTAAAGCAATGGTTTGTACTCCTTTAAAGTCAAGGAATCTTTCCACTCACACACAAAAATAAATGCTTATGCTAAAACCCAGTTTGCAAAACAGCTCAAAATGAAGCCTTTCTGGTTAAATCCAGAGTGAATTGCCTGGAGCCCACTTCTTGAGACAGTCTCTGAACAGGTTTAACTGAGCCCAGTTTGAGAACCACCTACATGGAAAAGAGAAGAGGGTGACTTATAACCACTAAACGGAGTCTGAAAGAAAGCAGCTTGTGCAAAATCAGACTGGAATTTTAGTTTTAGATTTTTTGTGAAAAGCTTTTTTGAAACTTTAATTATTTTGGAAGCTTCACCCAGTTATTTGCAGTACTAATACTCATTCTGGCCTGCTCTTACAGATGTTTGACCCTGTGTTTCAGCATCTATGTGTGCCCACCAGAAGCCACAGGGCCATTCAAATAAAGATAGTTGGCTGAGTTTCCAAGTCTGTCTTTCCAAGTTCACGCACATTAGTTTTCCTTCTTATCAGCAGAGGCTTGTCTTGTACACATCCTCTGGGTCATTCGCGCTGAGATCGCCATGTTAGTCCTAATTACCTTGATTCTTATGTGATCTCTAAACCAGATAAATGCCCATCCACCCAAGCAGTTGTTTAATAAAAGTTATCTTAAATATTTAACTTGTAAATGTTTTAAGAAGTCGAATTGGTGAAACCTTTTCTCCGAATTAAATCAATTGAGTCTGCTTATTATTTCAACACCATCAAGGGTTTAATCCTAAATCCACTAAGGGTATTTTGATTTGGTTATTAAATCAGAAACACCTAATCATATGATAAGGAAAGATAATAGGAGCAAGACACAGAGGAGAGCAGAGGGAGACCAAAGGAAAGAAGCAAGGACACCGGGTGATTATATTAACAGCTACTTTAAAAACAAAAACAATAGCACTCTAACATATCAGTGATCTAACACAATAAAAATTTATCTCTCACTCGAAGTTCAGCGTTGTGGATATTTATGATTGGCATGTGATGGTTCATATTGTGACTTGGATACGCTTTTAGACCTTCTACTTCTTTGCCTGGATCCTTTGCCACTTAGCGAGTGGATTGTGGACAAGAAGACTGCATGGGAGAGGTTTCTATGGGCCAGGCTGAAGGTGAGTGCATCACTTCTTTGCACGTTCCCTCAGCCAGAATGAGCCACAGAGCCAGGCTTATCTGCAAGGGGGGTTGAGAAGTATCATCTAGCCTTGTCCCCAGAGCTAAATGGAAGTGGAGAAAGTGAGCAGCAGCTGGTCTTTGGTACAGATGAAACAAAAAGTGCCCATGCACAGGTTTTGTAAAAATGAGGAAAAATGAATCCCTGGTACATAAAAATTTTCAGCCTGGAATTCTTCTTATACGGAAATCTTAGTCCGAAGGTCTGAGAGTGGTGCATATTGAATACTCCGAACCCTGTCACAGATATCAGTTAATTCCTAGATAGGAGGGAATTACTATGTTTTTCAGAGGTACCAAAGAAAATATTCATCAATTTTATAGATAAGATCTAATTCTTAAAACATTAAGAAAGTATTTTATTTCAAATAATGAAATAAAATATATTTGTATTTGTTGCAGCGGAGCATTATTATATAAACTTTTCCTTTACAAACTTCTCATAAAAACTTGTTCACATTCTTACCCCAAAAAAAGTTTTCAAAAAGCTAAACACTTACCCACTGAGTCATAGAATAATTGGAATTTTGACAGGAAGATAACTGTAAAACAGTTCTTTAAAGAGGAGCAGCACTCTGCTTTATTTAAACTCCACAAAGTAGGTAAGCGTTTTATGGGTCGTGGATTTTCTAATTCAAGGTGTTATGCAATATGCAGCTGGGCTTTGAATGGCTTCCTCCTTTGTTCTTCTTGCACGCACATGCCATTTGGTGACATCCTGAGGTCTGGGAGGCTATTGGATTAGACCTTCTGCAAAGGAAAGGTTATTCTACACCATGTATAAGAAAAAGCTTTGATGATTCACAAAATTAAAGCTTTTTACTTCCCAGCGGGGGAGATTTCCCAGCCAATATGTTGAAAGGAAAGTGGCTGTATTAAAACTTGCTCCCTGATAGAACCAGAGATCCCAGCTGGCTTTCGCAGGAGGGACACAGCATTATGACAATGTTGATTAGACAACTTTTAAACAGCACCAGTAGACAAAGGCATTTTCAGCCTCCAAAAAAGAAATGGAATGAGTGCCAAGTCTGCATTTGATGGAGAGTATAAGGCTTGTTCCAGGAAATGTTTTCTCATTATAGAGTAATGCTTGAGCAAGCACACATCAGTTTCATGCCCCTTCATGATTTGTCCTGTACCACTGGTTCAACCCATTGAGGGATGTCCGATAAGAAAAACTTTGCCTGAAAAAAAATTTTTGCCTTAGAAAACATAGGTTAATTGCATTTGACTTGGCTGCGAGTAACAGTAGGGTCTTCCATCTCTTTCTTGTCACCTTTTTAATTGCACTCAGTGTTTTTACTTCTTCTGCTTGAAGAGAGCACTGAAACAATGTGTACTGGTGTGTAATCGGCATCAGACTTGATTACTTAGTAATCTGTAAAGAACTTGAAACTCAATAAAAGAAGGTCTCAGTAGACGATTCCTTTTGGGGGCATATCAAAAGAAAGTTGTCTTTTTCTTTTCTTCCCCAATTTATTCAGATTTTTTAATGCCAGAATTCTATCCTTAATGTATTTCTATCTTTAATCATTCTGATTAGACAGCCATTGCAAAAATATCCGTAAAACAAGCAGTTCTCCAATTGTGCCTGGAGCATGGTGTCTTACAGAGTATGTTATGTAGAACACCACGGTTCTTGAGGTAATTATAGGTGCTATGTGAATGCAGGATGTATTCATTAATAACAGAATTATTCCAGAATTTATTATATGACTCACATATAATAGAAAAGTCACCCCATTTCGATTCTCTTTTAATCATTTTGTCAAGGAGAAAGTTTCAACTTAATGACATTTTTCCAAGTACTTCTTTTTAATGAGACAAGTTTCAGGCTGCGTGTCATCAGCAGACAATTTTATCTACCTAGAACTTAATTACATTTTATTCTCCTTACTTTTATTTTCATTTTTCATCTATGTATAGCAGTTGAAACAGATTGCCCAGTTATCAAATGATATACAGTTTTCTTTTAAAATGGTTGTAATGCCTAAAAGGGAGTCAATATAAAGGAAAATATCAAGTGATAAGAGTAAGTGGTTTATAGAACTCAACAATTAAGCTATCAGATCCTAGACTTTTATTTGATGAGAGACTTTTTTTATTGCTGTTTCAATCTCCTTACTGGTTATTGATCTGATCTGTTCATATATTCTCTATTTTTTTTTTTTGACATGGAGTTTCACTCTTGTTGCCCAGGCTGGAGTGTAATGGTGCAGTCTCAGCTCACTGCAACCTCTGCCTCCTGGGTTCAAGCGATTCTCCTGCCTCAGCCTCCTGAGTAGCTGGGATTGCAGGCATGCTCCATCATGCCCAGCTAATTTTGTGTTTTTAGATGGGACTGGGTTTCACCATGTTGGTCAGGCTGGTTTTGAACTCCTGACCTCAGATGATCTACCCACCTCAGCCTCCCAAAGTGCTGGGATTACAGACATGAGCCATCGTACCGGGCCATATGTTTTATTTCTTCATGATTCAGTCTTGGTAGGTTATATGTGTTGAGGAATTAATCCATTTCTTCTAGCTTATCCAATTGTTGGCATACAATTTGTTCAGAGAAATCTCTTTTTTTTTCTTGTGGGTTTTTTTTTTTATACTTTAAGTTCTAGGGTACACGTGCAAAACATGCAGGTTTGTTACATATGTACATATGTGCCATGTTGGTGTGCTGCACCCATTAACTCTTCATTTACATTAGATATACCTCCTAATGCTATCCTACCTCCCTCCCCCCACCCCACGACAGGCCCCAGTGTGTGATGTTCAATTCTCTTTTTTTTTTTTTTTTCTTTTGAGACGGATTCTCGCTCTTTCCCCCGGGCTGGAGTGCAGTGGCCGGATCTCAGCTCACTGCAAGCTCTGCCTCCCGGGTTGTACGCCATTCTCCTGCCTCAGCCTCCTGAGTAGCTGGGACTACAGGCGCCCACCACCTCGCCCGGCTAGTTTTTTGTATTTTTTAGTAGAGACGGGGTTTCACCGTGTTAGCCAGGATGGTCTCGATCTCCTGACCTCGTGATCCGCCCGTCTCGGCCTCCCAAAGTGCTGGGATTACAGGCTTGAGCCACCACGCCCAGCTTCAATTCTCACCTATGAGTGAGAACATGCAGTGCTTGGTTTTCTGTCCTTGAGATAGTTTGATGGTTTCCAGCTTCATCCATGTCCCTACAAAAGACATGAACTCATCCTTTTTAATGGCTGCATAGTATTCCATGGTGTATATGTGCCACATTCTCTTAATCCAGTCTATCATTGATGGACATTTGGGTTGGTTCCAAGTCTTTGCTAATGTGAATAGTGCCGCAATAAACATACGTGTGCATGTGTCTTTGTAGCAGCATGATTTATAATCCTTTGGGTATATACCCAGTAATGGGATTGCTGGGTCAAATGATATTTCTTGTTCTAGATGCTTGAGGAATCGCCACACTGTCTTCCACAATGGTTGAACTAGTTTACAGTCGCACCCACAGTGTAAAAGTGTTCCTATTTCTCCACATCCTCTCCAGCATCTGTTGTTTCCTGACTTTTTAATGATTGCCATTCTAACTGGCACGAGATGGTATCTCCTTGTGGTTTTGATTTGCATTTCTCTGATGGCCAGTGATGATGAATATTTTTTCATGTGTCTGTTGGCTGCATAGATGTCTTCTTTTGAGAAGTGTCTGTTCATATCCTTCACCCACTTTTTGATGGGGTTGTTTGATTTTTTCTTGTAAATTTGTTTAAGTTCTTTGTAGATTCTGGATATTAGCTCTTTGTCAGATGGGTAGGTTGTAAAAATTTTCTCCCATTCTGTAGGTTGCCTGTTCATGCTGATGATAGTTTCTTTTGCTGTGTAGAAGCTCTTTAGTTTAATTAGATCCCATTAGTCTATTTTGGCTTTTGTTGCCATTGCTTTTGGTGTTTTCGTCATGAAGTCCTTGCCCATGCCTATGTCCTGAATGGTATTGCCTAGGTTTTCTTCTAGGGTTTTTATGGTTTTAGATCTAACATTTAAGTCTTTACTCCATCTTGAATTAATTTTTGTATAAGGTGTAAGGAAGGGATCCAGTTTCAGCTTTCTACATATAGCTAGCCAGTTTTCCCAGCACCATTTATTAAATAGGGAATCCTTTCCCCATTTCTTGTTTTTGTCAGGTTTGTCAAAGATCAGATGGTTGTAGATGTATGGTATTATTTCTGAGGGCTCTGTTCTGTTCCATTGGTCTATATCTCTATTTTGGTACCCGTACCATGCTGTTTTGGTTACTGTAGCCTTGTAGTATAGGTTGAAGTCAGGTAGCATGATGCCTCCAGCTTTCTTCTTTTGGCCTAGGATTGTCTTGGCAATGCAGGCTCTTTTTTGGTTCCATATGAACTTTAAAGTAGTTTTTTCCAATTCTGTGAAGGAAGTCGTTGGTAGCTTGATGGGGATGGCATTGAATCTGTAAATTACCTTGGGCAGTATGGTCATTTTCATGATATTGATCCTTCCTATCCATGAACATGGAAAGTTCTTCCATTTGTGTGTGTCCTCTTTTATTTCGTTGAGCAGTGGTTTGTAGCTCTCCTTGAAGAGGTCCTTCACATCCCTTGTAAGTTGGATTCCTAGGTATTTTATTCTCTTTGAAGCAATTGTGAATGGAATTTCACTCATTATTTGGCTCTCTGTTTGTCTGTTATTGGTGTAGAGGAATGCTTGTGATTTTTGCACATTGATTTTGTGTCCTGAGATTTTGCTGAAGTTGCTTATCAGCTTAAGAAGATTTTGGACTGAGAAAGTGGGGTTTTCTAACTATACAATCATGTCATCTGCAAACAGGGACAATTTGACTTCCTCTTTTCCTAATTGAATACCCTTTATTTCTTTCTCCTGCCTGATTGCCCTGGCCAGAACTTCCAACACTATGTTGAATAGGAGTGGTGAGAGAGGGCATCCCTGTCTTGTGTTTTCAAAGGGAATGCTTCCAGTTTTTGCCCATTCAGTATGATATTGGCTGTGGGTCTGTCATCAATAGCTCTTATTATTTTGAGATACGTTCCATCAGTACCTAGTTTATTGAGAGTTTATAGCGTGAAGGGCTGTTGAATTTTCTCAAAGACCTTTTCTGCATCTATTGAGATAATCATGTGGTTTTTGTCTTTGGTTCTGTTTATATGATGGATTACATTTATTGATTTGCATGTGTTGAACCAGCCTAGCATCCCAGGGATGAAGCCAGCTTGATCGTGGTGGATAAGCTTTTTGATGTGCTGCTAGATTCAGTTTGCCAGTATTTTATTGAGGATTTTCACATCAATGATCATCAGGAATATTGGTCTAACATTCTCTTTTTTGGTTGTGTCTCTGCCAGGCTTTGATATCAGGATGATGCTGGCCTCATAAAATGGTTTAGGGAAGATTCCCTCTTTTTCTATTCATTGGAATAGTTTCAGAAGGAATGGTACCAGCTCCTCTTTCTACCTCTGTTAGAATTCAGCTGTGAATCCATCTGGTCCTGGACTTTTTTTGGTTGGTAGGCTATTAATTATTGCCTCAATTTCAGAGCCTGTTATTGGTCTATTCAGGGATTCTACTTCTTCCTGGTTTAGTCTTGGAGAGTGTCTGTGTCCAGGAATTTATCCGTTTCTTCTAGATTTTCTAGTTCATTTGTATAGAGGTATTTATAGTATTCTCCGATGGTATTTTGTATTTCTGTGGGATCAGTGGTGGTATCCCCTTTATCATTTTTTATTGTGTCTATTTGATTCTTCTCTCTTTTCTTCTTTATTAATCTTGCTAGCGGTCTATCAATTTTGTTGATCTTTTCAAAAAAACAGCTCCTGGATTCATTGATTTTTTTTGAAGGTTTTTTTGTGTCTCTATCTCCTTCAGTTCTGCTCTGATCTTAGTTATTTCTTGCCTTCTGCTGGCTTTTGAATTTGTTTGCTCTTGCTTCTCTAGTTCTTTTAATTGTGATGTTAGGGTGTCGATTTTAGATCTTTCCTGCTTTCTCATGTGGGCATTTAGTGCTATAAATTTCCCAGAGATTCTGCTATGTTGTGTCTTTGTTCTCATTGGTTTCAAAGAACATCTTTATTTCTGCCATCATTTCATTCAAGAGTAGGTTGATCAGTTTCCATGTAGTTGAGTGGTTTTGAGTGAGTTTCTTAATCCTGAGTTCTAGTTTGATTGCACTGTGGTCTCAGAGACAGTTTGTTATAATTTCTGTTCTTTTGCATGTGCTGAGGAGTACTTTACTTCCAACTATGTGGTCAATTTTGGAATAAATGCAATGTGGTGTTGGGAAGAATGTATATTTGTTGATATGGGGTGGAGAGTTCTGTAGATGCCTATTAGGTCCGCTTGGTGCAGAGTTGAGTTCAATTCCTGGAAATCCTTGTTAACTTTCTGTCTTACTGATCTGTCTAATGTTGACAGTGGGGTGTTAAAGTCTCCCATTATTATTGTGTGGGAGTCTAAGTCTCTTTGTAGGTCTCTACAGACTTGCTTTATGAATCTGGATGCTCCTTTATTGGGTGCATATATATTTAGGATAGTTAGCTCTTCTTGTTGAATTGATCTCTTTACCATTATGTAATGGCCTTCTTTGTCTCTTTTGATCTTTGTTCGTATAAAGTCTGCTTTATCAGAGACTAGGATTGCAACCCCTGCTTTTTTTTTTTTTTTTTTTTCCATTTGCTTGGTAGATCTTCCTCCATCCCTTTATTTTGAGCCTATGTATGTCTCTGCATGTGAGATAGGTCTTCTGAATACAGCACACTGATGGGTCTTGACTCTTTATCCAATTTGTTAGTCTATGTCTTCATTGGAGCATTTAGCCCATTACATTTAAGGTTAATATTGTTATGTGTGAATTTGATCCTGTCATTATGATGTTAGCTGGTTATATTTCTCATTAGTTTGTGCACTTTCTTTCTAGCATTGATAGTCTTTACAATTTGTCATGTTTTTGCAATGGCTGGTACCAGTTGTTCCTTTCCATGTTTAGTGCTTCCTTCAGGAGCTCTTGTAAGGCAGGCCTGGTGGTGACAAAATCTCTCAGCATTTGTTTGTCTGTAAAGGATTTTATTTCTCCTTCACTTATGACGCTTAGTTAGGCTGGATATGAAATTCTGGGTTGAAAGTTCTTTTCTTTAAGAATGTTTGATATTGGCCCCCACTCTTTTCTGGTTTGTAGAGTTTCTGCTGAGAGATCCACTGTTAGTCTGATGGGCTTCCCTTTGTGGGTAACCCAATCTTTCTCTCTGGCTGCCCTTAACATTTTTTCCTTCATTTCAACTTTGGTGAATCTGACAGTTATGTGTCTTGGAGTTGCTCTTCTCAAGGAATATCTCTGTGGTGTTCTCTGTATTTCCTGAATTGGAATGTTGTCCTACCTTGGTAGGTTTAGGAAGTTCTCCTGGATAATATCCTGAAGAGTGTTTTCCAACTTGATTCCATTCTCCCCATCACTTTCAGGTACATCAATCAGACATAGATTTGGTCTTTTCACATAGTCCCGTATTTCTTGGAGGCTTTATTCGTTTCTTTTTACTCTTTTTTCTCTAAACTTCTCTTCTCACTTCATTTCATTCATTTGATCTTCAATCACTGATACCCTTTCTTCCACTTGATTGAATTGGTTACTGAAGCTTGTGCATGCATCACGTAGTTCTCATGCCATGGTTTTCAGCTCCATCAGGTTATTTAAGGTCTTCTCTACACTGTTTATTCTAGTTAGCCATTCGTCTAATCTTTTTTCAAGGTTTTTAGCTTCTTTGCGATGGGTTGGAACATCCTCCTTTAGCTCAGAGAAGTTCGTAATTACCAATCATCTGAAGACTTCTTCTCTCAACTCATCAAAGTCATTCTCTGTCCAGTTTTGTTCTGTTGCTGGGGAGGAGCTGCGTTCCTTTGGAGGAGAATAGACGCTCCTCTTTTTAGAATTTTCAGCTTTTCTGCTCTGGTTTCTCCCCATCTTTGTGGTTTTATTTACCTTTGGTCTTTGAGGATGGTGACATACAGACGGGGTTTTGGTCTGGATGTCCTTTCCGTTTGTCAGTTTTCCTCCTAAGAGTCAGGACCCTCAGCTGCAGGTCTTATGGGATTTGCTAGAGGTCCACTCCAGACCCTGTTTACCTGGATAACACCAGGGGAGGCTCCAGAACAGCAAATATTACAGGACAGCATTGAGGAGGCGGTCTGTCTGTTCTCAGATTTCAAACTCCATGCTGGGAAAACCACTACTCTCTTCAAAGCTGTCAGACAGGGATGTTTAAGTCTGCAGAAGTTTCTGCTGCCTTTTGTTCAGCTATGCCCTGCCCCTAGATGTGGAGTCTACAGAGGCAGGCAGGCCTCCATGAACCACGGTGAGTTCCACCCAGTTCGAACTTCCTGAGCACTTCGTTTACCTACTCAAGCATCAGCAATGGTGGATGCCCCTCCCCCAGCCTCACTGCTGCCTTGCAGTTAGATCTCAGACTGCTGTGCTAGCAGTGAGTGAGGCTTTGTAGGCGTGGTACCCTCCAAGCCAGGCATGGGATATAATCTCCTGGTGTGCCGTTTGCCAAGACCATTGGAAAAGCACAGTATTAGGGTGGGAGCGTCCCAATTTTCCAGGTACCATCTGTCACGGCTTCTCTTGGCTAGGAGAGGAAATTCCCTGACCCCTTGCGCCTCCTGGGTGAGGCAATGCCCCACCCTGCTTTGGCTCACAGTCGTTGATTGCACGCACTGTCCTGCACCCACTGTCTGACAAGCCCCAGTGAGATGAACACGGTACCTCAGTTGGAAATGCAGAAATCACCCATCTTCTGCGTCACTCACACTGGGAGCTATAGACTGGAGCTATTCGTATTCGGCCATCTTGGAACCTCCTGTTCAGAGTAATCTCTTATAATCTTTGGTATTTCTATGGTATCAGTTGTAATATCCCCTCTTTCATTTATTTAGAGAAAGTCTTCTTCAAAGAGAGAGTCTTCTGCCGGGTGCAGTGATTCACGCCTGTAATCCCAGTACTTTGGGAGGCTAAGGAAGGCGGATCACAAGGTCAAAAGATCAAGATCATCCTGGCCAACCAACATGGTGAAACCCCATCTCTACTAAAAATAAAAAATTAGCTGGGCATAGCGGTGCACACCTGTAGTCCCAGCTACTTGGGAGGCTGTGGCAGAAGAATTGCTTGCACCTGGGAGGCGGAGGTTGCAGTGAGCCAAGATTGTGCCACTGCACTCTAGCCTAGGCTACAGAGCAAGACTTTGTCTCAAAAGAAAAAAAAAAAAAAAAAAAAAAGAGAGAGAGAGAGAGTCCTTTTTCTCTTTTTTTCTTAGTCTAGTTAAAGGTTTGTCAATTTTGTTTATCTCTTCAAAAAACAAACTCAATTTCATATAAAGAAGAAAATTTAAAGAACTAATACTTAATGTCTCTCAACCTCTTTCAAAAACTTGAAGAAGAGGGAATACTTCAAACTCATTTTGCAAGGCCAGCATTACCCTGATACCAAAGCCAGACAAGGATACTATAAGGAAAGAAAATTATAGGCCAATATTCCCGATAAATATAGATGCAAAAATCCTCAGCAAAATACTAGCAAACCAAGCTCAACAGTATATCATAAGAATCATTCACTATAATCAAATGGGATTTATCCCAGGGATGCAAGAATGGTTCAACATACAAAAATCAACAGATTTGATGCATCATATTTAAAGAATTAAGGACAAAAATCATATGATTATCACAATAGATGAAGAAAAAACATTTGAGAAAATTCAACATTCTTCCATAATAAAAACTCTCAACAAATTAGGTACAGAAAGAATGTACCCCAATACAATAAAGGCCATATGTGACAAACTCACAGCTAACATCACACTCAGTGGTGAAAACTTGAAAGCTTTTTCTCTAAGATCAGGAACAAGAAAAGGATACCCGATTTCTCACCATTTCTATTCAACATAGTACTGGAAGTCCTAGCCAGAACAGTTAGGCGAGAGAAAAAATAAAAGGCATCCAAATTAGAACAGAAGAACTTGTCTCTGCAGACAACATGATCTTATATATAGAAAACCCTAAGTCCTTCACCAGAAAACTGTTAGAATTAATAAACAAATTCAGTAAAATTACAGGATAGAAATTCAAAATACAAAAATCAGTAGAGTTTGTATGTAGTACAATGGATTATCTGAAAAAGAAATTTTTAAAAATCCTATTACATATAGCGGCAGCGAGGGGCTCACTGAGGTGCTCAGATTCTCGTAGCTGTGCTGGGATTTAACCACCATCATGTCAAGCAAAAGAGGAAACACCAAGACCACCAAGGAGTGCCCTTAGTGCACAACATCCAATGCGTTTGCTATGTTTGACCAGTCACAGATTCAGGAGTTCAAAGGGGCCTTCAACATGATTGATTGGAACAGAGATAGTTTCATCAACAAGGAAGATTTGCAGGATGTGCTTGCTTCACTGGGGAAGAGTCCAACTAATGGGTATCTGGATGCCATGATGAATGAGGCTCCAGGCCCCATCAATTTCACCATGTTCCTTACCATGTTTGGTGAGAAGTTAAATGGCACAGATCCTGAAGATATCATCAGAAATGTTTTTGCTTGCTTTGATGAAGAAGCAACTGGCACAATTGGGGAAGATTACCTGTGAGAGCTGCTGACAACCATGGGGGATGGGCTCATGGATGAAGAAGTGGATGAGCTGTACAGAGAAGATCCTATTGACAAAAAGGGGAATTTAAGTTACATTGAGTTCACACCCATCCTAAAACACGGAGCAGAAGACAAAGATGACTGAAAGAGCTTCAAGTTCCAGCCAAACATTCCTTGTTGCCACTTTGGGTATTTCTGAGATTTTTCTCTTGCATGCCCTTAGCTTTAGAGCTTTTGCATGTCCTGTTGTATTTATTCTCAGCCATTTGGGGCACATGTATCTTTATACTCAGACTGGAAATGGGACTTTCTATCAAAATCATTTTTAGAATAGAAAACAGGGTAATTGGCTGGGCGCGGTGGCTCATGGCTATAATCCCAGCACTTTGGGAGGCCGAGGCAGGTGGATCACAAGGTCAGGAGTTCAAGACCAGCCTGACCAACATGATGAAACCTGGTCTCTACTAAAAATACAAAAATTAGCCAGCATGGTGGTGCACGCCTATAATCCCAGCTACTGGGGAGGCTGAGGCAGAAGAATTGCTTGAACCCAGAAGGCGGAGGTTGCAGTGAGCCGAGATCCTGCCACTGCACTCCAACCTGGGTGACAGAGTGAGACTCCATCTCAAAAAAACAAAAAAAGAAGCCAGGTGCAGTGGCTCATGCCTGTGATCCTAGCACTTTGGGAGGCCAAGGCGGGAGGATCACAAGGTCAGAAATTCAAGACCAACCTGACCAACATGGTGAAACCAGTCTCTACTAAAAATACAAAAATTAGCTGGGCTTGGTGGCACAGGCCTGTAATCCCAGCTACTCAGGAGGCTGAGGCAGAAGAACTGCTTGAACTTCAGAGGCGGAGGTTGCAGTGATCTGAAATGGTGCCACTGCACTCCAGCCTTGGCGACAGAGCAAGACTCCATCTCAAAAAAAAAAAAAAAAGAAAAAAGAAAAAGAAAATAGGGTAATTTAACCTACCAGCCCCTCCCCCCATCACTGTGATCTATACAGAGTCAATATATTTTTTCTGAGAAAGTTATTTGCTCATTTTTTTCTGAACCATAATTAAACTTTATGGTAAAATTTTTTAAAAAATTAAAAATCCTATTTACAATAACTACCAAAAAATTTAAACAGGAATAAACTTAACCAAGGAGGCAAAAGACTTATACACTTAAAATTATAAAACATTGATGAAAGAAATCGAGGAAGACACAAATAAATGGAAAGATATCCCAAGTTGATGGATAGGAAGAATTAATATTGTTAAAATGTCTATAATATCCAAAGTGATCTACAGATTCAATGCAATTTCTGTCAAAATACCAATGACATTTGTTCGCAAAAATAGAAAAAAAATCCTAGAATTTATATAAAGCCATAAAAGACCCCAAATAGCCAAAGCAATCTTGAGCAAAAAGAACAAAGCTAGAGACATCATACTACCTGACTTTAAAATACACTACAGGCTGCCATTCTGAGCATGCTGCCCATGGGGTAATCCTGCTTCACAAGGAGCAGTAAAATATATTTTTAAATAAATAAAATAAAATATACTACAAAGCTATAGTAATCAATGCAGCATGGTACTGGCACAAAAATAGACACAGAGTCCAATGAAACAGAATAGAGAGTCTGGAAATATTAATAAATCCATGTGTTTATGGTCAATCGATCTTTCACAAAGGTGCCAAGAACATACAAAGGAGAACGGACAATCTCTTTAGTAAATTGTGTTGGGAAAATTTATTGTGTATGAGACCAGCCTGGTCAACATAGCAAAACCTGGTCTCTACTAAAAATAGAAAAATTAGCTAGGTGTGGTGGTGCACACCTGTAATCCCAGCTACTCAGGAGGCTGAGGCAGGAGAATCACTTGAACCCAGGAGGCGGAGGTTGCAGTAAGCCAAGATCATGCACTACACTCCAGCCTGGGCAACAGAGTGAGACTCTGTCTCAAAACAAACAAACAAACACCAAAATATAAGGAATGCTGTCTTAATCTCTCTGTGTTGCTATAAAGGAATACCTGAGGCTGGGTAATTTGTAAAAGAAAGAGGTTTATTTGGCTCATGGTTCTGCAGGCTGTATGAGAAACATGGCACTGGCATCTGCATCTGAGAGATCAGGAAGCTTACAATCATGGCAGAAGGGGAAGGGGAGCCTGTGTGTGCAGAAATCACATAGTGAGAGAGAGAAAAAATGAGAGAGGGAGGAGGAGGTGACAGGCTGTTTTCAACAACCAGTTCTCTTGGGAACTAAGAGTGAGAACTCAGACCCTTGAGAATGGCATCCAGCCATTCATGAGAGACCCCTCATGACCCAAACACCTCCCACCAGGCCCCACCTCCAACAATGGAGATCAAATTTCAACATATGACTTGGCAGAGCCAAACTGTAGGAAACTCAAATAACTCAACAGGGAAAAACAAATAATCTGATTTTTAAAATGGGCAAAGGATCTGAACAGACATTTCTCAAAAGAAGGCATACAATGAATGGTCAATAGGTTTATGAAAAAATGCTCAAAATTACTAGTCATCAAAGAAATGCTAATTAAAAGCACAAAGAAATATCACCTCACACCTGTTAGAATGACTCTTACCATAAAGACAAATGATAACAAGTATTGGAGAGAGAGTGGAGAGAAGCGAACCTTTGCACACTGTTGATGGGAATGTAACTTTGTGTAGCTATTACGGAAAGCAGTATGGAGGTCCTTCAAATAATTAAAAATAGAACTATCATAGGATCCAGCAATCCCACTACTGGGTGTATATACAAAGAAATGAAATCAGTATATTGAAGAGATATCTGCACTCCCATGTTCATTGCAGCATTATTCACAATATGCAAGATGTAGAATCAACCTACGTGTCCATGAATAAATGAATGGGTAAAGAAAATGTGGTACAGTTATCTCCTAGTATCCATAGGACCTTCCCCAGATACTAAAATCCACAAATGCTCAAGTCCCTTACATAAAGTGGTGTGGTATTTGCATATAACCTTTGCATATCCTCCTGCACACTTTACATCATCTCTAGATTACTTATAACTCCTAATACAATGTGAACATTCTGTAAATGGTTATTACATTGTCTTATTTAGGAAACAAAGACAAAAAGTCTGTATGTGTTCTGTACAGATGCAACTATTCATATCTTTCTCAAATATTTCAATCCATAGTTGGTGGAATCCACCGATGCAGAACTCACAGATGTGAAGGGTCCACTGCACATATACACAATGGAATACTAGTCAGCCTGAAAAAAGAAGGAAATTCTGTCAATAAGATGGATGGAATTGGGGGATATTGTGTTAAGTGAAATAAACTAGGCACAGAAAAACAAATACCACATAATCTCACTTACATGTGGAACCTAAAAATGTTGAGCTCATAAAAGCAGGAATAGAATGGTGGGCCCTGGGGGTTGAGAGTGGGGCTGAGCTATTGGTCAAACAGCACAAAATTTCAGTTAGACAGGAGGAATAAATTCAAAAGATCTATTGTACAACATGGTGATTATAGGTAATAACAATGCATTCTTGAAAATTGCCAAGAGAGTAGATTTTAAGTGTTCTCACCACAAAAAAGTATGGGAAGTAATGCATATGTTAATTAACTCGATTTAGCCATTCTACAATGTATACGTATTTCAAAACAACATATTGTATGCAACAAATATATACTCTAAAAATGAACAAAAATAAGTAAGTGGGCCAGGCACACTGGCTCACGCCTGTAATCCCAGCACTTTGGGAGGCCAAGGCAGGTGGATCACTTGAGGTCAGGAGTTCAAGACCAGCCTGGCCAACATGGTGAAGCCTCATCTCTACTAAAAATACAAAATTAGCCAGGTGTGGTGGCACACACCTGTAGTCCCAGCTACTTGGGAGGCTGAGGCAGAATAATTGCTTGAACCCGCGAGGCAGAGGTTGCAGTGAGCCGAGATCATGCTACCGCACTGCAGTCATCTCAAAAAACAAAAAAAAAAGTGCATCTGAAGTTGAAAACCACTTCACTAAATCACTTATAAGGCCTATATAGCTGTAAGCTTCTATCATTCCTTTTTTTTGTTTGTTTGTTTTTTGAGATGGAGTCTCGTTCTGTTGCCCTGGCTGGAGTGCAGTGGTGCAATCTCGGCTCACTGCAACTTCTGCCTCCCAGGTTCAAGCAATTCTCATGTCTCAGCCTCCCGAGTAGCTGGGCCTACAGATGCATGCCACCATGCCTGGCTAATTTTTGTATTTTTAGTAGAGACAGGGTTTCACCATGTTGGCCAGGTTGGTCTCGAACTCCTGACCTCAAGTGATCTGCCCACCCCGGCCTCCCAAAGTGCTGGGATTACAGGCATGAACCACCATGCCTAGCCTTTCATAATAAAGAAAGATATCTTAGCATTCCATGTAACTAGTTAAATGAAACAGCTTAATTGCCATCGTTCCTGGATTTAGATATTCACATATGTATTGCATGCATATTACAATTTGACACAAGAACTATACTGGGGATCTGATGGTGAGCAAGGCAGATGCGGTCTCCTCTCATAGAACCAACAATCTCATGGAAGAAGAGTTAAATAGACACACCCCAGTGTGTCTATGCCGGAGATTGTTAGGGTATAATGGGAGTACATAGAAGGGACATCCTCAGTAAATCTTAAATTTTATTATTCAAATTCTCTAAATAAAAATCTAAACATCCTTCTGTATGCTTGGTATTCTATTTACCTGGTCTAGCAGCTTATGATAGTGCAACATGTGCCAAAACGAAAAGTTAGAGATTTGAAATTTCAGGTTTGTGTTTGCTGTCTGTTTGTACATACAAATAAATGCTCAAGTTGACACTGGACATCAGTGTAGCCCCGAAACAAAAGCAAGTATGAAATTCTCTCCTTTCACCCCCTTCCTACCCGGAAGGCACTTTTAAAGACATTGCATTGCTTGTATACAATTTAGACTTTCATTTACAATCTGCTTGAACTCAGAATAGCAATAAGATGGAACCTATCTCAAGGACTCAACTAATGACGCATGCCATTTCATTTAAATAATAAATGGACCACATTCTGATGTTCTGGCTCTTTGGAGAAATTATCAACACTGTGATTTACATAGAAATAGACATGATTTGAAATCGAAAGAAAGTCTTCACTCACAGAACAGCTCTTGCATTAGGTAATTTTTGCTGAAATAAGCTTTTTTTTCTAAAAAGCTAAGAAGGATAAAATCATGTGATTGTTAAACCAAATTAATTCCATTTTAATTTTCTAAAGCAATGGGTCACAGTTAAAGTATTGGGGGACCGATATTAACTCTTTCAAGTAATATATACTGCAGTGGTCTTGAATAGTATCCTAGCAAACTAGAAATATTCAGGAAATTTCCAATAGAATATATATTGAATGCCAGCATCGTCATATGAGGATCAGTGCTGTTGTATTAACTTTGCATTATATTAGCTGACACATGAGGCATATATAGACAAAAGATCAGAGTTCCCCAGCAGTGAAGACACGAAACTTTCCATAAACACGGGCTTCCCTCCTTCAGCCATAGCACGGAGCACGCGCCACTCTGCCTGGTGCAGTACTATCCACGGACTAGGTAAGAAAGGACGGCCACTCAGGTCTCATGGTACCGGGGGTCTGTGGCTTCCTTCTCAGGCAAGCAAGTGTGTGGTTTTTCTGCCACTAACTTCAGGCAATGAAAACTTTTTATATGAAGAGTGTTGTCAGTTCACTCCCCAATCCACTCTTGCTATGTTCTCTCTGGCACTCTGATTTTTCCCCATATACTCTGGCATCAATTCCAACTCACCCCATGTATAAAACAAAGTGGGTTTTATTTTATTTTAATGTCTTATCATCCTTCCAAATTCAACATGCCCAGAATTGAGCCTCACAGCTTCCCTGGGGCCTCTGTACTTCCCAGGCAATCAGCTCTCCCTCCTTATTTTTAGTGTCTGACACCAGTAGACACCATCCTCTTCCTCATCATTCTTACTAGAAAGCTTGGTGTTGTTTTGGACTTTTTCCTCTACTTAATACTTTACTTCCAAGCCCCAGTGAGCTCTGCCATCTCTTCCTCTTCATTCCAGTTCCTTCCACCCTGCCTCAGCCCCTTGTGGGTTTGTGTCCCAATAACCTAAGAACCTCTTCCTAGTCTCCTTTGCCTCCCACATTATCCTTAAGCCATCCGGACTACATTCTGTAGCTAGACAAATTTTCCTAGTCAGCCTCTCCTGTTTCTGGGAACTCCCAGTGCTTCCCTACCAATGAATGCACTGCTGAGTATAACAATAACAGTGATGACAGCAACAACCTCTACCACGTCTAAGCACTTCTGTGCCAGGCCTGGGACAGACACTTTATATACACACCATCACGGATTTTTACAAAAGCCGCACAGAGTAGCTATGATCATCCCTAGCTCACAGCGAAGGAAACAGAGCATCGGAGCATTTAAATGACTTCCACATGGACAGGGTAGAGTTTCAAGTCCAAGTCTAACCTCGTACTGTATGTGTTAGGCCATGTTGCTTTCAAAAAGCTTGGATTTCCAGTTTGGTTCAAATGTGAGCAGAACCTTCTGATCTAACCTTATTGCTTACTGCTCTCTGACAGGTACCTACTACTTAGGAAGGTCCAGTGTGTGTCCCTTGAATGCTCTCCTCCCTACCTTTGCCTTAGTGTACCCCCCACCCCAGGAATGTTCCCTCTTCTACCTTCTGTTTATCTAAATGTTATTCATTCTCCAAGGTCCTGATCAAGTTCAACCTTCACCGTAGGCTACTCTCAAAACAGTGTAGTCCACCCTGGTATTCTCTCTTCTAAGAGTTAACATGTGGTCAGTCCTCCACACTTCATTTGTTCACAGTTTTGTCTCTCCAGTTAGACACGAAACTAGAGTATAATAGTCAGGGTGCAATGGCTCACATCTGTTATCCCAGCACTTCGAGAGGCCGAGACGGGAGGATCGCTTGAACCCAGGAATTTGAGACCAGCCTGGGCAACATAGTGAGACCTTGTCTCTACAAAAAATACAAAAATTAGCCAGGCATGGTGTCGTGTGCCTGTAGTCCTAGCTACTGGAAAGGCTGAGGTGAGAGGATCTCTTGAGGGCAGGAGTTTGAGGCTGCAGTGAACCATGATTGTGCCACTCTACTCCAGCCTAGGCAATAGAGTGGGACCCTGTCTCAAAAACAATAACAACAACAAAAGAATATAGAGTAGAATGAAGAAATCATGGAAATGCTTAGCAGGCCAACAGTACCTGTGGTTTTTTCATTGTTGCTTGTTTTGTTTTTGAGACGGAGTTTCACTCTTGTCGCCCAGGCTGGAGGCAATGGCATGATCTCGGCTCACTGCAACCCCCACCTCCTGGGTTCAAGTGAATCTCCTGCCTCAGCCTCCTGAGTAGCTGGGATTACAGGTGTGCACCCCCACACCTAGCTAATTTTTGTATTTTTAGTAGAGACGTATTTTCACCATATTGGCCAGGCTGGTCTTGAACTCCTGACCTCAGGAGACCCACCCGCCTTGGCCTCCCAAAGTGCTGGGATTATAGGCATGAGCCACTGTGCCCGACCCAGACCTGTGTTTCGATTCTATTTTCTGGCTGTGGGAACTCAGACACACTACTTGCCTTCTTGAAGCTGTTTCCTCTTCTGTAAAAGAAGATAAGAATCCATATTTGACAAGGTCGTTACACAGTATGATGAGAATAAAAACATGTAAAGCCCTTTCCAGAGTGCTTGGCAGCCTCTAAGACACATGTGAGTTTCTTTCCTCTTTGAGGGTAAGGCTATGACTCAGACTTTCAGAGTGATAACAGGTGATTAGCTACAGTTCATGGGCTTTACAGGATACTGAGTTGCTTGTTTGAAATGAGGCTTCGAGATGCAAGAGAAAGTATTCCAAGTGTCCAGAACCAATTTCAGGACACCTCTCACTCCAAGGGGAGAGAGAAGAGAGTGAGAGCAGATTGGGGAAGTGAATCTGTGATAAGAATTTCCCTGAAGGGAAAGCAGGGACTGGAACAGATACTTGAATATCCACGTTCATGGCAGTATTATTCACAACAGTCAAAACGTGGAGGCAACCAAGTGATCACTGACACCTGCATGCATAAACAAAATGTGGAATGCACGCGCAGTGGAATGTTACTCAGCCTTAAAAAGAAAGGAAATTCTACCACATACTGCACCATGGATGAACATTGAACAGATTATGCTGCTAGGTACCTATTCTAGGTACTTATATGAGGTACCTGGAATGTTGTATGGAATGTCGTATGTTTCCTGTAAGTACCTATTGTAGGTACTTACATGAGGTACCTGAAATAGTCAAATTCACAGAGACAGAAAATAGAATGGTGGTTTCCAGGTGTGGGGAGAGAAGGAAATAGTGTTTAATGGGAACAGGATTTCAATTAGGGGTGAAAATTTTCTGCTTATGGATGATGGTGATGGTTTCATGAGAATATGAATATATTTAGTGCAAAGGAACTATACACTTAAAGGTGATAGATTTTATGTTACATGTATTTCACCACAATAAATAATTTTTTTAAAAAAAAGAAAGAAAGAAAAAGACAGGGTGGAAAAGTGATGCAGCCTGCCCAAATTTTCACCCAATAGCAAGAGGACAGCCTGCACTGAGCAGGTTTACAAGGACATGAGGGACACAAGTGAAGTCCCATTTTTCTTTACAGCACCTGAGTCCTCTGGTTCAAAGGGCAAGTGACACAAGTATGGAAAAACTGACTCAATTGGGCTTAAACTATAAAGTGAATTTATTGGCTAAGACAACTGCTCTAGACCTGTGGTTATCAAACTTCAAGGAGCAGGCGAAGCTTGTGAAAATGCAGCTGGCTGGACCCCACCCCATGCTTCTGACTCAGGAGGGCTGGGGTGGGACGTGAGGGTTTGGCTTTGCAGCCACTGCTATGGGACGCAGAGGCTGCTCTGAGAGCCCTGTGTCCTGGAACGCGCATGTGTCACGGGTCTGGGGCTCTGCTTCCCCAGTCTCTTGCTTCTCTCCTCTGTCTTCCAATTTACCTGCAAGCTGATTCTCCCCACGAGAGCTGAAGTGTCTGCCCCAGCTCCAGGTCTCACTTCTGCATACCACATTGTCTACAACAGGAGAAACGCCCTGCATCCCCAGCATTCCTGGAACAAGCCAAACTAGATCACTTTAGATCTGAAGTCCCATCAACTAGTTACCCTGGCCAGGTGTGGAGGCTGTGGATTGGCCTCTGCTTGGTGCTGGGGGTGCCTCCAACTTCCCTGGAACCACTGGATCCCAAAGGGAAGCATGGGGGGAGAAATAGATGGCGGTGGCTGGGCGCGGTGGCCCATGCCTATAATCCTAGCACTTAAGGAGACCAAGGCAGGTGAATCACCTGAGGTCAGGAGTTCGAGACCAGCCTAACCAACATGATGAAACCCCATCTCGACTAAAAATACAAAAAGTAGCTGGGCATGGCGGCTAATGCCTATAATCCCAGCTACTCAGGAGGCTGAGGCAGGAGAATCACTTGAACCCAGGAGGTGGAGGTTGCAGTGAGCTGAGATCGCACCATTGCACTCCAACCTGAGCAACAAGAGTGAGAAAGAAAGAAAGAAAGAAAGAAAGAAAGAAAGAAAGAAAGAAAGA
>NC_045440.1:94653347-94712680 GCF_002776525.5 Piliocolobus tephrosceles
AAAGAGAGAGATGGTGGGGAGGAAGTCAACAGATGTCTCCAACTAAGGGAGGAGACCAACCCTCATATTGTCTTATGCCCAATTTCTGCCTCCAAAGAAAGAAAAAGTAAAAACTAAAAGGCAGAAATGAAATCCACAAGCAGACAGCCCGGCACCACACCCTGGGCCTGGTAGTTAAAGATTGACCCCTGACTTAATCAGTTATCTATAGATTACAGACATTGTATAGAAAAGCACTGTGAAAATCCCTATCCTGTTTTGTTCCGATCTAATTACCGGTGCATGCAGCCCCCAGTCACGTACTCTCTGCTTGCTCCATCGATCACAACCCTCTTCCGCGCACCCCCTTAGAGTTGTGAGCCCTTAAAGGGGACAGGAATTGCTCACTCAGGGAGCTCAGTTCTTGAGACAGGAGTCTTGCCAATGCCCCTGGCCAAATAAATCCCTTCCTTCTTTAACTTGGTGTCTGAGGAATTTTGTCTGTGGCTCATCCTGCTACACAACCCCAGAGGAGAAGCTTGAGGTGGGTAGAGGTTAGACCACACGAGCCACGCTCAGGGGATTAGACCTGAGCCTGAAACCAGAGGACAACCACGGAATGATTTGAATCAGAGGAGGGACATAATCCATTTCAGCAAGATGGCTCAAGCACAAGTTGGAGGAAGGACTGGGGAGGAAGACTTGGAAGGTTAAGGATAGCGGCAATGCTGAGCGGTCTCCCTGACCCTTGCATCCTGCCCTTTAGAGGCCTGAGCCTATCCTGGGCATTCCCCACCCCACACCGTAGTCTATTTTTTCTTTCTTCTCTTTCTTCAGACACTTCGCACCTTCTAGCATGCTGCATTCACTTATTATGTTTATTATTTATTTGTCTGCCCTGCTAGAATATCAGCTCCATGAAGGCAGGAATCTTTGTTGGATTCAGCGATGTATCCCCAGTACCTTGAACAGTGTCTGGCACATAATAGATGCTCAATACAAGTTTGTTGAATGAATGAATTTCATATGAGAACTCACCATATTTGTCTCTGTGTCTGTCTAAGCTGGTCCTTTTGCCTCAATTCTCTTATTCTATTTCACCTTCAAACTTTCCAGGTTTAACACAGGCTTCAGCCTGGAATTCTTCCCTGATTACAAACCTTGAGCTGCCACCACCCATTCCCTGTATTCCCTTGACATCCACTTGTCACAGTGCATTGTTCTCTCCTGCCTTTCCCATAAACTGGTGTCTCCAAGAGGGCAGGACAGGATGTTATTGTTCTCTACACTGCAAACATATAGCACAGTGCCTGATGTGTTGGAGCAGCAACAAGTTTGTTGAATTAATGAGCCGATGAACAGTTACATAAATGAACAAGTACTGCCCAATTAGTACTTGTTAAATACAAGAACAAGAAACAAAACACAAGTGGCTCTGATAGTTGGTTTTCTGTGTAGCCATTCTCATCCCTGATAATAACAAATAGAAAAATGATTTCGCTTGCCTGAGCTCTACTTGTTCTAGTTCTGCTGTGCTCACAATAGCTTGCTCTTTGAATCCATTAATGGCAAAGCCTCCCTTCAGAAACTGTCATTTTAGAGTCTCTGCCATAAGAGCTGAGCTCTTATGTTTAGCAGCAGAGATGGATTTGACTGAAGGATGGAACAAAATCAATTTTCGTTGTGGCTGCAGCACTGCTGCTACTGCAGAGCCAGCTACCAAACCCAAGTTAGCAAGGACAGCCTCAGCAGGGCCACCCATCCTGGAGACACCGACAGCACAGCCAGGACAGAGGGGGCTCACGAGGGTCACACAGCAGCTCAAGTTGTCCTGAAGATAGCCTGGCTGTGTTCTCTTCCACGTAGCTCTCAGGCTTGGTTTCCTTCCTTAGGCAAGGAAGGACATACCTTGACAGACCTATCTGGCAAGCCAAGTTCTCTGGATCTGTCCCTCTCTCAGGAAATTATCTTTTCTTATATAATTGCAGATTTTTTTAATAGCTGGAAGGAATTTTCAACATCATCCCAACCACAATTTGCCACATTTATAGATACAAATGTTGGGTTAGGGGCTTAATCGTGGCAGCAAACAAAAGGCTATCGTTGATGATTCTGACGATAAAGAAGCTCTCCGACTTGTGGCTCACATTCTACCCAGCATCCTAACAAATGTCTGGAATGGATCACAAAGAAAGGGCTGGTCCCACACATGGGATGCCGTCCTGACAGTCCTGCCATGCTAAAGTCATTCTTCCTTGATTGTTCTGACCCGCAGGGATCCCCTTGTCCCTTGGTTTCTAGAGCATTCAGTTGGAACCAGTTTATGATGTTGTGATACCTGGTATCTCAGCATTCTTGGCTTCATGTGTGCCTCTTCTCTGTTGTCTTCTGAAATGAATCCTGGGCGTTTTGAGACAGAAGCCATATTGATGGTTATTATATAATCCTCAAAGTGCACAACACAGCTCTTGACACAGGAGAACTGCTCAGCGAATACATGTGGATTTATTCTTGTTGGGAGAGTAAAACTTCATGTGATGCCACATCTTACTTAAGATGGAGCAGTCCCACTGTCTTTGCACAAAACAGTATTTTAATAAGTGATGGTACATTCAATACTGAAAATGATCTGCATTCAATACCAAAAACAATCTTAAAAAGTAATCTGTGAACAACTTCCTCCACTGCTTTCATCGGTCTTTCATATATCATTTTATTCTGCAAGAAGTCAGACAATACTATTTGCTTTACTAAAAATAATGATGTTTTACTATTTACATTAACAACCATTTATTGAATGCCTCCAATGTGCAAAGCATGGTTTCAGGTAACTTGCGGTTACAAAGAAACACACAAAATAACCTTTTCTCTCAAAAAACTTAACCTACCATAAGAGGCAAATAAACATATAAATCCAACACAATGAAAGGTGGAATGAGAAAATTCCATGAAATAAGTTGACCGAAGTACACTGAGAATACAGAAGAGACATAGAAATGTAGAATTCAGGGTGGAAAGTCTTTAAAAGTCCTCCAGTCCAAGTCTCCAAAGAGTCCTACAATCCCCTCTACCATGACATCAAATGACCACATATCATAGCTTATGTTTGAACAGCTCCCATGACAGGAGCTCATTATCTCCAAGCCTCCTATTTCTAAACTGTGTATTTTTCTCCTATCAATTGGTGCGTGTGAGATCCCATGTCTAATCACTGGTGCAATCCACTGTCCTTTCCTATGTGGCACTGGGCACACCTGTCAGTAATCTATTACATGCTAATATCCTGGAATACTTCTTCTATATATGTCTAGAGTTTCTATACAAGTAATATCAAAACATTTACAAAAACAGAATTTTGCTAGGCAAGGTGGCTCATGCCTGTAATCCCAACACTTTGGGAGGCCGAGGTGGGTGGATCACCTGAGGTCAGGAGTTCGAGACCAGCCTGACCAACATGGAGATACCCCGTCTCTACTAAAAATACAAAATTAGCCTGGCGAGGTGGTGCATGCCTGTAATCCCAGCTACTCAGGAGGCTGAGGTGGGAGAATTGCTTGAACCCGGGAAGCTGAGGTTGCAGTGAACTGAGATCACACCATTGCACTCCAGCCTGGGCAACAAGAGCGAAACTCTATCTCAAAAAAGAAAAAAAGCAAAACAAAACAAAAAACCACAATTTCAGCCTGGCCATCACGGTAAAATTCCGCCTCTATCAAAAAACACAAAAATTAGCCAGGCTTGGTGGCGTGTGCCTGTTGTCCCAACTACCCAGGAGGCTGAGGTGGGAGAATCACCTGAACCCGGGAGGCGGAGGCTGTAGTGAGCCAAGATCATGCCACTACACTCCAGCCTGGGTGACAGAGTGAGACCCTGTCTCAAAACAATAACAACAACAACAACAACAACAAAGACAAAAAACAAAATCCAGAATTGAAATGATGAGATAAAGATGAAAGATATAATACTTATGAAATGATCTCAAAGTTTATTTTGTTAACATTATCCACCCCCTTTGCCCTCATTATAATTATACTATTATTAATAATGTTCTAAATGCTTAATCATGATGGCCTCACAGTATGATGGGCTAATATCTCAAGACGTAGTATGCCCTTCCAGCTTGATTTATTGTTAGTGATAGCAGATGTAAATTCATAGTTCAAATAGTCTTCCTGTTCACTTCAACTGTGTTCAGCCAACTTCTAAGCAGATTTGAATTTATCTGCTGACAAAGCAGTGTGTGGCTGACAAAGAGCTAATTCTCAATGTTGGAGAAGCGCCAGCTCTGCCTTTTCCTTGCTGTTCTCGTGTGCTTAGATGTTTTGCAGTCATCAGTTTTTAGACATTTAGCCATTTTGTTGGAATTACTTTAGTTAAATCAAGACAATATCCTCACTGGGTCCCCTTAGTCGACCACACATCACAATAACTCTGAAAGCCAGCCAAGGAGTGCAGCTGTCTTTGTCAACCCTCCACACTATGGAACCCTTGCTCTTCCCTTGGGACATCTCAAGTGTGTAAGGGACAAAAGACCTATTTGCTTCCTGTGTACCCCAGTGGATCATCACATCCTGGCTCCCTTAGGAGATCACTTTTTACAGGGATCTCCATTTGGTTTTCTGCAAGCTCTGAGGGTGAGAGAGCTCTTCCTTTCATTGAGTTAAAACCAAGTTGTATGACAGCCAGCCAGTCTGCTAGCTCTCTGACATGAACTCCACGGGCCTTGGGTCTTTCTTTTTTCTTTCTTTCCTTCTTTCTTTTCTTGAGACAGAGTCTCTCTCTGTTCCCCAGGCTGGAGTATAGTGGTGGAAACACGGCTCACTGCAGCCTCACTTTCCAAAACTCAAGCAATCCTCCCATCTCAGCCTCCCGAGTAGTTGGGACTACAGGTGTGTGCCAACATGCCTAGCTAAATTTTTCAAAAATTTTTTGTAGAGATGGGGTCTCACCATATTGCCCAGGCTGGTCTTGAACTCCTGGGCTCAGGTAATCCTTCAGTCTCAGCCTCCCAAACTGCTGGGACTACAGGTGTAAGCCACCACGCCTGGCTTCCCCTCCGGTCATTCTGCCATACCTGATGTCCCCAGACAACTCCTTGTGGGTGTAGCCCTGGGTGTCAGCATAACATCTGTAGTGCTCTCCGTTCCTCAGCATCTTTTTCTGCTAGATATACACTGCTTACAGCTCTCTGATCTGCCCTCTACCAGTCAGTCCTGATGCCACTGGTATTCCAGCCTGTCAAAAGAGAAAAAAAAAAAGATAGAGATAGAGATGGGGTGGGTGGGTACTAGTTTGTAAACATAATTCTTGTTTTCATGCAGAAAATCTGAAACATAGTGAATAACAAAAATTAAACATTGAAATCATCCATCTGGATCTGACATCCCAGATGACAGTCATAGCAGCCAGTCTCAGAGATGAAACGTGGAAACATTTTGATGTATGCCCTTCCAGATTTCTTCTATGCATATAAAGTCACGTATTTCCTTCCAGCCTCTTTTTTTTTTTTTAACCATTAAGCCTTTCAAATGTAGCAAGCACATTTATCTGACACTGAATTAAACTAGAGACTGAAGGTGTCCTGATCCATATCATTAAGCTGAAATGTTTCTAACCTAGACATTCTCTCTTCTACAGAGTAGTTTCTGAGTCTTTGAGTCTGTGTGTGCCTGCGCTAAGGCATACTGGAGACAATGTCTTTGTTTCAAAAAGAATATTCCAGATCATATAATCCAAACTCCAGTAATAATTAGAATTCCTGCCCCACCATCTCCTGCATGGGATCCAGCTTTGTTTTTTTTTGTTTTTTTTTTTTTTTGTTTGAGAGAAGTCTTGCTCTTGTCCCCCAGGTTTGAGTGCAATGACTTTATTTCGGCTCACTGCAACCTCTGCCCCCCAGGTTCAAACAATTCTCCTGCCTCTGCCTCCCAAGTAGCTGGGATTAAGGCGCCTGCCATCACGCCCGGCTAATTTTTGTATTTTTCAGTAGAGACGGGGTTTCACCATGTTGGCCAGGCTGGTCTTGAACTCCAGACCTCAGATGATCCGCCTGCCCCGGCCTCCCAGAGTGCTTGGATTATAGGCATGAGCCACCGTGCCTGGTCGATCCAGCCTCTTTTTTACACTTTCAATCTGGGAGGAGGCTCAATGCTTCCCGAGGCAACCTGTTCCATTCTCCCTTGACCTCCACATCCTAATTGTTAGGAAGTCCATACTGAAAACAAAAGGAATTGGCACACTTGAGGCCTAGAGAAGACAGTGGTGGTCCAGGAAAGCTAAGAAGAGAAAGTAGAATTAGTCTATGGGCAGTGAAGGGAAATAAAAGATTATTTTTTACAAGCAAGGTTGGAAAACCTTAAGGATCTACTGTGGAAAGCAGAGGAATGAAATATTAGGAAGGGCCTGTGCCATTCATTGGGTTTCAGGTTAATTGCAAGATAATAAATGACATTTCATTGAGTGGTCTGCCAAGTTTTATTATTGTTCATTCCTTTGTATTTTTGGATATTCCCTGAATTTTTTCTGAATCACATCAGGCATGGTCCAGAAATTTTCTTTAAATGTTATTACAGCTGACAATGAATCTCTTTGAAATGCAGATAGTTCTAGGTGGAGAAAAGCATACCTTAATTGATTCAAAGAAACAGAGGCTTGGATAATCATATCATTTATTTAGTATAAACCCAGACTAATATTCCTGTCTAGGCTGGGGCTTAGCTGGAAGAAATGACTTTAAATCTGAGAACCTCAAAGGAACATGGAGGCCATTTTATTCAATCTCTGAATTTACTTCTGTGACCCATAGGGACTCAGCATGTTTCCTACAAGAATACCGACCAGTCGGGTGGGCACGGTGACTTATGCCTGTAATCCCAGCACTTTGGGAGGCCAAGGCAGGTGGATCACTTGAGGTTGGAGTTCGAGATCAGCCTGGCCAAGATGGCAAAATCCCATCTCTACTAAAAATACAAAAATTAGCTGGGCATCATGGTGCATGCCTGTAGTCCCAGCTACTCTAGATACTGAAGCCAGGAGAATCCTTTGAACCTGGGAGGTGGAGGTTGCAATGAGCTGAGATTGCGCCACTGCACTCCAGCCTGAGGGATAGAGCAAGATTTAGTATCAAAAAAAAAGGATACCCAACAGCCACAGGCCATGGCAGTGAACGTCCCGGGTCACAGCTGTTGGAGCCAATGCTTTGGGCATTCCTGCTGTCTGTGGCCGTAGAGTACAAAATCCCAACCCAGAGACTGACTTGTCTCAGGAAAGAAAAACAAACAAACAAACAAACAAAAATACAAAGTCTGGAAAGATTAACAAGCTTGCTTAGTTAAAAAACAAAAAGGTTTGTATAGGAAAAAAACACAATATAAATAGAAGTAGAAAAGACAGAAAATAATGTTTGTAAAATATATGACAAAGGAATAGTGTTCGTAATATGTTTTAAAACTTCTAAAAATTGATTTAAAGTGAATAAGCCAGGAGGGCATGGTGGTTCACGCCTGAAATGCCAGCACTTTGGGAGGCTAAGGCAGGAGGATTGCTTGAGGCCAGGAGTTCAAGATCTACCTGTGCAACATAGTGAGGCTCCATCTTTATCAAAAACGAAAGAAAAAATTAGCAGGGCATGATGACACACAATTGTAGCCCCAGCTGCTGGGGAGACTGAGGTAGGAGGATCACTTGAGCCTAGCAGTTTGAGGCTGCAGTGAGCTATGATCATGCCACTGCACTCCAGTCTGGGTGTCAGAGCAAGATCCTGTCTCTATTATTAGAGAGAGAGAGAAAACAAACCAATAGAAATGTAGGCTTCTACTCTCCCACAAAAACTTGGAGATAGGGGCACTATTTTTCTCAGTGATTACATTTTTTTTCCCTTGAGACAGAGTCTTGCTCTGTGGCCCAGGCTAAAGTGCAGTGGCATGATCTCGACTCACTGCAATCTCCACCTCCTGGTACAAGCAATTCTTTTGCCTCAGCCTCCCACGTAACTGGGATTACAGGTGCCCACCACCACGCCCAGCTAATTTTTCTATTTTTTGTAGAGACGGGGTTTCACCATATTGGCCAGGCTGGTCTTGAACTCCTGACCTCAGATGATCCACCCGCCTCGGCCTCTCAAAGTGCTGGGATTACAGGCATGGATCACTGTGCCCAGCCAAAACAATGATTACATTTTAAAATGATGGCTCCCAGGTCCTTGGGAAAGTCATTCCTAGGCCAAAAGCTGACAACAGGTTTATTTAGCTTTTAAAACAGTTGACATACATCTCAGAGTGGGAGAGAAAGAAAGTGGTCACCCTAATTCCCAAGTGAGTTTACAATGAACTCTGTGTGGCAAATGGTGCTGTCAAGCCCTCTTATGTGAGGACTAGTTACTGTTCATCTTAAGAACACGCATGGACCGGGTTGTATCTGCTCCCCTGTGTAAAGGGTGAGGCTTCTTTCTGTCTCTGCCGTCTTTTTAGCAGTTTGCCTGTGATGCGCATTACATTCTGGTTTAATGTTTGCTGAATAATAAGACGGTTTCCTTTATCCTCTACTTTTGTGCAGAGGTTTTCTAGGTTGGCAGGAAGTTTTGTTTTTAGTAATATTTCACTAACAGAAATCATTCATTGACAATGAGAAGTGCTCGTTGCTTGGTCCCTGGATTCTCTCCACGTAGGAGAATCTTCAGGGAAGTCAAATTGTCTCTAGAAGATTCCTTGGTGTTATGGGATGAACTGTGCTCCTCTAAAAATATATGTTAGAGTGCTAACACCTCCAGTACCTCAGAATATGAACTTATGTGGAGATAGGTTCTTTACAGAGGTAATCAAGTTAAGTGAGATCATTAGTGTGGGCCTCAACTGATGTCGTTATTTGGATTTTGCATGCAGGGTCAGGCTCGCATAGAGGGAAGATGATATGAAGAGATCCAGAGAGAAGGCAGCTATCCACAGCTATCTAGAGAGTCCTGGAACAGATCCTTCCTTCACTGTCCTCAGAAGGAACCAAACCTATTAACACCTTGATTTTGGACTTCTGGCCTCCAGAATTGCCAGAGAAAAAATTTCTGTTATTTAAGCCACTCAGTAAACTTTTTGTGTGTGGGTGGTATTTTGTTATGGCAACCCTAGCAAGCTAATACAGTGAGTGTGGAATCAGAGCAAGGAGATACGACTGTATGAGTTAAATCCAAAATGGCATTGGCTGTCCAAGGCCCTCCCCTCCATGAGAGAAATGCCCTTCACCTGAAAACAAGACAGTTGTGCATCAGCAACCACCGCATCACCTCTATTTCCATCCCCACAGGGCCGGGGAGACACAGTGTTCCATCTTGGTCTATGAGTTTCTTTCTCTTTTCTTTTTTTTTTTTATTTTTTGGATAGGTCTTTCTCTGTTGCCCGGGCTGGAGTGCAGTGGTGTGATCATGGCTCACTGAGCCTTACCTCCTGCGCTCATACGATCCTCCCGCCTCAGCCTCCAGAGTGGCTGGGACCGTAGGCATGAGTCACCACACCCTGCTAATTTTTTGTATTTTTTTGTAGAGATGGGGTTTCACCATTTGCTCAGGCTGGTCTTGAACTCCTGCACTCGAGCAACTGTCCTGCCTTGGCCTCCCAAAGTGCTGGGATTACAGGCGTGAGCCACCGCATGGGGCCTGGGTTCCTTTTTCTAGCTTTGTGCAGACCGCTCCCAGGTCACTACTCAATTACGTGAAGGCCTGAATGTTACTAAGTTCATTGCAGAGCCATGAGATCAAAGTAAATGACACATTGACATTGAGTTCAGATATGTGCTTAGAGATTGCAAGAAGCTTTATTCTAAGGTGTCTCTGTCCCAAACAAGATAATGCCGTCTGATGGTCTTCACTTAAGTGCATTTTGGGGAGTATATTTTTACATTTAGTGTAAAATATTTTATAAATGAAATTAAGTTGCAGTTTTTGGGGATTTGCAGCATGCAGGGGCAGGCCAGGACTCCCACAGTCCCATGTTGGGACTTTGTGAGGGCAGCAGCCCTGCAGGTGCCTTTGAGCAAAGAGTGAGCCTCCTCTTCCGTCTGGGCAGGTGCAGCCCCACAGCTGGGCATGGTGACCAAGATATGGACGGGGTTTCCCCTCCCCTGTGTGCCCCCATCTCTGGCATGCCTTTGTGCAGCACATAAACTGGACCACCTGCCCAGGGAATGCAGATTGGAAACCAGTGGTGTCTGTAATCAAACTCCATGTTGTTCCACTGTAGCAGCAAATCCTGCTGACAGTAATAGAATCGTGGGAAGGGGAGAGTCTCAAGGCAGGTCAGCTTTGATGTTAAGGTGGTTCCATGCCTGCCAGGCCACGTGGCTTTTGAAGCCAGGTCATTCCTTTGAACTCTGTAGGCCCTATAGGTATTCGAGGAGATTCCCAGGCCTGTCCCCCCAACCCCTACTTCTCTTTCCTGGTCCTGTTCTCCCTCTCCTTTTGCTTTGATCTCATTCCTCTTCAACTCCCGGCTCTTCTGTGTGACCCCTTCACTTGTCTCCGTTGCCGGCCGCTCTCCACTTACTGTAGGCTCACATGCTTCCTGATTTGGGGCTGGAGGCTTTCTCCTGTGTACTGTGGCTTGACACCTTGGCTGGGGTGGGAATGTTCTCAACCTCAACCTCCACAATCCAAGTCTAGTTCTGGGACACTCAGCTGGCGTCTGGCCAGCCCAGCCCTGCCGGCCTCCCCTTCTCCCCTCTTTCCTTCAGGGTGAGAAACAGATGCAACTCATCTCTGAGAGGACTTGCAGTGGTGTGGAACTCTCAGGAGTTCTGCCCAGTGGCCGGGCATGCTGGAAATGTGCCCGCTCTGTGAAGGTTGTCCAGCCCTGAGATTCAAACAGTATGCAACAGGCCCTTCTATTTTTGAAGCTCCCCTGCTCTGTTAGTTCCAGCACGGTTGCTATTGTGTTCTATTTTATCTTTTACATCAAATAGGTTGATATTTGCTTACTGCCCCCAAAGCCCTGTAACAGTAATACACTTTGAGAATGGAAAGGTGTTCCACATACATACACACACACACACTTAATTCTCATAAAATCTCTGGAGGAAGGCATTGTTCTTCCATTTACAAAAAAGAAACCAGTACTGGGACTGGGAATTTATACTCCTACCCAACCTGAGTTTGCTGGTTTATTCAGTCATTGTTTTGAACTAAAATGTGGGTCTAATACCCGTGACAAAAACAAAAACCCCACACGTCACTGGCAACGTGGCACCAGGCATTTCATTTTAGTGGAAGATGTGGATCAAGTTGTACCTTCTGAATAACAAAGCTGACCTTTATGGAGGAGATATTTCAGGTGAATGAGGAAAATGCAGTGTCCAAAGTCAATTTCAAAGGTTTCTCCTTAATTGTTATTATTTATTAAATGTCAAGTTCATTCCAGAGGACGAAACGCAGAGCACATTTTCTCATATGAAATCTACCACTTTGGTGAACTAGCTACACACAGGGCTCTGGGTACCCTACATTGTACAGCAGCTTCTATCTGCCTGAGGAAACAAGGTCCAGGCAATAGGTAAGTTGAGAAGAACGGAAACTTAATTGTCTGTCTCAAATTCATTTCCTCCCTTCTTCCTTAGAAATGGAACTTCCACTATTCTGGTACTTGATATTCTAGGTATTCTACCCACTCCAGAATTTTACATTTTTTTTTTGTTGTTGTTGTTTGTTTCGAAACGGAGTCTCAATCTGTCACCCAGGCTGGAGTGCAGCGGCACAACCTTGGCTCACTGCAACTTCCGCCTCCCGGATTCAAGCGATTCTCCTACCTCAGCCTCCCGAGTAGCTGGGACTATAGGTGCCACCATCACACCCAGCTAATTTTTTTGTATTTCAGTAGAGATGGGGTTTCACTCTGCTGCCCAGGCTGGTCGTGAACTCCTGAGCCCAGGCAGTCTGCCCGCCTCGGCCTCCCAAACTGCTGGGATTACAGGCGTGAGCCACGGCACCCAGCCTGGAATTTTACAGTTTATACCTTGCAGCCAAGTGTGCTCCTGTGACTAAGTTTTGGCCAATGGAATAGAAATGGAGGTGTGATGAGCAACTTCCAGAAAGTGTTGGGGTGGGGTGAACACACATGCCCCGCACTGGCTCTTCCTCCTGCCAGCTAGCTGGAATATAGATGCAATGCAATGGCTATGTTGGAGGGTGAGAAAGCAAGATAAAAAGAGCCGGGGCCCTTGGCGATCACGGTTTGGCTGTATCAGCTGTAGACACCCTTATCTAAACTCCTCCACATGAGTGAAAATCAAACCTCTATCTTCCTGAAATCTCTGTTATTTGGAAATTTTTGTTTTGTTTTCTTATGCATCCAAGGCTATTCATGATATGTCTTAGAAACCTATATAAATTGTGCTCCTGCTGAGGAACGAAATTCTTAGTGCACTATTTCCCCTTAAAATATTTATTTAAAAAATGAATGACGGTTGGTTGACTTATGGACTAATTTTGTGAGTGGCTCATTCTCGTAGGCTTGAAGTTCCCAAAGGCATCATATTCATTTCTTCATGCTTACTGAGTACCTGCTCTGAGAGGGCCTCTGTACTAGATGCAAGAAAGAAGTTAAAGAAGAGAAAGCAGCCAGGTGTGATGGCTCATGCCTGTAATCCCAGCACTTTGGGAGGCTGAGGCAGGCAGATCACCTGAGGTCAGGAGTTCAAGACCAGCTTGGCCAAAAATGTGAAACCCCGTCTCCACAAAAATACAAAAATTAGCCAGGGATGATGGCAGGTGCCTGTAATCCCAGCTACTCAGGAGGCTGTGGTGGGGGAATCACTTGAACCCGGGAGGTGGAGGTTGCAGTGAGCCGAGATCGTGCCATTGCACTCCAGCCTGGGCGACAGAGCAAGACTCCATCTCAAAAGAAAAAAACTAACAAGCAAAAAGAAAGCCCCTGCTCTAGAGGCACCTGCACTCTAGTTTTAGAAAGAGATGTGTTAAAAATGAAACTGTGGACTACAGTAAATACTACAATAGAGGTATAAAGGTGCTATCAGTACCAGTAAGAGAGTAATTAATTCTGCATGGAAGAATCCAGAAGGTTTCATGGAAGTAGTGTGACTTCTCTTAAATCTGGAAGGATAAGTAGGATTTCCACAGGGGACTAAGCAAAGTCCCAAAATAAAGAAAGAGTTCAACAAATAATCCTGTGTGGTTAGAATACAAGGTACTTGAAGAGGAATAACAGGAGATAAATCTGGAAAGGGGCCAGGAGTCAGGTCCTGTCATCTTTCCTACATCAGTGGAGTAATGTGTGCAAATGTGCATTTTAAAATAACAATGCTGACGATTATATGGCCTTTGAGTCAGGGTTGAGAAAGTATCTTATTCATTTGTGTGCTCCTCAGAGAGCATCTTTAGCATCATTAGACCTTTACTCATCCAGAGTAGAGGTTTCTTAAACATTTACAAAAATGAATGAGGCCAGGCATGGTGGCTCACACCTGTAATCCCAGCACTTTGGGAGGCTAAGGTGGGCAGGTCACTTGAGGTCAGGAGTTTGAGACCAGTCTGGCCAACATAGGGAAACCCTGTCACTACTAACGACACAAAGAAAAAATTAGCTGGGCATGGTGGTGGTCACCTGTAATCCCAGCTACTCAGGAGGCTGAGGCAGGAGAATCACTTGAACCCAGGAGACAGAGGTTGCAGTGAGCTGAGATCACACCATTGCGCTCCAGCCTGGACACCTTAGGTTTACAAAGGCAGTTGAGTTTTGGGAAAGGGCTAGTTTCCGCACAAAGTTAGCTTGGCCCAACCCCAAGGATAATTAAGGGCAGCTAAAGGAAAGGTGAGGACTGGTTAAATCCCATCTCTTTCACTACCATAATTTTCTCACTGTTGTAATTTTTGCAAAGGTGGTTTCAATACCTATTTTAGTTTGCTAGGGCTTCCACAACAACATACTAGAGACTGGATGGCTCAAACCAGTGGTTTCCAACCTTTTTGGCACCAGGGACCAGTCTCGTGGAAGACAGTTTTTCCAAGTAGGGTGGTAGGAGGGTAGAGGTGGGTTGGTGGTGGGTGATGGCTTTGGAATGAAACTGCTTCACCTCAGATCATCACACATTAGATTCTCATAAGGAGCGTGCAATCTAGATCCCTCGCATGCGCATTTCACAATAGCATTACCACATGAGCTCCGCCTTCTGTCAGCTGAGCAGCAGCATTAGATTCTCGGGAGAATCTAACTGTCATCATCTTGGTTTTGGCGGTTTCAGCTGGCTTCTCATTAGGTTCTTATGAGAATCTAATGCTGCTGCTCATCTGCCAGGAGGCAGAGCTCAGGTGGTAATGCTCCCTTGCCTACTGCTCACCTCCTGCTGTGTGGTCTGGGTTCATAACAGGCCACAGGCTGATACTGGTCTACAGCCCAGGGGTTGGGGACCCCTGACTTAAACAATAAAAACTTCTTTCTGCCAGGCGTGGTGGTTCACGCCTATAATCCCAGCACTTTGGGAGGCCAAGGCAGGTGGATCACCTGAAGTTGGGAGTTTAAGACCAGCCTGACCAACATGGAGAGACCCTGTCTCTACTAAAACTACAAAACTAGCCAAGTGTGGTGGTTCATGCCTGTAATCCCAGCTACTCGGGAGGCTGAGGCAGGAGAATTGCTTGAATCTGGGAGTTAGAGTTTGCAGTTAGCCAATATCACATCATTGCATTCCAGCCTGGGCAACAAGAGAGAAACTCTATCTCAAAAAAAAAAAAAAGAACAAAAAACTTAACTTCTTACATTTCTGGAGGCTGGGAAGTACAAGATCAAGGCTGGGAAGTACAAGGCAGGTTTCAAACTGAGGCCTCTTCTCTTGCCTGGTGGACAGCCACCACCTTGCTGTGTGCTGACATGACTTCTTTGTGCAGGTGTTGGGGGGGTGGGGAGGTCTCTTCCTTTTATAAAGACAACAGTCCCATCAGATCAGGGCCCCACCCTTATGCCTTCACTTAACTGTAATGACCTCTTCAAAGATCCTGTCTCCAAATACAGTCACAATGGAGGTTAGGACTTCAGTATATGAATTTGGGGCATTGAGGGGGACACAATTTGATCCATAACTATACTATTCTGCATAATGTAAAAACAATCCAAATTAGCATAAGCCCTCTCAGAGATTACCACTAAAAGGGAAGATACTGATATAAACAACAAACACATGGATATAAAATGATCAAACAACTCCAGGCTGGTGAGACTATTGTAGATAATAATAGTTATCTGACAGGACTAGGGCAAGTTTGTCCAACCTGTGGCCCAACACAAATTGGCAAACTTTCTTAAAACATTAGGAGATTTTTCTGCAATTTTTTAAAAAGTTCATCAGCTATTGTTAGTGTTAGTATATTCTATGTGTGGCCTAAGACAATTCTTCTTCTTCCAGTCTGGCTGAGGGAAGCCAAAAATTGTATACCTCTGGACTGGGGTAAGGGTGGGTGAGTTGCCAAGGCTTCACATTTAAGGAGGCACTTAGTCTCAGGGCCATGTGAATGCACAGTTGGCATTTGCGCCACCCAGAGAGTGAGCACCTAGTCCTGGCCCTGTTTCTAAGTCTCCACCAAAGAAAAAACTTTGAAACAGTCTTAGTTTGGGATCCTGTAGAAGCAGACTCTGAGAGAGAGAGACTTGAGTACAGGTGGTTTATTGGGGAGATGCAAGGGCTGCTGGTAAGAAAGTGGGAAAGTGACAGAGAAGGGAAGGCAGCCAACAATGTGTGAGTTATGAGACTGGTCACCCTAGGGAGTGATTAGACCTTAACCCATGGAGAAGCCCTGGTGTGAAGCACACTCCTCAGAATCATACCACCTGAGGGGTGAGGGAGCTGGGGTATTTATATACCACCTCCCCCATCAGCTTTTGTTAAGAGCTGCTCTGGGGGCTGTGGCACTTCTGAGCAAAAAAGGGGCCAAAAATTCTCAGGCACAGAAGATGCAGATACTGCAAGTTTAGGGTCCAAAGGATAGGCAGTGATGGGGGCAGGTGGCGAGGGGGAGGACTAAAGGCATTGACACTGGCTGCTGCAGAAACAAAACTTAGATATTATTGAAAAAACCTTCTACCTCCCCGAAAGCATGGGCACTAGGTTTGACCTAGGTCTGGCCATTGGGTTGTTCCCAAGACTAGGCCTTTAGTTGCCCTTGGCTATTGAACCTGGTACTAAAGAGGTTGATTCAAAAATACTGCACTGAAAAGAAGTTAAATGAAAGCCAAAAAGGAAGAAGAATCTGGAAGTGCTGTCAATAGCGGGGAGGCTGGGAACTTCCAGACAAGAGAAGGTTTGAAGCAAGCAGAGGATGGGAAATGAAACCTGGAGCAAATCCTTTATCACAAGAGGGGAAATACAGCCACAGTGGCTTTGTACATTCTCCCCATGACCCTGGACAAGGGCAGGGCAGGAATATAATGATGACAATGAACAAACAACTGCCTGTGAGAGCAGAAGGGAACGTAGGGAGTCTTTAGACTATGCAATATATTAGGGCCCAGAAGACCTGAAAAATCATATGCCCAAAACTCTTAAGTTACTGAAGCCCCAGTTTCTCCTACTTGGGCTCACAAGTACATGGGCTCACTGTGCCCTCCTGTTGTCGCTCCTCAGGCTGCTTCTGTCCCCAGCGGGGAGTTTGCAGAAGGCTGATCATGGAAACCATGGTTCCTTTTCTTTCTTCCTCTCTACTTAGCCAAAATTCATGAGGTTCTTCTGGGATGGCTGTGCCTACTTTCTCACCTCCCATTCACTCCTTGCCTCTACTACTCATTCATTTATTTGCATTCATTCAGCAAACTTTGTGTGTATATATATATATATATATATATATATATATGCACCAGGCATTCTGCTAGATTCTTTGGATACAAAGAAAAGATAAGGTACTTCCTATTCTTATAATGCACACGGTCTTGGGGAAAGAAATTCAAGTTGTATTGGACAGTGGTTAGGAGCATAGGCTTAAAAGTCCAACTGCTTGGCTTTGAATCTTCCCTCAGCTACTTACTAATTGTGCCCTTGGGCAAATTACCTCTTCACGCTACAGTTTTCTCATCAGCATAATGGAGTTCCTCATAGTACCTGTCACTGGCATCCATGTGAAGAGACCACCAAACAGGCTTTGTGTGAGCAATAAAGCTTTTTAATCACCTGGGTGCAGGCGGGCTGAGTCCAAAAAGAGAGTCAGCAAAGGGAGTTAGGGGTGGGGCAGTTTCATAGGATTTGGGTAGGTAGTGGAAAATTACAGTCAAAGGGGGTTGTTTTCTTGGGGGCAGGGGCAGGGGTCACAAAGTGCTCAGTGAGGGAGCTTCTGAGCCAGGAGAAGGAATTTCACAAGGTAATGTCATCAGTTAAGGCAGGAACTGACCATTTTCACTTATTTTGTGATTCTTCAGTTGCTTCAGGCCATCTAGATGTATACATGCAGGCTTGGGCTCAGAGGCCTGACAGTACCTACCACCTGTGGTCATTACAAAGATTATAGGAGAGGCCTCTAAAGCGTTTAGCACAGTGCCTGGCAGATTGTGAATGGTCAATGATGGTGAGCAGTCACTGTTACCACCACGTATGGGGGATAAGAGTCAAATAGGCGAGTGCAGGGGATGCTTTGGAACACATGGGCATGTTTCTTAACCTAGACCAGGCAGGGAAGTGATTTCAGGGAAGGTTTTCTAGAATAGGAGAATGGCCTAAAATGAGTCTTGCTGTTTCCATTTTGGATCCTAAGGGCCTACCGTATAATAGGGACTCAAGTCCTAAGTACTGAAATGCTGAGCATAAACAGATATACAAAAACATGGATAGAAGGATGAAGAGATGTAGAAAGTAGGAGTGGTGGTTAGACCCCACTGGTCACAGCTCATGCTCCTCTTTAAATGATCTCTTAAATGAACATTATGATTCTCTTCCCAGCAATGGTAGACATTGCATTCCAATAATAGCCAATAATCAACTATGAAATTGTTTACAGAAGTTTTTTTTCTTTTAGTCTTGTGAAGTTTCATTCAGTTTCTGTAACCGAAATAGGTTCATTGCCCCATGCACACAGCAAGTCAATGTGCAGAGACACCAGGTTGCAGCAGAGAAAGAAGGCCACCAAATAAGGAGATGGGAGGGAGCCTCAAATCCATCTCCCAGAGAGGTCTGGGGATAGGGTTTTTAAGGGTTTTGAAGTGGGCCAAAGTGTGGAGAAGGTTGACTGGTTGAAGAGTGCAGGGTGGAGTCATGTGAAAGGGAGATAAAGAAGCTGGATTCTCGTGCTGATTCCATTCCTCTGTGTGGCTCTTCAAACTGGTTGCTAGAATGTGGGGGTCTGAAAACTATCTTAAGGTCCTTAAACAAAGGGTTGCTTATAGCTTGAGGCAGGCAGAGGATGGGAAATGAAAGCTGGAGCAAGTCCTGTATCAAAAGAGAGGAGCAATGGGGATGCAAACCAATTCTTAAGCAGTCTTATGACCCTGATGTCAGGAAACCTATCTACAGGAAGAATGGGGATGCAAATGGTCAATATCTATTGCTACCTGACTTTTAGCAACAAGGAAGTGGGGTGGACGGCAGCCTACTAATGCTTAATCATGACAATATTTCCATCCAGAATCAGGCATGCAATTTTTATCAACCCCATGGGGATAGTTTCATTTCTATTTGGGCTTGAAGAGCCTTGGCTGATTTCAGAGACTGCTGTCCTCTGTCTTCTATTTTGTATTGGAGAATTTTCAAGAAATTATTCTGGTGCTTCCACGACATTTGTTCGTAGCATCATTTAGTGTAAAGTTAACATTTTAGGGATGATAGAATTTCTGAATAATGTTCTTGGATCTTTGGAATTATAATTAAATACATGTTCAGGATGTTAAAAATTCAAGCACTATGGCTTGTACCAGAGTGTGGAAAGACTATAGAGGCGTTATGCTTTTTAACGGAAGTTGGCAAAATATGATGTCAAGATTAAAGAACGGGCAGATTTATTTTGGCAGCTGACAATCCTAGGCTTAGTGAATTTCCCATCACAACCCATTAAGCAAGAGGAGAAAAAGCCTGAGTGTAGGATCTTTAGAATGAAGCCACAGCAGGAGCAGCAAAGGTTGGTTTAATTATGTTAAAAGCAACCTTAAGACCGGAAAAAGCTTTTTAACATTCCTAGCACATAAAAATAGTTAGTTTTGATGTTTTGCTGCTGAGCAATTGGGGAAATGAGTGTTTCTATTGTGGCCAAAAGCCTACATATTTCTTTTATGACTCATCTCATGTCTGAATTATAAAAGTTTGGCATGCTGAAGGGCGTGAAAGCCTCACATCTTCATTGCCAGTTAACCCCTGTCAGTATAAAGTCGGGCTGTACTTCAGGATGAAATTGTGTGACAATTCAACTCAGCGTATATTTTCTGGGACCCTTTGGTATTTGGAGTAAGGAATGATATCTCATCTCTAAATGTTTTTTAAACATTTAGTGGCTCATGCCTGTAATCCCAGCACTTTTGGAGGCCGAGGCATGCAGATGACCTGAGGTCAGGAGTTCAGGACCAGCCTGGCCAAGGTGGTGAAACCCCATCTCTACTAAAAATACAAAAATTAGCTGGGCGTGGTGGCAGACGCCTGTAGTTCCAGCTACTCAGGAGGCTGAGGCAGGAGAATTGCTTGAACCTGGGAGGCAGGATTGCAGTGAGCCAAGGTTGCTGCCAATGCACTCCAGCCTGGGTGACAAGAACAAAACTCTGTCTCAAAAAAAAAAAAAAAGTAGATATAATGTCGTATGCAAGCAATAGCAGTAACCACAACACACACTCCCCTCTTGCTTTCTATACTGATTATAAAGATCTGGCTGATTGTAAAGATCAGTGCCCTGATGTTGGGAAGCAATGATTATTGCTGAGTTTTATTTTCTTATTTGTAAAGTGTGAATAATATCTGCCTGGCTGGTTTGTTGTGGGAATTAAATAAGTGAATATATGTGAATAGCTTAGTACAATGTCTGACACATACTCATTGTTCAATAAACAGTAGCTGTTGTGAATGTTGATGTAGTTAGTATTATTAATAATGCAATGAGAAAAACATTGGCCTAGAAATCAAAAGGCTCAGTTTTCTCTAAGTAATTATTTAACCCATTGCCTAACATGTTTTGCTTACTGAATCTACTTTGAGCCATAATTTTTCTCATCTTAAAAGCAGAAGCTTGGCCCAGATAACTTTCTAACTTTAGTATTAATGATTCTATGAATAACTGGTGGTCACTATGGCGAAGTCTTCTCTGCTCCACCCCTTCAAATCCCTGCGTCTTTCCTGAAATAATATTCTTCAACCACAAGCAAGTCTTGTTTCTGGTGTTCTGGGAGGAGAGCTTGAGCTGCACACTGGCCAGCTCTGTGTGGGTGCAGAATAGCTCTGCACTGCGGAAGGAAGGACTTTTTTTGGGAATGAATTCTCAATCCAAGGACATAATGTCTAGAAGTGTCTTTTGGTACTAGTGGGTACACAGATAAAGTTCAGACTTGTCTCCAGGAGATACTGTTCCATTGTGAGAGCAAAGATCGATGGTTTTGTCCCATAGACCTTGATGTAACCATTTTAATTTGACAACAAAGATGTTTTCACCTGGGGAGATAGAATTCCCCAGACTGGCTCCAGTTAAGAGCAGGCAACCATAACAGCATAATAATTACCCCTTGCATCTGCATAGTTTGTTGCCTCTACAAATCCCTTTGTCATACATTATGTCATTCCATCCCCACAACAACTGTGTAAGATAGGGAGGGCAGCTATGAATATCCCCATTGCTTCAATAAGGAAATGGATCTTCAGAGAGGTTGGTGACTTGCCTGGGGTTGCACAGCTCATAAGGATACATGCTAAGCCAGAGATGCTGGGCTTACTGGCTATGTGGGGCACCTACACACCTCCTAACACCATGTCTGAATAGCAGCAACTCTGCCTTCTCCACTAGTTTCCCTGGAAACTGGCAAAATGTCTCAGCATCTCTATCATATAACACTAAGCAAAGAAAAAATTTCAAAGAAGGGTCTGTGAGGGCAGTAGACTGGTCAAATAAGCAGAAAGGCTAAGGAGAGGGGAGATGTCACCCTCATTCTGTATCAACAGGCTCCATATAATCCTTATCAATACACATTTTTAAAAGGACTGTTTGATTTGTTTTTCTAAGACCACCAGAGCCAGCACAAAAGAACCAGTGGGTAGGCAAGTGTAGGAGCAAAACTGCAAGTTTATTTTTGGTAACCTAAGGTGTGGGGAAGAGGTCTGTCGGCCTCCGGCAAAGAAGGCCGGCAGAGTCCCCCAGTGGGGCTCTCGGACGGAGTTCCTGCAGTCCCGACATCCTGACAGGAGTGAGAGACTCAGGAAGACCACGTGGGACGCTGGCCAAGAGCAGCTTTTCTAGGAGTGGGAGGGCAATAGGCGGGCCACGGGCGTGTCCGGGGGCATTCCACAGGTGCGATCAGGTAAATCTCGGTCTCTTCGGATTGACGTCACCTGGCGCATGCCCAGTTGATCTGCACCTTCCCGGGCGCCGGCTGCATTTTCGCGCGCGCGGGAAAAGCTGGTGAAGAAGAACCCGGAAGTGCGCCATCCTGCCTCCATTCCTCCAAACACTGTTAAGTTATAGTCATCCAAATATGCATTAGAAAATCACCTATCAAGGGCAACACTCAATTCAAAAGCACAGTTTTTTAAGACATTTTAAAGAGAAACATATCTGTTTATTGTAAAGAAAAAAAACAGAACATGTAAATATTTTATTAATTGAATAAATCAAATGCTAGAACAACAGATTCAAGTTCAACAATCAGTACAAAAATCATTCTTGGACTATTCATAATTTTGCTTAGTCAGTTCTGCAGAGAGAAGATAATGGCATTTGACTTGCTTCTCTCTGATTTTCCTTGCTCGGGTTTGAAAAAGAATCCCCTGTGGCTTCTCTCCCCCACATTCCAGGAGGCATCCTGTTCACTCAGGATGGTGTAGTGGGAGTGCACTCACTGAGGAGTCGTGGGGGTGTTGAATAGGCTCTCCCATCACTTACTCTGACAAGGGACCACAAACACACAATGCTAGTTCTCGAACCTTCTAGAAGCTGGACTGGATGATCCAGAAGGCCCTTCTGGCTAGAAGGCCAGAGATATCCTTTTCCCCTTCCAGGAATCAGCCAGCTGAGAGGGTCCAAATCCGTCCTTCTACTCCCAGCAGGCACCATGCTCCCCAAATCAAGGGAAAGATAAAACTCCCAGAAACCCTCACTTGATTTCCGCCTCACCTTGTCATGGGAAGACCTACAGCTATAATCTGTGTGCTGGGAGAGAGAGCTGTGTCGTGTTTGAATATCCTACGAAACCTTAGGAGACATGGCAGGCGGTGAGGTTTGAGAAAGACAGAATCCCCACATAGCTTTGCTGGCTGTGCCACGTGTGAGAACCTTCCTGATGCTGCCAGGCCCGAAATGTCCCAGAAGTACATAGAAATGCTCTACTGTGAACCCGTTTAACCAGCTTCCCAAAGGTTAGGATTGCTTTATTTCAGCTTCACAAGAAAGACCTCAAAGTAGCTTTTTTTCACTATGGATTTCAACCTGTCAATCTGTACAATGTCTGATTTAGCAAAATCTAAAGGCATCTGAATAAAAGGCCTACAGACAAATTGTGAATGCGCTCCTATTGAACCCTTGGACAGATTTAAAGGCAATAATGATCTCCACTTACCAAGGACTGACTTTGCACAGGAGCGGCACTTTTGTCTTTCATCTTCTCAGAAACCCCAGGAGGTAGGTGTTACTACTGTTCTCACTTCAAAGTTGAGGACATTGAACCAGATAAGGTAGATTAATTAAGTTCACATAGGTAGTAAAAGCAGGAGCCGTACATAAACCCAGGCTCTTGCCTGTAGGCAACATTGCCTTCTATATGGACAGGAAGGAAGAGAGCTTCAGGCTAAAGAGAGATCTGGAACTTGGGACTAGTTCATCAGCGTGGCTGAGTGCTACTTTTTTCCGTTCCTTCCTTGCTGCCTCCACATCCACTCTGATCTATACTCCATATTCGATAAATGCAATAGCCCCACAATTTCTCTTAGAGGCATCTGGAAATATATAGGTCAAACTTAGAAAGGAGGAAAGTTAAAAAAAAGATTCATGGGGGTTTTATGGGGCTCAGTATCAAAGCATGTCTGTGTGTCACATGCACGCACACGCACTGAGCCTCGAATGTGGCCTCCCCACTGTGCACGTGAAGAGGAGAGCAAGACCTCTCTGTGCTGCAACAGCTCTGTGAGTGCTGCCCAGAGCAGCTGTGGCCTCTTGGCTTCATCACGTCACAGAGCAGCATCTCAGTTACAGCCCGCCACCCCGCCTTGATGCTTCCAACTCCCAGCTCTTCTCTTTTTTTTCTCTCCTGACCTCTCTATCCTTGCTGTGGATTAGCTCTGTATGGCTAGCTTGGTCTGTACTTCCGCAAATTGAATCCCATTTCCTCTCTCCTGCTCTGAACCAGCTTTTTCGGATGCCTGTGTTGGTTTCCTCCTCCGGCCTTTGCAGTACCCACTGTGCCTGCACTCTTCCAGGTTATTAAGAGTAGGTGGCAAACAAGGACAACCAAGACCAGGTCTTCCGCTAGGTGCTTCCCTGGAGCCAGCTACCAGCTCTCCCCCAAGATGGGTACAGAGATGCCAGTGCTTAGCCTCGAAGGCTTGCTCTGAATTCCAGCTCTGCCACTCGGACCAGTACTTCACTTCCAGAGTCTCAGTTTTCTTATCTGTCTGATGGGTATAGCAATTGGTTTGATGATATGATGGGTACAACAGTCTCTTCCTCAAAGTGCTGGGAGAAGTGAGTGAGATAATGGTATAAAACACTTGGCAGGGGCAGCTACAGAGAGGGTTCTAGCTATTAATATGATCAGAATGTTGTGACTGGTTCCTCACCATTCACAGGACACCAACTCTGCCTCATTTTCGCTTCCTCCTTTTACATTTTTTTCTTTTAAACATACATTACCTGAGTAACCTTTACACGTAGGTGTAATTACCCCAATTTATAAGGAAGAAAACAAAGCCACGGACAGGTTATGTAACTTTCCCAAGGTCACGTCGTTTGAAAGAAGAGCAGCTGGGATTCAGTGGTCCACTCTGACTCCTTCAGGAGACCAGCAGCAGGGTGCTTCAGGGGCCGTGAACTTTGCTGGCGACTGAGAAGACCAGGTGATCAGACAATGCCCTGCAGATGGGGCCCAGACAAAAGGAGAAACAGGCAGGTAAACAGATAATTACGGAATAGTGGGATAAAGGTATCCAAGTAGGCAGTCAGGGTCCTGGGACACCCCTGGGGCAGGTCTCCAGAGCCCATGTTTTTTCCACCACTACTGTACTGATCACAGCTCAAGCTAGATTATTTCCTGCTAGATTATGGGACACGTTTGAGGAGAGAAAGAGTAATTCTGACACAGGGTAGGGGATGGGGTAGCAATGGAGAAGGCCATATAAGAGTAGGTGGCCTTATTAGAGTCAGCTTTTGAGGAAGGGACATAGGTAGAGAAGGTAGGAAAAGGCATTTCTAGGTGGTGAGACTAGCATGAACAAAGGCAGAGGGGCTGAAGTACATAGGATTCATGGTGGGCCAGAACGTGAAAAGCCTAGAATGCCATGGTAAGCCGCGTGGGCTTTATTTTGAAGTTAAAAATAGAACCACCTAAAAGGTAGGTCAAGATTGAAGCTATTTTGGGTGGCAGCATGTGTGTGGAGGCTGGACAGGAGAGAGGAACGTTTCAGGCAGGAAAACCAAGAAAGTCTATACTTTTTTTTTTTTTTTTTAAAGAGATGGGATTCACTGCAGCCTTGAAGTCCTGGGCTCAAGCAATCTTCCCACCTCAGCCTACTGATCAGCTGGGACTACAGACACATGCCACCACGCCCAGCTAATTTTTAAAGTTTTTGTAGAGATGGGGTCTTGCTGTGTTGTCCAGGCTGGTCTCAAACTCCTGACCTCAGCCTTCCAAAGCACTGGGATTATAGGCATGAGCCACTGTGTCCAGATTAAATCTAACATTTTAATCCAGGTCAGTCTGAGTTACTATGACAGAGATGGTAGTGGTGGTATAAAATTCTCAGGACATAGGTTAGATATGAGAAGGGATGGGGAGATTAAGAGGGTCCAGTCAGAGCTCTGCTATGTTGACTAATCAAGCCAGCACCCCGCGGAGGAGTACAGTAAATCACAGTCAACTTGAACACAAAATATTTCCTAGGCGCAAAACAGGAAGAGCAAGAACATGACTGTAGGTATTGCACTGTCAAAAGAAGGAATGTATCGTGGAAGGGGAACTGCCATTGCAGAAACAATTGAAAAGAAAATAAATACAAGCACAGAGATGAAGGAGTTGGCAGCTCCAGGAGAAGGGGCCCGATGACCCCCAAATTCTACAGTCTCATCCCTGAAGTGAGTATATTTTGACCCAAGTGTGGGTCTTGATGTCATTAGCCTTTTAATTTATATCACTGACTCTCCTTGCTCTGACTTAATATTCACCAAATCATCTATTGATTATAATTCTCCTTTTTGTATAGATCCTCCCACAGAGGAACAGAAACCCCCGAGCAGCCAACATGAATGTCCAGCACATTTGGCAAAAGGCAGTAGAGCGTGGCAGTGAAGAGCATGGGCCAACATGCTTGAGTTTGAAACTTTCCAGCTGTGTGGCTTTGGACAGTTATTTCAAAGCTCTGCAACTCAATTTCCCTGTCTGTAAAATGGGGAAGTTAATGACCCTCTCAAAGGGTCATTGTAAGAATCAAATGACAAAATGCATGTAGACACCTGGAAGAGTGCCTGCAAGTAGTAGATGCTCAATAAACGATGATTGTTGTTATTACAGATCTCATTGCCAACTGATAAATGGTGGCATTGTGGTTATTTAAAACATTGGTCTCTCATGAGGATGGTAAGTGTGAGTTGGTCTTCAAGGGTGTGCTTTCCTATGAGACTGATAACATTGAGTTTCTGGGCCAGGCGTGGTGGCTCACGCCTGTAATCCCAGCAACTTTGGGGGTCTGAGGTGGGCGGATCACCTGAGGTCAGAAGTTCGAGACCAGCCTAGCCAACATGGCAAAACCCCGTCTCTACTAAAAATAGTAAAAAAAAAAAAAGAAGTTAGCCGGGTGTGTGGCACATGCCTGTAATCCCAGCTGAGGCAGGAGAATTGCTTGAACCTGGGAGGTGGAGGTTGCAGTGAGCTGAGATCATGCCGCTGCACTCCAGCCTGGCAACAGAGCAAGACTCTGTCTCAAAAAAAAAACCCCAAAAAACAAAAACAACCACACACAAACAAACACAAAAACCCTGAGAACCTGATCTTCTACTATGGTGAATGTTTTTGCTTCTCTGTTTCCCATAAAACATTTACAAGTCCTTGAGAGGAGAGTTTGTGCCTCATTGTCTCAAATCCCAAGTGCCCAGAATGGTAGCTGGCACATGGTAAGTGGCTAATACATTTTTATAGGCTTTATAGCTATGATTCCAATATTGTCACTGGCCTATTTCAGATCTGTCCAGTAGAAAAGTAATTGAGCTATAGTGAAATGTATAATTTTCAATTTTGTAGTAGCCACATTAAAAACAGTTAAAAGATGAAGTAAAAGTAATTTGGGGAATATTTTTTATATTACACTCTTACCTCATACCATATTTAAAAATATTAGCTTGTAACAGTTCAAAGACCTAAATGTAAGAGCCAATACTATAAAACACTTAGGAGGAAAAATGGGTGCAAATTTTCATGACCATGGATGAAGCAACAGGTTATTTGAGATGACACTAAAAGCATAAAAAACAGAAGGAAAAATAAATCGGATTTCATCAAAATTTAAAACGTTTGTATGCTAAAGAATACTGTCAAGAAAGTGAAAAGACAACCCACAGAAAATACTTTTCTATTGGACAGATCTGAAATAAGCCAACGACAATATTGGAATCATAGCTATAAAGTCTATAAAAATGTATTAGCCACTTACCATGTGCCAGCTACCATTCTGGGCACTTGGGATTTGAGACAATGAGGCACAAACTCTCCTCTCAAGGACTTGTAAATGTTTTATGGGAAACAGAGAAGCAAATACATTCACCATAGTAGAGGATCAGGTTCTCAGGGGTTTTTTGTTTGTTTGTTTGTGGGGTTTTTTGTTTTTTGTTTTTTGGGTTTTTTTTGAGACAGAGTCTTGCTCTGTCACCAGGCTGGAGTGCAGTGGCATGATCTCGGCTCACTGCAACCCACAGGAAAAAAGTATTTGTATCCAGAATATATAAGGAACACTTACAAATAAACAATAAAAAGACAACCCAATTTTTAAAATGGGCAAAGGATTTGAGACACTTCTCTAAAGAAGATATACCAGTGGCCAATATTCACGTGAAAGGGTGTTCCATGTCATGAGTCATTAGGGAAATGCAAGTCAAAAACCATGTGAGCTACCACTTTATACGCATTAGGATGGCTATAATTTAAAAACAGAAAAAGACAGAAAATCACAATTGTTGATGAGGATGTAGAGAAATTGGAATCCTTACACATTGGTGGTGGGAATGTAAAATGTTGTGGAAAATGATTTGGTAGTTCCTCAAAAAGTTAAACAGAGTTATCATATATTCCAGCAATTCCACTCCTAAGTTTATACCCAAGAGAATTGAAAACATATGTACATACAAAAACTTGTACACATGGCCGGGCGTGGTGGCTCACGCCTGTAATCCCAGCACTTTGGGAGGTCAAGGTGGGTGGATCACCTGAGGTCAGGAGTTCAAGACCAGCCTGGGCAACATGGCAAAATCCCATCTCTATTAAAAAAGACAAAAATTAGCCGGGTGCAGTGGCGCGTTCCTGTAATCCCAGCAACTCAAGAGGCTGAGGCAGGAGAATCACTTGAGCCCGGGAGGCAGAGGTTGCAGTGAGCCGAGATTGTGCCATTGTACTCCAGCCTGGAAACAGAAAGAGACCTTATCTCAAAAAAAAAAAAAAAAAAACAAGAACAAAAAAACTACTAGTACACTAATTCATAGCAGCATTACTCATGGTAGTGAATAAGTAGAAACAACCCAAATGTTAACTGATGAACTGATAAATAAAATATGGTATATCCATGGAAGGAAATATTATTCAGCTGTAAAAAGAATGAAGTACTAATACATATTAAAACATGGAAAAATCTTGAAAACATTACGTTCATGGAAATAAGCCAGACACAACAGTCCACATATTGTATGATTCTATTTTTATGAAATATCCAAAATAGGGAAATCTATAGAGACAGAAAGTAGACTAGTGGTTGCCAGTGTTGGAGGGGAGGCTCAAATGGGGAGTAACTGCTAACCTGCAATGGGGTTTCTTTTTAGAGTGGTAGAAATGTCCTGGAGGCTGAGCCCGGTGGCTCACGCCTGTAATCTCAACACTTTGGGAGGCCGAGGCAGGCGGATCACGAGGTCAGCAGTGTGAGACCAGCCTGGCCAACATGGTGAAATACCATCTCTACTAAAAATACAAAAATTCCCGGGAGTGGTGGCATGTGCCTGTAATCCCAGCTACTTGGGAGTCTGGGGCAAGAGAATCGCATGAGTCCGGGAGGCAGAGGTTGCAGTGAGCAGAGATCTCACACTGCATTCCAGCCTGGGTGGCAGAGCCAGAATCCATCTCGGGGACAGGGCCGGGGGGATGCGGGAACAAAACAAAACAGAAATGTCCTGGCATTCCACAGTGGCAAGAGTTTCACAACTTTGTGAATATACTAAAAAACCACTGCATTTAACATTTTTAAAGGGTGATTTTTATATAATGTGAAATTTTATATTATATGCATTATATCTTAGGTTTTATTAAAACCAATGTATCTAAAATATTACAGGCTGACTATCCCTAATCTGAAAATCCAAAATCCAAAATTCTCCAAAATCTGAAACTTTCTGAGCACCAACATGACACTCAAAGGAAATACTCAATGGAGCATTTTGGGTTGTGTGTTTTCAGATTAGGGATGCTCAGCTGGTAATGTAAATATTCCAAAATCAGAGAAAATTCAAAACCTGAAACACTTTTGGAGTGTTTCCAAAGTGTCCCTTTAAAATAAGGAATACTCAACCTGTATCATTTTAACATGTAATTGATATAAAAAGTTATTAATGAGGTAATTTACATTTTGCCCATGCTAAGTCTTTGAAATTCTGTGTATATTTTATACTTACAGCATATCTCAATCTGAATGCTACATTTTCTTTTGAAATATTGTATTTAGATTTCATAAAATTTACAATGAAAAAAGTAGACTCACAAGCCTAAGTTGTTTCAAGCATGCTTCAAAGTTTTCCAGTAACGGAATCAAGTATCAGTGTTTAAATTTTTGTTTTAATTAAAATGAAATAAAATTTAAATTGCACTAGACACATTTCAAGTACTCAATGGCCACATGTGGCTAGTGACCACCTGAATGCACGATGCAGGTCTAAGGTAGACTACTAAGCCTATCTCATTCTGCTATTACCAATCTAAACTAGTGTTTTTGTTTTTCCCCAGTACCATTCAACTATGATTGTTTCAGTCACTGTCCTAGTTAAAGTAGAACTATATTTGGGGAAACGGGTCTTTCAAGATTCTTCCTACTCCCCTGGTCCTTCCTCCTTCCCTGCTTCTTTACTCTGGAAGCATAGGAAGCTTGTGTTGATGTCATGGTGGTGGGTTGCCCTCCGATATCCCTCCCCTCCACTTCTTTTAGTAACCTCTCAATTTGTTTTGGGCAGCAATGCACAAATGGAATGATATAGTCTTGGCTCATGAGGTATTAGAGAAGCCCAACTCATCCATAGAAGAGGGTTTCACTGGTCTATATACATCCTCTGGGTCGGTGGTGATACAGCTGTTCCCATCTAGCCTTTGAATGTGCACCAATATCATCCACCTATGTACTGAGCCTCTCCTCATCCCAAATCACTCCTTGCCCACTGGGACTTCCGTGTAGTCCCAGCAGGACATATAGCAATCTCTGGACCATGTGCACACCACGTGCCGGTCCTTTCTCTGCCTGACCATGCCATATTGCCCTTTCTGCTCTTTTGCAGCCTTCCCTGGTGAGGAGGGCTTCTCTCAGATTTCCAGACTGTAAATGGGACACAGGCCCCTTCTGCCTTTGGCTTTCCCCTTAATCTAGCAGGGGACTGCATTGTTTCCTGTCTTAGCGCTTGTGGTAAACCGTTTATGCATACCTCCTAGATGTGCTTTTGAGGCCACCTCTAAACTAGAAGAAATAAATGAAATACAACACAGATGACCTTCACTTTGGGTTTCCTTTCAATGAGTTTAGGCTGCACTACACCCATTTGCATGGGGGGATATCTCAAGAATTCTGAACATGCATAATTGAATATACTTCTACTGCAGCACAACCTAGTTAGATTTTAGCAAAATGCTCCAATTTAATCTATGTTTAATATTTTTCCGTTGCTCACCAAACTGAATTAATTTGGCAATATATTGCAAAAAGAAGTGCTGAATCCAAAAAAATGGCAATATATCAAGAGCCAGATTTTCAAAAAGATAATCATAGCAAATTAAATCTTGGAGTACTTCTTTAACTTTTAAAAAGATTCTTTCATGTCCACTACAATAAAGCCTTTATTTAACTAGAACAAAGTATTTTACTCACATTATCTGGTTAAAAAGTAAACAAGCCTGAACCAATGCATCACTTAAAAATATATTTGGCTACAAGTAAGAGAAACTCTGACTCAACTGACTTAAAAAAATAAGGATTATTATTCCACATAATGGTGAGCCCAGAGCTGGGTGGTGTCAGAGTTTCAGCAGTTCAGTGACATCATCTAGATCCAAATTATTTGTATCTTTTTACTGTAACATCCTCAGAAAGTTGGCTTCAGTAGCAGCAGCAGCTTCCTGAGTTGCCAAAATGTGGCACAAGCCCAGGTATCCCCTCATCACACAGCAAGTCTCAAGGCATTTATGCAGTCATCCTCTGTCGAGAACAAGGAGACCCTTCCCCTAGAAGTCCCCACAGACCTCTCAGGTCTCTTTGGCCATAATCACATCACAAGCCATGATTGGCTTAGAATAACCAATAATTATTCCTTAGGCTCAGCGTGGCCTTGTCCTAAACCCATGAAGATTAAGCAAAATTCGGGTTCTATTAGCAACAAGAAAGGGGGCTGGCTGGTGGGTGGGTGGTCGGTCAACCAAAAATACAGGTCAAAAGCATCCTTTTTTGTTTGTTTGTTTTTTTGGTTCAAATGTTTGGCTAATCTTCCTTTCATGTGTGGTGGTCCACATTCTGCCTTTTTGATAACTGGGGATGTTGAAATAACCTCAGTTCACTAAACTGTGAGCATCAATTTTTCATTATAATGGGCTGTAGATTAGGAGGTTTGGAATAATGGGCTGAATTTTTATTGGCTACTGGCTTATATTTTGGAAGGTGCATTTTGGGCAAATGATCAACATTTGTTTCTTTGGCTATGATTTACTGTTTAACTCCAAAAGCAGAGTGCTGAAAAATGTTGCTGACTGTACTGCCAGCCTCCTGTTTTAGTTGTTTGGCTATTGGTCACTTTCATTTGATTCCATAACAATCTACAAAGTAGGGTAAGTACTACAACTTCTAACTAGGGTCAGAGAAGTAAAATAACTCTCCTAAGGCCATACAGCAAGTTTTAGGCTTCCTAGCTGCAGACTTCTCACTAAGTATAGTGTGATGAGCAAAATAGCCTGAAAATAACCCTGGCAGCTCACTCCGATTACCAGTACAACAAGCTAGAAGGGATGCAAGACCTTTGTCTCCCAACAGAAGGGTGCACTCAAGTGCAATATTCCAAAGGACTGGTGGTGTCCTCCCCACTGCAGGACCGTAGCATCCTATGGATCCTGAGGTCCCCAGATGCTAGGCGGCTGGCTTTCCCAGCTACTCCTGTAAGCAGCCAAGCCCCCAAATCTAGACTGCCTAGACCAAGCTGCCTAGGTATCCCTTCACTGACAAGGCAGCTTTCTCAAGCTGGCTTTATAGAAAAGGTAGAATCGGGGGGATATTGTTCCTCTGTTAGAATATGGACTCACACTACATGTCTTGCAGAGCACTGTAACTTACTTTATAGGTTTACCCTTTCCCCAATAAAGCCTATTTCTTAACCCAAATTAGGTGAGCTTGTAGAACTCAATGGCTGCACACCAGGTGGTGACTCAGAAGGGACCCAATTTACACAACAGACACCTGCTTCTTTTATGTAGGTAGAAGGATGAAGGATGTGTCATCCAACTGTCCCTACAAGTGCAAAGCTATTAATATAGTGCTGCATTAAAAAAAAAACTCATGGAAAAATTGTTTTACCCTTAAAGTTATGCTTTCTAGTTTTATTACATGCATCCATTTAAGTCATCCAATCTTGCCTCTACAAGATAGAGTATGTATAAACACATATCAATAAATGTTATACATCATACTTTGTTTTGAGACTTCTTCTTTCTGCTTTTTGTTACCCCCATTTTAGACACACACACACACACACACACACCCCACTCATGAATTTTCTGACAACTCACCAATGCTATTGCTAAAGCAGCTTGATTTCTCTAGTGATTCTGAATATTGAGATTCTAGGGGCACATGGGAACATTCTCCTCTCCAAATTCTTGTGATCCTACAATTTCTCTTATGTCTCAACCACAGTGATCTAAGACAAAGTAGCTTTTTTTTTTTTTTTTTTTTTTTTTTTAACTAAACAATCTCACTGTCATTCAGGCTGGAGTGTAGTGGTGTCATCTTGGCTCACTGCAGCCTTGACCTGGGCCCAAGCAATTCTCCTGCCTCAGCCTCCCAAGTAGCTGGAACTACAGGTGCACACCACCAGGTCCGGCCAATTTTTGCATTTTTTGCAGAGACAGGGTTTCGCCATGATGGCCAGGCTGCTCTTGAACTCCTGGACTTACGTGATCTGCCCACCTCAGCCTCACAAAGTGTTGGTAAAACAGGTGTGACTGCCCAACAAAAGTAAAGGAGCAGGTTTCTCAGTAAAGCATTAGTCTACCCTCATGGGTTTTCCTTTGATTACTCTTTGGGATACTCTCCATCTTAATCACATATGCTAGAGACCAGGAGTTTAAGACCAGCCTGGACAACATCACAAGATCTCTGTCTCTGCCAAAAACAAAACAAAACAAAAAAATCAAACCAGAGAAACAACAACAAAAAATAATGGTTTATTTCATTGTCCTCCTAAGGTTTTCTTAAAATTGATTTTTAAGTGTTCATTACTTTTTACATTATTCATCTACCAAAATGACTAAAATAAGACAAACTGCCAATACTAAATGTGGAAAAGGATATAGAGCCACTGGAATGTCCATACGTTGTTGGTTGGGTAATATGATACAGCCACTTTTGAAAAAGGCCTGGCAGTTTCTTTTAAAATTAAAGATACAGCCACCGTATGATCCAACAATTCTATTACTAGGTATTTACCCAAGAAAATAACAACATATGTCCACAAAAGACTTATATAAGAATATTCATAGCAGCTTTATTCATAATAGCCAAAATGTAGAGATAGCCCAGATATTGTCAGTGGAAAAATAGATATACCAATTGTAGTAACTTTAACAATTGGAATGCAGTTTAGCAACAAAAAGGGAGCAAACCAGAGACATATGCAATAATATAAACAAATGTCTAAATTGTGCAATGTGAAAGAAGTTTTGCATAATGAGTAGAGTCTGTACTGTATGATTCCAACTATACGAAGTTCTAGAACAGGCGAAACTAATCCACAGTGAATAAAATTAGAACAGTGTTTCCTCTTTTTCAGATGAAATCTCACTCTGTCTCCCAGGCTGGAGTGCAATGGCGCGGTCTTGGCTCACTGCAACCTCCGCCTCCCGGGTTCAAGCGATTCTCTTGCCTCAGCCTCCTGAGTAGCTGGGACTACAGGCACATGTCACCATGCCCAGGTAACTTTTTTGTATTTTTAGTCGAGATGGGGATTCACCATGTTGGCCAGGATGGTCTCAAACTTCTGACCTCAGGTGATCCGCCTGCCTCGGCCTCCCAAAGTGCTGGGATTACAGGCGTGAGCCACTGCGCCCAGCCAGAACAGTGGTTCTTTCTGGGGTAGTTAGAATGGAGATTGACTGAGACAGGTCATGAGACATTTTGGGGTGATCATTGTTATTTTGATAGGGATCTCAGTAACATAAGTGTATGGATTTGTCAAAAAGAGAATGTTCACTTAAAATTTGTACATATCATTATGCATGCCTTAACAATAACTATAAATAAAATTAAACTCTAATGAAATGTATGCTGAACTATTTAGGGAAAAGTGATGTCTGCAACTCATTTTGAAATGTATCAATAAATTAGATGGATTGATGGATGGATAGGGATGAATAGTTAGGTAAATATGTGATAGAGCAAGTATAGTAACAAGCTATGATAGAATCTAAGTGGTGGGTATATGAATGTTTAGTGTTAAATTCTTCCATATTTTCTTCTACTGAAACCCTGTGTTTCTGAAAATTTTCATAACTTATATTGGATATAAGTTCATTAGCTTCTTTCATCTTCCAAAATCGGTACATCCTCCTCTTCGTACTTCCTTTGGTTCTCACGGTTTCTGGAGGCAGAGACAGCCTTGAGACTACAGCTACCCATGCAGTGCTATTTGAGGGACTCCAGAAGGCTTCTCTGCTCAGCATCCCCCCCTCACCTCCTTCTCCTACCAGTCACAACGGAAGGTTTCTACTAAGCATTTATTTCTTTAGACCTAGAGGGAGTTTAGGTCATCACAAATCTCCTATCAATATGCAAATATTCCCACATCTGGGAAGTAATTTAAACCTGGGGGGCTTGTCAAATAAAGGAAAGCAGAGTCTTTTGTGACAGTAAATAAAATATACAGGAGATACAGACAAGAAAGAGAAAGAGAGAATCTATGTGGGAGGCTAAGACATGTCAAAGCCAAACTACAATATACAGTTTTGCCTAGAGTCAGGAGTCTGAGACCTGGCTCAAACCTTTAAAAACTACCGTGTATCTATAGGGAACAACTCTAATCCCTGTTCCTCAAGGGATAACAGCCAGAACCTAAAAATAAGAGTCAAGATCATGGTCATCAAAAAACACTTCTCTGGCCCCAGCCTTGTTTGCTCTACAGAACTGAAGTTCCTCAATTTCCTCCACTTCATTCTGGGAGGCATTAGACAATGTCTTGTGCACGCCTCAAAATGAATCCTCTCTCGCTCCTTGACCTGCTGAGGCTGTGAGTTTCTCCTGGGCATGCCCCCAAGGCCTGTGCCAAAGGTCTGGATGCCTACCTGGAGCTGATTTCCTCTCCCATGCCATCTCTGGTCCAGAACTAGGCTTGGTTCAGCCCATGCCTCTGCTCAGCTGCTTTGCCCCTTCTGAGTTCTAAGACCTGAATGAGGAATGTTCCCTTTGTCCTCTAAATCCCCATGTTTTCCCTAGAAACTTCACTGAAACCCTGTTTTGCATACACACACACACACACACACACACACACACACACACACACACACACACATATATATATATATGTATTTTTAGACGGAGTCTCATTCTGTCACCCAGGCTGGAGTACAATGGTGTGGTCTCAGCTCATTGCAACCTATGCCTCCCAGCGATTCTCCTGCCTCAGCCTCCTGAGTAGCTTGGACCACAGGCGCGTACCACCACACCTGGCTAATTTTTTTGTATTTTTCTTTCTTTTTTTTTTTTTTTTGAGATGGAGTCTTGCTCTGTCACCCAGGCTGGAGTGCAGTGGCGCGATCTCGGCTCACTGCAAGTTCTGCCTCCCGGGTTCACGCCATTCTCCTGCCTCAGCCTCCAGAGTAGCTGGGACTACAGATGCCCACCACCACACCCGGCTAATTTTTTTGTATTTTTAGTAAAGACAGGGTTTCACTATGTTGGCCAGACTGGTCTCGAACTCCTGACCTTGTGACCTGCCTGCCTCGGCCTCCCAAAGTGCTAGGAGAAAAGCTCCCTCCTTTTCTTCTTTTGGAAGACAGTAGCTAGTAGCCTGAGGTACCTGCTAGATGCTGCAGACACAGGGCCCAGTTGCCCTTGCACCATAGCCAACCACCAGATGTGTGAGTGGGGCCATATCTGACCAATCAGCTTCTGGCTGACCCGCCAGCTGACTGCAGCCACATGCGTGAGCCCAGGCGGTGCCAACACAAGAACCACCTAGCTAAGCTTAGTTCATATTGCCAACACCTGGTATCATGAGTTGCTCAGTAACTGTTGTTTTAAACCACTACATTCTGGATTGATTTATAAGGCAGAAACAGATAAATGATACACTGTTGGGTGGGCAGAAGAGGGAATGTGGAATTGATGGAATAAGCATCCATAATTGATTGATAAGACCTAAGGTCCTCTTCAGATTCTGAAATTATATGGTTTGGTGAGAAAATCCCAATGTCTGCAATAAGTGTAATGCATGTAATTTAAATTTATAATTTAAGAACTTCTCTTCTCCTCTCTTTTACATTTAAAATCCCACAGATATGTGACTGATTATCTATACAGGGATCTTATTACTTCTTGGCCATGCCTTGTTCTGTTGCCACCAAGTACTCCAAGTACACAACCTCTCTTAAATGTGCACTGTTTGTAAACTTTAACTTTGCATGATTCATATCCTAATCTTGAATAAGAGCTATACACATAAAAAAGAGTTGAGACTTATGTATGAATTAATTTTTTAAATAAAAAGATATTGAGATCACTTGCGAAGTCACACACAACCATAAAAAAATGCGGCTGCCATAACATTAAAGGAAATTACCTCTAGGCTTCTATCCAGTACGATGCAATTTTCAAGGACTAAGACAGAGGCCTTGAAAATGAGCGGTAATAATGGAAATGCTGACATATCCATAACTCTCATTGCTTAAGGAATGGCAAAGAAAGACTAGAATAATAATGACACATTGTGAATCCCCAGTATTTTTACCTAGTGTTGGCAGCAAGTGATGGAACAGGCTTTCATAATAACATTATAATTAAACTACAAATTGTTTGTCTAAATAATTTCTGAAAGTCAAGAAAAACAGTGCTGTATTTAATTTGGGATAAGATTTCATTTTGCTGAGGTTTTTGCTTCCTGCTCCCAAGTGAGAGGTTTCTCAGATAAGACACCAGCCTGTCCTGGTTTACATACCTGGTGTCCATGGAGGGAAATGCAGGACGGAGGCAGATGCATCTTTGTAAACAACAGGTAGTGTCGCACTAAGGACTGTAGGCCTGGAGCTCTTGGAAAATGTCCTTTTTCACCTCCCCCCTCCCCTTCCCTGGTTTTGACATAGTTTTCTCTTTGAAAACACAGGGATATCAGGAAAGAGTGTGAACAGAGTCTCATCTCCATTTATGCTCTCCCTGTACCCCCTGCTCTGCTTGCAAGTCTCCCGAGGACCTCAAAGGGTGTCCTCCTCCAGATACTGAGAGCTGACCCAGCAGGAGGGGCCCGGGATAGTTTGAAGGTGCAGCCACCCTTATTCATTACAGAATGTCCTCTCTTCTTATCTTCCCTTTTTTTAGCCTGAAGGACAAAGAAAAAGAGAGGAGTCTCGATTTTCCTTGTTAATCTGCTCCAGCTGGCAGCCTGTCCAACATTTGAAATCATCTGTGATGTAACAATTATTTTTTTAAAACACTGACATCCCATTTTATGTAATTTGATGGGGTAACAGGATGGCAATTCAGCTTAGAAAACATTTTGACCAGCAATCATTCAGACAAATAAAAATGAGGACAAAAAGGATGACTGCGACAAGCAAACTAGAACAGCCTGCTATGCCAAGCACTTCACATGAATCATGCTTTCCAAAGGCCACATTGCTTATCTGTTCTATAATAACCTGGAACCTCCTCCTCATCAAGTCTCTCTTGGGCTCCTTAGTAGCCCAAGGTTGGCAGATGTACGGACTTAGAACAGACGGATACCCAGAACCTCAGACTCACAGCTGAAGGGACCTCATCGTTCATTTTTGTTCACCACAGATTCCCCATGCCAGTTTGGGAGTTGGAGAAATTGGTGTAGAGTGGACTGGGTTGAATTGTGCCCTCCAAAAGGAGATGTTAAAGTCCTAACACCGAGTACCCATGAATGTGACTTTCTTTGGAAATAGTGTCTTTGCAGAGGTAATCAAGGTTAAGACGAGGTCATTAGGGTGGGCACTAATAGGACTGGTGTCCTTAAAAGAGAAGAGACACTGGAACAGAAACACATGAGGGGAGAACTCCATGTAATGACAGATAAAGAGGCTGAATATTGCAGCTGCAGGCCAGGGCGTGCCAAGAATTACAGGGAAACTACCAGCAGCTAGGAAGAGGCAAGGAAGGATCCTGGGCTACAGGTTTCAGAGAGGCAAGGGCCATTGGACACCTTCATGTTGGGCTTTTGGCCAACAGAACTGTGAGACAGTAAGTACCTATTGTTTTTGTTGTTGTTGTTGTTTTTCTGGAGATGAAGTTTCGCTCTTGTTGCCCAGGATAGAGTGCAGTGGTGCCATCTCGGCTCACTGCAACCTCTGCCTCCCGGGTTCAAGCGATTCCCCTGCCTCAGTCTCCCAAGTAGCTGGGACTACAGGCATGCGCCACCACACCTGGCTAATTTTTTTTTTTTGTATTTTTAGTAGAGACAGGGTTGCTCCATGTTGGTCAGGCTGGTCTCGAACTCTGACCTCAGCTGATCCACCCGCCTCAGCTTCCCAAAGTGCTGGGATTACAGGCGTGAGCCACTGAGCCCGGCCTAATAAATACCTATTGTTTTGGTGACGGCAGCCCTAAGAAATGAAGACAGAGAGCTTAGGCAAATGTCCACGATCACACAGCCTGTGATGACAGAGAAGACTGGTGAGTGTAGGCCCTGCCATCCCCATTCCAGAGCTCTGTCCTTTGTCCAGGGCTTTCTTCCTCTGAGGCTTCATGCATCAGTTGTCTGTGTATGTTTTCTCCAGCTCTTATTTTTGTTCTGGATTTCTAAAATAATTTCCTTCAAATAGACTTTTTTTTGTCTCCTGACTGCTGCTACATACAACTTTGTATTTGGAAAAATTTAAAACCTAAGATAAATTCAGAGAATAAGTCAGTGAACACACTCCCTTCACCCTGATTCACCGATTCACATTGTGCCATGTCTGTTTCCCTCTCTTTTACTTTCTCCCATGTGTATTCACTTTTTTCTGGAACCATTTGAAAGTTGCAGGTCTCATAACATTTCATATCTAAAATATTTCAGCATGCATCTCCTAAGGACAAAGACACTCTCATAACAATCAGATTCAGAAAAGTTAACACCAATTCAAAATCATTACCTAATAAAATGACCATATTCACATTTCTTCAATTGTCCCCTAAATGTCCTTTGTAGATATTTTCTTCCTTTCTTCCATTTCTTCCCCTCTACTTTCCTTTCCTTCATTTTTATACCTACCACCCAATCACCCAGCCATCATGCCTCTTTAGTCTCTTAATTTGGAGCATTCTCCCACCTTATGTTTATTTATCTATATTTTCTTTGTCTTTCACAATATTGACATTTTTGAAGGGTCCAAGACATTTGCCCTACATTATGTCCCACAATATGAATTTGTCTGCTTGTTTCCTCATAATTAGATTTGGATTAGATATTCTGTGGTAAGAATTTTACCTAGGTGATGCTGATTACCTAGGCGATTGTATCTCACTGGGAAGAACAGGATATCAGTCAATCATCACCCTTATTACTGATGTTAGATTCACTGGTTATGGTGGTACCTGTCAGGTAGTCCCAATGTAAAGATATTGTTTTCCTCGTTGTAATTAATCAATGATCTGTGTGAGATATTTGAGAGAAGACTTGTTCTTACTCATTTAATAGAGTACATCCAGAGTTAAAAACAATATTGACTTGATATTAGATATCTCTCCATAGCTGAAATGAAAACCCTAACATGTCCTTTTACTGTGTGTGTGTGTGTGTGTGTGTGTGTGTTTTACAAGGGGTGGAGGTTGGGTTAGGTTAAAACTAACCTTCCTCTTCTATAAACCACCAGCCTACAGACATCTGAAGGTCATTCTCATGCCTTTATCAGTACATGTATAATATTATCCAGGTTTTGGCCTCATCTAAGCTTTCTGACCCCTATTAAAATTTGTGTGGAAACTTCTTAAGTTTATGCCTTCTTAAGGCATAAAAGGTAAAGTGTATCTTTAAAGGTAAGTTATGTATATAAAAAGGGAAGTACATCAAATAACAAAATGCTAGGTAGGTAACCCCAAGGCTTAAAGCATAAAATGACATTATGTAAATCAAAGTTTTGCTTCTCAGCATGTCAAGGCCGAAGGATCACGGATAACATAGAGCTTATTCTATGACACTAGCAGCAGGGTGATATTTTCCTTGCTGGCTACCACAAAGGACGTGAACTTGAGAATGCAGAACAAAAATAGATCTCCAAAGCCATGTCAATCATTTTTGAGAGGTCAAAAATACTCTCTGCTTTAAGTGGAAGTTACTGCTTTGGTAATCAGTGTAACAACATTAAAAACGCACACCTGTCTCTGAGTGAGTCTCAAACGCAGTGCTCAGAGTGGAAAACGCACCAAGCCCACCCTCAGAGCGTTCCTTTGCCACTGTGGGGCTGCATCTGCTGTGGGATTCCTGTGGAATTATTTTTGTGTCATTTCCCTACTAGGTTGCAAGTTCCATGAGAACAGGATCTTTGTCCTGTTTTATCTCCAGTGTCAAGAACACTGTCTGGCACACGTTGGGTGCCCAATAATTATTGGCCGGATGAACTAGTGACTAAAAGTAGTGCTCTTCAAAGTTAGGTCAACTCAACCTTTCCCTAGACTTTCTAAGCAAGAGATGTAACCTTCTGTCTCCTCCACTCCCTTTTAACTTAATTACAAAATTTGTTTCTGGGGAGTGTGTAAAGGAGAATAAAGGAGCCCTTCTCAGTTTCTCTCTGTCAACCTCTAACCGCTCAGCTAGTCATTTCAGGCAAGACAGGCTTCAAGGCACAGCCCTGTGTGCCAGATCAGGTTAGGACTGCTCTCCTAGAGGCCATGTATCTTCTTTTCTTTGCAAAGCTGGAACCAGGAAGGACTCACCCATCCTCACTGGTGAGCTCACCTCCTTCCAATATTTTCATTGCTGAGTTGCTAAAGGTCATGAGGAGAGGGCGGCCTCAGCATTGTTGATAGAATGTGTAATTTGTTTAAAACTTTATATTATTTCCCAGCATGACTTTGTCTAGAAGTAGTGCAATATCAAATTTTAATTTGCTTAAATATGTGACAGCTAACCAAAATAAATTACCTGCCTTTTGACAATTAGCACATTTATTGTTCATGTGTAGATGCCTTTGTTTCAAGGGACCTGAAAGAACCAACCAGTGCATACGAATCAGCATCCTCCAGACTCAAAGATAGTAGGTAGCCAGTGAACAGGAGAGGACAGAGGGGGCAGGAGAGAAGCACTCCTTCCAGAAGAAACGGCAATAATACCACTTAAAATATAAAAAGTAGTATCATGTGCTAGTGCATGTATAAAACTTCTGTTTACAAGAGCCCTGTGAAATAAGAACTATTATTCCCATTATAGAGAGCAGGAAACTGAGGCTTAGCAAGGCTGTGACTCAACAGTAGCAAGGGGTAGAGCAAGTGTTTGATGGAGCGGGTCTGACCTCAGAGCCCTTGCTTCACCACATGCATGAGGAGTGTGTCCAAGCGTACGGTAGAGATGGAAGCCTGTTATTTACTATTGTTGTCTGGCAAGTTTTCAAGGAAATCTTTTTGATCATTTCTTAAAATGCTTATGTTAGGAGAAACCCAGGACAGATGAACTCCTGTTAGATTACTGCCTCAGAGTTCAGACAGAGGAATCCCTATACTCTCCGTTAGCATCTTTTTGATTATTTAGTCCTTTTATCATCATTGTGGTTCTCCTTGAATTGCACTTCAAAGATGACACATTCCAGAAAAGTATGGATATAGTGCAATTCCAGAGAGGCATTTATGTGCGAATCCATGCAAAGTTCTGCTATTGTAGGTGCATTGAATGAAGGACACTGGGCACAGTCAGCCTTCATCATGGCCAAGTTAAAGATTATATTACTGCTGACTTGCTTAGACACCTGGATCCAATGGCTCATCCCTTCTCTCTTCCCCTTGCAAAACATCAGAGGGAAAAAAGACCCATATATACAAAGGTCCTTTTTATTTTTTAGCCTAACACCTAGAAATAAGTAGAAGGTTTACATTCATCAGGCCTAATTTTACCTAAACTGTATAAGATTTTATGGGGGGGAAATCCTTCCCAAACCAGTTTCATTTCCATGTTGGCAACAGCCTCTTTCCACAACTACAGTTCACATTCTCTACCACTGTGGACACAAGTTCTCTTTCCCGCTACTCACCTTCCCCCTCACTCCCCAAGACACATACAAGAAAAGCATCGAAAACCAGTTCTAAAAAGCAAGCACAGGCTAGGCGTGGTGGCTGACACCTGTAATCCCAGCACTTTGGGAGGCCAAGGCGGGTCCTTGAAATCCAAAAAGTTAGGAGTCATGTTATAAACGATTACATTTAAGCTGGAGTTGGAAGAGACACGCTCCTATATCAAAGAGTTCCTGCAATTTGCTTGTCAGTGGCTTCACCCCATCTGGGTTAAGGGGAAATTAATTTGTAAGAAATAAAAAAAAATGCTTGCTTTTTTTTTTTTTTTTTTCCCTTGAGACAGAGTTTTGCTCTTGTTACCCAGGCTGGATTGCAATGGCATGATCTCTGCTCACTGCAACCTCCGTCTCCTGGGTTCAAGCGATTCTCCTGTCTCAGCCTCCTGAGTAGCTGGGATTATAGGTGCCCACGACCATGCCTAGCTAATTGTTTTGTATTTTTAGTAGAGACAGGGTTTCATCATGTTGACCAGGCTGGTCTTCAACTCCTGTCCTCAAGTGATTTGCCCACCTCAGCCCCCCAAATTGCTGGAATTATAAGTGTGAGCCGCCACGCTTGGCCAAATTTTTAAAGGCATAAAGACTATGTCTTACTCTTTTCTCCTTTTGCAGAACACAGCAAACACCCCAGAACACAAACATTCGAAGAATATTTATCCAAGTAGTTTGCATATAACTAAGTCAAATGTAAAGAGAAGTTTCTCTCCCTGGACAAAACTGATCACCTTATTTGCAAACTGGTATACCACAACAGGCCCTGAAGGGAAGCCCCAAGATGTAAAGAAAGTTATAAGAACATTCAAATACCACAGGCACATAGCAATGGCTTGAGAACTGAAATTGAAATTGAAATTGAGCTAAATAGTAAACACCATTGTTCAGAACAGTCTTGGCTAAGTAATAGGGGTTGTGTTTAAACCTTCAGGATGACATCTATTTATACATACTTCAAGTGGTAATGGAATTTCCAGACGCAGAATAGAATAAGTGCCATCAAAAGGTAGGGTAATTGCCAACTGCAACTGAGATCCTCAGTGTTCGTTTATCCAGGTCATTGATTCGTGAGTCATGGATTCGTGGAATGAAAACTGAACACTGAGCCAGCAGTTCCCTGAAACTAGGAAAACAACAAGTTCTTATTTCCCTGACAAAATCTGGCTACAGTTCAGCAATGCAGTAAAAAATATGCTCCATAAAAACATCTTTATGGATTTTCTCATTACATTGACAATTTCCCCTCATGGAGGGTGGAATCACCAAAAACTTGTATCCTCTATATGCATACATTTCCCATGAACATAAAAAGTACAAGGAATAAAATTATAATCAATCGTTTCGTACTCTACCAAATTCAGAGAATATAAGCATACATAGTGTTATTGTTTTTTTTTTTTTTTTTTTTTTTTCATTAAGAGATAGAGTCTTGCTCTGTCACCCAAGCTAGAGTAAAGTGGTACGATCATAGCTCATTGCAGTCTCAGACTCCTGGACTCAAGCCATCTTCTTACCTCGGCCCCCCAGGTTCATGCCTGCTGGAATTACAGCCATGAACCACTGTACCTGGTCCATTAGCTATTATTTTAACTCCTTAGTGGTATCCAAACATTCAATTGTTTACTGTTGACTTGAGGTTCTTGGACTTACTTTTAGTAGTGATTAAACGGAGATGTGAGGCTACACAAAACTTTATGGATGAAATTGTGGCAGCACTGGCAATTGTAAGCAGGGTCAGAGAAAGAAAACTAGAAACCCAGAACATCACCACTTGCTGGTGCTTATTTCCCTAGTTTTCAAGATAAAAGGAATGGAAACGGCTCTTCTAACCTAACACTTCGGCAAAAGCAGCATCACGCAGGTTCCGCTACATCATGTACTCACTGTGATTGGCAGCCTCCAAGATGGCCTCCTGTGATTTCTGCTGGAATTCATATCCCTGTGGAATGCTTTCTCAAATTTTACCAGAATGCAGAAGTAATCGTATTTCACTTCCAAGATTGTTGTAAAAGATGTTGTAGCTTCTGTCTTGGTCTCTCTCTCATTGTCTGTCTCTCTCAGATTACTCACTCTGGGGAAAGCCAGTTGCCATGTTGTGAGCAGCCCTACAGAAAGGCCCATGTGGCAAGAAATGAAAATGTTCAGCCATGTGAGTGAGCTGGAAGCATATTCTTCAGCCTCAGACAAGCCTTCAGGTGACTCTGCAGCCCTGGCTGATGGCTTGACTGCAAACTCAAGAGACTCTGAGTTAGAACCACTCAGGGAAGCTGCTCCCAGATTCCTGACCCTCAGAAACAGAGTGAGATCACAAATGTTTGTTGTTTCAAGCTGATTTTGGTGGTGATTTGTTATCCAGCAATAGGTAATAGACCCGCTGTAATCTTGGGCAAGTTAGATAAATTAAGCGCCTGTTCCTCATCTATAAAGCAAGGACTATGATAAATAAAAATACATTTATATTCCTCTCCTTTATTCCAGAATGAATTTATGACTACTGTTAGGGATATATAAAATAAAAGATAGCATAAGTTAAATGAGAAGGTAGGCAGAAAAACAAGGGTGGGGACATGGACCAGAAACAGGAAAGAGGTTTAAAAAATAATATATGGCACACATTCCATAACTGAGTCACAATTCTGGCTCTAAAACTGAATAATTCCTTTTACCTCCTCCTCTACCCCTCCAAACACAAAGAGATAGAGTCTTTTATTCAGTTCTGGGTCCAAGAATTTTTAAAAGAATCCAATCACTTCTGAGACTTATAATTATCCTTAGTACTAACATGGGTGGGAATTTTCCTTGGGCGCTGCCCTAAAGCAGACACTGTGTGGAGTACGAGCTGATGCCTTCATACTCATGGGTAACTGCATGAAATGGGATGATACATACAAAGTGTCTCATATCATGCAGGCTCATAATGGGCTCATACAAGTTGCTACTATAACTATTACTACTCAGTGTCAGGTTTTACCAGTATAACAGCTCACCTCTTAAAAATGTTTGCCTTTCACAGGCTAATACTCTTGACTTTTTTTTTTTTTTTTTTTTCTGAGATGGAGTCTCACTCTGTCGCCCAGGTTGGAGTGCAGTGGCGCGATCTCAGCTCACTGCAAGCTCTGCCTCCTGGGTTCACGCTACTGTCCTGCCTCAGCCTCCCGAATAGCTGGTACTACAGGTTGCCACCACAACACCCGGCTAATTTTTTGTATTTTTAGTAGAGACGGGGTTTCACCGTGTTAGCCAGGATGATCTCGATTTCCTGACCTTGTGATCCGCCCACCTCGGCCTCCCAAAGTGCTGGGATTACAGGCGTGAGCCACTGTGCTTGGCAATACTCTTGACTTTCTATCCTCATACATATTCAAAACAACCCACTTCAGTCATGAACTGAATGGAAACTGTGTGGGAAAAATTCTGGATATTTTGAATATTTGTCCATATTACTTCCATCTCAATAAGAAAGTTTGACATAAATTTTGTCCATCCTCGTGGCCGCCCATGCACAAAGCTCTGGGCCTCTTTGATACCTTCCCCCTTTTCACCCTTTCTCATTTACCTCGCCAACAAGTCCTGATTTTTTAGTAACATATCTTCCTATCTGTTCCCTCCTTTACATCCTTGCTGCCATTGTCTAGCTCTGCATTTTAACTCCTTACACCCACGTTTAGGCAATCACTTTTAGTTATAGCCAATCAGCTATGATGTATATCATTGTCAGGGCAATTTTCTCCTTTGATCATAATTCAGTCAAGTGTCAATCTGCATCCCAACTGTAGAATGAGGAAGCCCAACATCCTTGAAATTAAAGACCTTCAAGAATCAAGACCCAGACTCTGCCCCAACTCTAACTCCCATTCTTCACCCAACACAGCTTCTCGACTCAGATTTGCTCTCCTCCTGGGCTGTTCTGCACTGTGGTTCCCACCTAGAATGCGCCACCACTCCCACCCCCTTTCTGGATCTCAATTAAATTCACTAAACCTAGCTCAGATCCTAGCTCAGAGAACTGAGAGTCCCAGAGTTGGAGGGACTCTGACGGTCATTCTGTCCAACTCTCAACCTCACCCATGTATCATTCATTTACCTAGCCAACATTTGTTAGCTACCTCCTAAGCCAAGTTAAAAACATATATGATAGATTCAGCCTAGGAAGAGGTCACATCTATACAGGGAGACTGGCCTGCAAATGATGATAATGTGAGTATAAAGTTTAAGACACAAACAAAGTGCTTTGAGAGCACATTCTTTGTCATTTGTTGTCTACATTCTATTTGAATACCTTCAGTAACAGCAAAATCATTGTCTCAAGGGGTAGCTCATTCCATTTTCAGAAAACTGTAACCACTTTAAAATTATCATACTGAGTTTAAATCTAACTTCCACACCCTTATTCTAATTTATTCTTTTTTCTTTCTTTTTTTTTTTTTTTTGAGATGGAGTTTCACTCTTTTTGCTCAGGCTGGAGTACAGTGGTGCGATCTCAGCTCACCACAACCTCTGCCTCCCAGGTTCAAGCGATTCTCCTGCCTAGTAGCTGGGATTACAGGCGTGCGCCACCATGCCTGGCTAATTTTGTATTTTTAGTAGAGACGGGGTTTCTCCATGTTGGTCAGGCTGGTCTTGAACTCCCAACCTCAGGTGATCTGCCTACCTCGACCTCCCAAAGTGCTGGGATTATAGGCATGAGCCACCATGCCTGGCCATTTTTCTTTGTTGTTGTTTGAGAAAGTCTTACTCTGTTGCCCAGGCTAGAGTGCAGTGGCTGATCTAAGCTCACTACCACCACTCCCTCTCAGGTTCAAGCAATTCTTGTGCCTCAGCCTCCTAAGAAGCTGGGATTACAGGTACACGCCACCACACCTGGCTAATATTTGTATTTTTGGTAGAGATGGGGTTTTGCCACGTTGGTCAGGCTGGTCTCGAACTCCTGACCTCAAGTGATCCGTTTGCCTCAGCCTTCCAAAGTGCCGGGATTAGAGGTATGAGTCACCGCACCTGGCCCAGTTTTTTCAAACTCCAGTGTTTTCAAAGACAAAGCTAGCTGTCTTTTCATATAACTGTCATTAAAGAATTTGAAGAGCATGTCATGAATATCTCTAAACTTCTCATATGTTCTGATTCTAAACTTTTTATCCTGCTGGTAGCCCTCCTCTGGCTACACTGTAGATTTTTTTATGCCCTTCAAAGTTTGGTAGGGATTCAACAAGGCAGAATGGAGGGAGGTTATCAGCTCCTTTGTTCCTAACTCAACCTAAAATCACATTTATCTTTTGAAGAGGGAAGGGGGCATTCTCATTACATTGCTGCTTTTAGACAATCAAAATTTCCCATGACTCCTTTTTTCCCTCTCTCATACACCTAAGTGCTCTCTAAAAGCCTGTAGCGAAAATGTGTTGGTTTTTGTTTTCTTTTTGTTTGTTTGTTTTTGAGTGCACTGGCACAATCACAGCTCACTGTAGCCTCGAGCTCCTAGGCTCAAGTGATCCTCCCACCTCTGCCTCCCAAGTAATGGGGACTACAGATGTGTGCCACCATGCCTGGCTAATTTTTAAAACTTTTTTTATAGAGACGAGGTCTCACTATGTTGCCTAGGCTGGTCTTGAATTCCTAGGCTCAAGCAATCCTCCCACCTTGGCCTCTCAAAGTGCTGGGATTATAGGCATGAGACACAAGGTCAGGCCTGTGACACCAATTTGAATGGCTCATATTGGAGCTTGTTGCTTGCTGCCTTGTACTGTTGGTTAATGTCTTTTACATATATTTAAGCTCTCCACCTAAATATTAGGTTTCTTGAGGATAAAAATATTTATTATTCATTTTCCTTTAATAAATGTATTAATAAATACATGAGTGTTAAGGGAGAAAAATGCTGTGGTATGCAGAATAATGTCCCCTCTCTCCCCCCAAAAAAGATGTCTACATCATAATCCCAGAACCTGTGAGTATGCTATGTTACCTGGCAAAGGAGAATTAAGGTTGCACATGGAATTAAGGTTGCTAGTCAGCTGATTTTAAAATAAAAAGATTATCCTCAATTATCATAGTGTACCCAATGTAATCATCAGGATCTTTTTAAAATGAAGAGGAGGAAGTCAAAGTCAGAGAGTGGCTGGAAGGTGCTACTCTGCTAGCACTGAAGATGGAGAAAGGAGCTATGAGCCAAGGAATGTGGGCAGCTTCTCAAAGCTGAGAAAGGAAAGAAAATGGATTCTCCCTTAGAGTCCCCAGAAGGAAACACAGCCCTGCTGATGCCTTGATTTGAGCCCAGTGAGACCCATTTCAGACTTCTGACCTTCAGAACTGAAAGATAATATGTGTTATTTTAAGCTACTGAATTTGTGGTCATTTGTTACGGCAGCAACAGAAAATTCATTTTAAAGTACTAACATTTGGCGTTATTTGCCAGTTATCATTTGGCTAATTCTCAATCCTTATAACACACATTAGAGTTTTTTAAAAGTTGAAGTTATTGGGTAAATTTTGAAGGATGAACCCAGAAAATAAGAAGCAGAGCTAGCGTTTGAACTCAAGTGTCTCTGACTCCAACTCACACTCATTCCACAAAACCAGGATGCCTTAAGGAGTGATAACATCAAAATGCAGATATTGCACCTGAGTATTTCTCTGAATGTTCTGATTAGCGTTCCAGAGCCCATCCTTTCTGGCAGAAACTGGATGTATAATTCAGTATCTATTATTCCTCTTTAATTCATTGCTTTTTTTCTCTCCTTGAACTTCTCTCTCTCCAGTCAATACTGCTTAAACATAAAAGTAACATTTTGAACTGGATATTAATTTACTGCTTTTAACAATCAAATTGTTCACTTCACATCATATTATCAACTATAGTTATATTAGAATGTCAGTTGAATACAGTAGGTATTCACCTACAAATACAGTATCTGGTTTCTAAGGAAAATATGCTTTTATAAGGTACGATTGGTTCTCCTGATAAACTATATTCAAACCCTGCAGCTCTCTAACAAGAGTGGGTATTCAGTGGTGATACACTTAGCTGTGCAAACTTTACTGCTGGTTACAGACACATTAAGCATGGGTGGAAATTCTCCAATCATAAGGATGCAGTTTGCCCTCAACCCCATAATGAAAACACAAAACTTTCTTTAGTTTTCACAAAGCTAGAATTAATTAAATCCTAATCCTGACATAAGCCCTTTTGAAACCTAAGGAATAAAAGGTGACATATTCATTTATTCATTCATGAAGTATTTTCATTCACCTGTTGAAACATGTTGTTTTCTTTTCCTTCATTTAAAACAAGTCCATTCATCATCGAGCTCCTATTACACGCAGTGCTCACTATACTATAACATAGTGCCTTGGCGTGCAAGCTCTGGAGTAGATGGCTCCACAACTTCTTACTTATGCGATCCTGGGGCAAATTACCCTCACTGAGATTCAGTTTCCTCTCCTGTGAAACAGATATAAGAAAAATGCCTGCCTCATAAGGAGTCAGTGCACTTAGAGCAGAGGATGGTAGAAAGGATGCATCTGCTACCTGTTAGTTTTCACTGTATGCCAGGTCATAGGTTTGTATTGGTGGGTAAAAAGACATGTTCCCTGTTCTTGAAAAGCTTATACTCTAAGTAGTTAAGATAAGCAAAGAATCATAGCTTTTAAAAAGTATGCAAATCGGCCACTACTATTTTTGAGTTCACAGCTTGGTGACTCCTATAGAAGTCTGTAGATTGGCAGGACCTGCTTTGGGGCAGCCATGACTGGCACCTACTGTAAGAAGTGCTCTAGATACACCCCACTGTCTCAGCTGCCCTGAAGCCTGTCCTCCACCTCGTATCCTCTGTGCTTTGGGGAATCCACTTACAGAATTATATTGAATAAAAAATTAATCTTGCCAAATTGTCTGATGCCCAGATAGTAACATCGACACCTCCCCTTTCATCTCTCCCCTCTTGCCCATACATGTCATCTTTAGTATTTGAAGATAGCCTAACTAATGGGAATGTTTGAAGTATGTGCCAATCTCAGGTCCATAGGCATGCAATCCTCTTGGTAAAGCACTTGAATTCCATCATTCAGCAACCCCAGATACCTACTTTTTATATTCTTTGTCATGTTCAATTAGTACACAGAAACTTCCTGCCTGTCAGCCAACAGCCTTTAGTCCCTAATTTTGCAAGAGAATAAAGCTTTCTTCTCCCTTGAACATTCTACTGTCTCATGAATTCTGATGAGAATGGATTCCTTTTCAAATATAAAATGAGACAAATGTGAAAGCATCTAGAACAGTGTCTGATCCAAAGGAGATGAACCACAGTACATGTTGTTTCTTTTGTATAGATGATTCCTCAATCTCACTGCTAACTCCAAACAACTTAATTTCAAAGAAGCAACTCCCGACACTGAGATGGTAATTAAACAGGTAGCCATTCTTTAGTTACTTAGCAATTTCTTGCTGATTTCCTAGCCAAGACCTGTAGGGAAACAGGAGCTACAGGGGTATGGTAAATCAGCCTCTTTTCCCTGTGACTGCTGATTTTGGCAAAGGCCACAGTAAATCAGTAACCATCAGGGTAAGAGCATCTCAGACCCACATGCAGGTCTATTTTAAGCTTCTTGGCTGGCACCACTGAGACTGCTGGATCATCTCCATGTTGTCAAAGCTAACCTCCAATACCCCTAAGGGTCTAAGGGTCTTATCACCTGCCCAGAAGAACATCAGGCCAATCTGGTCAAGCATTGCTCATTTTCGAATCTGTCCTAGGGCAAATGGATGACTAAATGTTAAAGTTCACATTCAGGAAATGTCATTGCATTTTTGATTATCACAGAAAGCATTTGTGTAAACAGGTGATTTTGCACAGTGCTTTCTTAGCACCATACTATTTTTGAAGCCCCTTCCTCTCTCCTTCCCTACCTTCTCGACAAATGATCCTGGGTTGTTTCAGTGCTGCTTTTCAACACTTTCCAATGTTGAAGTATCAACAGGTGCTCTGGTGGCTAAGACAGTCTGGGGTCAAGGCAGTAAACCCAAGGACCTGTCCTGACCCTGGCCAGATGGCCATGTGATAACAAACAGCACTTTTGAAGCAAGCTCATTGGGTGGCTAAATGGAGCTCCATCTAGAAACAGGAACAAAGCCAGGCCAGAGGAGAATCAAGGTTGAGATATTAAAGAATCTTCTCCAGTTGTACCAGCAGTTGGTACCTTTGCATAAGGGTAGTTTATTTATATATACCTCTCACTGAACTATACAACTTTACAACCAGAGGACAAAACTTATACCTGTAAATGAGATTATTTCAAAGCCATCACTTTAGGCTTTATTCTGATTTCAAAAACACCTTGGCATTCAATACTTATGTCAAAATTCTTTTGACTATATTTAGTGGTGGCAAATACCAGTTTTTTTGAGTGGGTGTTATTTTTGGAAATATCTAGGTCATTCAGAACTAAGAATAAGATGGGAAATCAATACTATTCTGGTATAAAACCAAAGTGTTGGTTATAGTAAAACAGGTTGGAGTTTCCTGTGCAGATCTGAAAACAATTTGAAAAGGGAGTTTTAAAAGTGCTCTGAATAATGGCAATGTCAGTGTGGAATAAGGGTTGCTACTAAGGTAACAGCTTTGAAGAGGTCATTTGATATGGATGTTGGATTCTTTTTTTTTTTTGGAGACGGAGTCTCACTCTGTTGCCCAGGCTGGAGTGCAGTGCTGCAATCTCGGCTCACTGCAACCTCCACCTCCCAGGTTCCAGCAATTCTCCTGCCTCAGCCTCCCGAGTAGTTGTGATTACAGATGCCCACCACCACACCCAGCTAATTCTTTGTGATTTTAGTAGAGACAGGGTTTCACCATGTTGGCCAGGCTGGTCTCAAACTCCTGTCCTCAAGCAATCCACCCACCTCAGTCTCCCAAAGTGCTGGGATTACAGGCGTGAGCCACCACATCTGGCCTGGATGTTGGATTCTTACTACTCTATTTCACAACTATTTTAAAAAAAAAAAAAGCTTTTTTTTTTTCTTTTGAGACAGGGGCTTGTGTAGTCGCCTAGGCTGGAGTGCAGTAAAGCTACAGCAGCCTTGGCTTCCTGGGATCAAACAAGCCTTCTGAGTAGCTGAGACTACAGGCATGCACCACCACACCCAGATAATTTTTTAAAAAATTTTTTGTAGAGATGAGGTCTCACTATGTTGCTCAGGTTGGTCTCTGGGCTCAAGCAATTCTTCCGTCCCGGCCTCCCAAAGTGCTGGGATTACAGGCAGCAGCCCACCAAGCCTGGCCAGGAAAAAGTTGGTAAGACAACAGAGAAGTCTAGTATGTACTTCATTTCTGGGTCATAAAGCAGAAACTCTTAAAATTCCTCTCATAGCTTCAGTTAAGTGGTCTCCATGTCCACAAAGTAAGGGTTAGGAGGTAGAGATCCTACGTATAAATCAATTTAAACTGATATTCTAAGGTTCTAAGATTCTCCAATCTGTTAATAACTTATTAGTACCTAACTATAGAATATAATGCACTTGGGGGCCCGGGTCTCCTACTTGCCAGGAGTTCTTAATCTAAAACACTGACCTGGACATGTAGATAGTATCAAGAATAGCTAACACTTACATAACACTACATGCTATGCAATTTCTTAGCAAGCTATATATGTCAACTCTCTTAATACAGCCCTGTTATTACTTTTTACATTTTTATCTTACATGTGAGAGAACTGAGCCATGCAGAGTTGCCCATGACCACACAGAAAGCTGCAGAGCTGGGAATGGAACCAAGCCAGCCTGGCTCCAGCTGCACTCTTAATCACTAGGCTACACCATCCTATGCATCTATGAAGAAGAAATCAGATACATAAATTAATAGGAAAAGGGCAGTGAAGAATATTTGCAAATTTATGGGAAGCCCATTTGAGAAGCAAAAAGGAGAGGATGAAGGGAGGCAGACAGACCTGTAAAAACTGGGGTGAAGGCCAGATAGACTAGCCACAAAAGTTCCATGGGCAATCTGGGGATGGGCAAAAAGAGTCTCCTCTAGTTTCTTTAGAGAACAGAGAATACAGCAACTTGAAATATCCAGGAGTTATAAAGGACCAATTGGGGTATATAACGTTTTTCATTACATAAAAATCAGGTAATTCACTCCACATCATTTTGTAAACCTGAGTGGCTAGTGAGAAGTTACGTGTAATAAATCAAAATCAACTTATTGGTGAACACTAGGGAAGATAAGTGCAATGCTCTCCTGCCATTTGCAAGGAAGCTTTTAGAAGCCACTATCCCGTAAAAGGGATGTATGGATGGAAGTCACTGAAGAGCCCTCGACATATCTTCCGTTTTACCACAGCCAATACCAATGCCACCTTAAGTCTAATCTCATCTGAGGTGGAAACAATCTCATGGAGCAGAAATGGGACTCGGAGCAGGGAATGACTTGAACGTCTTCTGACTCCAAGTCCAGTGTTCTTTCCTTGTAACCATTCCGGGCAACGGAGCCAATACTGATTTCAAAACTCCTCGGAGAACGTAAGCACACATCTATGCTACAGAGAGAATTCCCTCATCACAGTTCTGTCTTGCTGCTGTCTACACCTGCTTCCTCTCCCTGGGACGATAGAAAACATGATGGGCGTTAATGCTTCTAAAATCTGCAACACATCAAATGAACGAAGCAACAGCTACTCTCGAGGTTCTTTGCTACGCCTTGTACCGCAGGCTGCCGTGAGCCGCAGGGAGTTGAGGTTCCCATGAGGCTGGGAGCCGCTCCCGCAGCCTACCCTGGGAAGCCCTCACCCAGCCGCGAGGCGCGGGGGAGGCTTGGCCGCTGGGCCGGCCACCCACACCACCGCATCCCCGCCGAGGTGCAAGGGATTCGAGGAAGCCTGCACGGCAGGGGAGCAAACCGTTCCTCGCGCCCCAAGCACAAGAAGACGTTGGAGCCGGTCCAGGCGCCTCCCCTCTCCCGACCCCCGAGCCTGCTCCGCCAACGCCGCCCGGCTCCGCAGACCACCGCCTAGCGCCGCGCAGCCACACCTTCCACCCGCTAGAGGGAGGGGTCACGTGAGGCGGGCCCGGGGAACCAATGGGCGGCTCGCGCCGAATGGAAGGGATTGTCTGACCCCCGTTACGTCACAAAGCTGGCGAGGAGCGCGCTCCTCTTCCGCCCCCGCCCCACCCCGGCCGCGGTCCTCTCCGCCTTCTCTCCCACTCGCCACTGCGCAGCCAATCGGGAGGCGGGAAGCACTCCAGCCCGAACGTGCGGGCGGGGCAGGGTGGCGGCCCCGCAGGGTAGGGGAGCAGAGTGGGCCGGCCGGGGGCGAGGGCCTGGGTTCCGGGAGCTGCACGGGGCTGAGTGGAAAAAGCGCGGAGCGGTGGCGTCGTTGTCGCCCCCTCCTCGTCGGGAAGAATCGTTTGGTCTCCTGCGGTGCCCGGTTCGTATTCCCTACTCCCGGCCACGAGCCGCCCCGTCCGGGATCCTCCACCCGTCCAAAGTTGTGAGGGGGCGCCGGGCGTGCTCGCGGACCGGCGGCCGCGGGCGTGCGGAGGGCGGGACGAGCCCTGGAGCGCCAGGTGCGCACCGGGGCGTCGGGGCTGTAGGGCGGGAGCGGTGGCGCTGGGGGCCGTCGGGGGACTGGGGGCTCGGGGCGGGGGCGGGGCCGCCGTGCAGCCCTAGCGTCTTCCGGCCTCTGCGCGCCGGCTGTCAGCACCAAGGGCGCCGCGGAGACCGCGGCAGAGTGAGCTCCGGAGAGGCTGTAGGGCTGCGGCTCTGCCTGAGTGTCTCCCTGATGCACCCCGGGTCCGGGCTGTTCCCGCTGGCAGCTTGCCGCCGGCCGGCCCCTGTTCGTCTGGACTGAAGCGGGCACCCGTGGGGCCGGGCTGGGCAGGGCGGGACTGGGCGGGCAGCAGGCGGGGCTGTCGTACGCGTCCGTGGGCTTCGCGCCCCGACTGGATGGAGGGGCTGGCCCTTGGGGCGCGCCCCTGCTCGCGCCTGGTTCCGGCTGTCTTGGGCTGTGGCTCAGCCTCCCCGGCGGGGTGGGTTGGTTTGGTTGGCTTCCTTGTTCTCTCCACCCCTTTATCCCTCCTCCATTCTCTTCCCCCCTCCCAGCCCATTCACTGGGCTGGAGCGAGACCTCGCCCCTCCTCCGCTCCCGCCTCCCCGCCGCCGACTCCTCTAATGAGCATCTCTGCCTTGCTTTCAATGGGCCGGTGCTGCTGTCGCTGCTGCTGCCCGCGCGGGTTGTGGATGTTGTCGGCTCCGTGTTGTGATGACAGGAGAATGTGTGTGTGTCCCGGGCCCAGACGAATTGGTAGGTATTCACTTAACTACCTGCGTTGGGTACCCAGGAAGGATGGTGACAGATTTTTGTGTATGAATGGTTTTAGGTGGTTCAGCGTTGTATTAAGGGATGAGATAGATTGGAAAAAGGGACAAGGGCGTCTTGGATTGGGATAGCTTTGATGCCTTTGTGAGTGCAATTTTTCAGGTAGCGACAAAGGAAACTAATCAAACAGGTACTGGCATGGTGCTTCGTATCATTCTTCATTCATATAAAAAGATAGCAGGAGCTGTGAAATGGCTAGGCATTTCCAGAAAAATGTTGAAAAATCAGGGATGGTCTTTATGTAGAGTGTTTAATGCAATCGGATTACATAAACTGGGGTTCTGACACATTAAATGATTAGCATAGCTTTTCTTTTTCATTTACATCAGAAGCTTTGCAAAGCTAAAGGGCTCCGGAGTCGGTGCCTTAATAGCGTTTGCTAATTAATTTGGTCCGTGGGTCTATTGATGGAGTGGAAAAAATGTCTTGGCACAGGCTCTGCTAAGCACATCAGTAAGAATGGATGGGTCTCTTTCCTGTTTCTGGTTGCAGTACATCTTTCTTTATTAGTCATTGGCAAAATCAGCCAAATCTGCTTGGGACGAAGATGCTGCGTATAACGTGGCTGAGTCTAGATCATGGAATAGGAACTTTTCCGTGAAAATTGTGATCAGGAATAACTTGAAAATTTGACACTGCTCTGTTTTACCAACAGTTGTACCTGGATGCTGTTCTTATTGCCTGATCAAGAGCCTTCTACACTAATTTAACAAGCTTGTCAGCAAAAGTTTTGATGTAGAGGGTTTTCTTGTTGTATCAGTGGATATTCTGAAGGATATTAAGAGTTTTTCATTACTCACTTACTGTTTATGAAAGCATTTGAAAGCACTTTGACTCCCAAGGGTATCTGATCTGATGGAGAGAATATATCACTTGTACCGATGAGGATAGAACGCTCATTAATCACAGCAGTTTTCATAAATTCCAACTTCCCTAGGAATTTTGTCTTTTGAAGGCATGTCAGGAGTTGGGGCATTAGGATATAATCTCAGTCCATGTGCTAAGCCTCTGCATAACTGAAAGATACAGTCAATAAAATTCACTCTCATTTTTTTGTTTTTAATCTCAAGAACTTTTGACTTGAAGGAAAAATGTAGTGGAGAATTTGTTTGATGTTTGAATATAAGTATTATTAAAAGCACCTGCTGTGTGAATCATTAGCTTTTTGTCACTACATTTCATTCATTTTGCAGTGAACTACAAAAGTAGAAAAGATGTCAAACCAAGCCGGATGCAGTGGCTCATCCCTGTAATCCCAGCACTTTGGGAGGCTGAGGCGGGTGGATGGCCTGAGGTCAGGAGTTGGAAACCAACCTGACCAACAGGGTGAAACCCCATCTCTACTGAAAATACAGAATTATCCGGGCGTGGTAATCCCAGCTACTGGGGAGGCTGAGGCGGGAGAATCGCTTGAACCCGGGAGGCAGAGGTTGCAGTGAGCCGAGATCACGCCATTGCACTCCAGCCTGGGCAACAAGAGCAAAATTCCTCCCCCTGTCCCCCACCCCACCAAAAAAATAGTCGAAGCAAAGGAATTTAAAGAAAGTGCAGGTTTCCTGGATTTGTTATTTCTTAGACAATCAAACACTGTTATGCATCTATCAACCCTCCCTCCCCCACCCACAAATAGTATTTTGAGTCAATTTATATTCCATACAGGCACATTTTCTTTCTTTTTTTATTTTTTTTCTGTAAGATTCTTAAGTTTTAAAGAAAGAGCAAATGCAGTCATAAAATTGTGAAGAAAAATTGTTTTCATTAAGATTACATTCGTGTACATTTTTAATGATAGAAAACCTTTATACAAAGCACAAAATGAGTTGATATGCTTTCTGCGTGCAAACCTAAAAAGAGATACGATTTAAGTGTGGAAGCCGCTGTCATGTGGCCCAACATTTGAACACATCTTCTGGCTCAGTCATGTACACTTAACCTCTGGATGACTTTCAGGTATTCAGTTTGAAGTGCTTTTATTTAAATGGTTACTCCTGATGGATTCCTGGTTTTCTGGAATTTCTGTTTTTCATTAGTGCATTTCAGAATACTTTTTTAGTTACAGATTCTTATTTCCAAAATTATAGCCATTACTTTCTATTGCCTGATCTTGTCGTCATTTTCGTAGACAAATCCCTTCTTAGTGCAGTTAAAATGATGGTACTTTCTGCTACTTGCAGAAGAGAATCTGTGTGGCTGGCTTATGTAGTGCTTTTTACAGAAGCAAACAAGAATCAGTGATTATTCGGTGTTTAGTTTTCTTTGCTTCCTGCTACCCTGATTTATCACTTTTTCTCAAATTATTCTTCAAAAAAGGTATATGAAAATAATATATAGCTAACATTTGCTATGATATTTGTAAATTCTTTTGTTTCTTAATGAGTTTAGCCCTGGGAAGGAGTAGTTGCTATTAACTCCGATGGTTTTATTTTCCATGTTCCTTTTTGTTTATTGCATTTGTTTATTTAAAGTATTTCTAAAGTGTGTTTCTTTATAGTCCAAAAGACTATTTTGAAGCAGTTATATCAAGAATTCAGGGAAAATATATTTTATTGAGGAAGAAGAGGGATTTTTTCTTGCCTATATTATCTAGATTAATGATATATTTATTAAATTTTCCAAATAAATGCCCAGAAATTATTTTCAGTGCATATAGTGAGTGATAGGAGTTTTTTAAAGTTTGTAATTATATTGCTGTACCTTTTCAATCCAAACCTTAGACTATTATTTGACTATACTGCTTTCCTGGAGCAAATAAATACCTTTTTTTTTTTTTTTTAATGTGAGAAAAAACATTTTTGGTCTTTTGAAATTTATTTTAAATTTACAATTGACACATGGTATATATTTATGGGATACACTGTGATGTTTCAGTGTGTGTATATATTGGTAGACATTGTGTAATGATCACATCAGAGTAATTACCATATCCAAGAAAACATTTTTCTAGAGGTTAATTCTACTTTGGATCCATAGTAGATGAAAATACTTATATGGTTTTTTCTTATGGCTGCTAAGCAGGGGACATTATTAGTAGGTAAATTAAGTTCTAGGACTGAAGCCATTTATGTTACTAACAAAGCTTTAGAGCTACTACAATACTTAAACTTTTTTTTTTTTTTAATCATGAATGGCACGGTAGAATTCAACAGTGAATAAATGAAACCTGAATTTTATTTCAAAGCCTCACTTCCATAAGCTTAAAGGCATGAATCTTAGAAAAGCCTTAGATAGCATCTGTTCTGTTATGTTCATTTACAAGTTAGAAGAGTGAGACTCAAAGATGTGAGCTGACTTTTCCAAGATTATTTGGGAGTTGGTGGCAGACCTATGCCCATTAGCCTGGCAAATTGCCACAGTGGTCTAGAGAAGCAAGTTTTGCAAGACCATCTACTGGGGTACAGGAGAGAAATACTGGAATTTCTTTTTTTATTTAATTATGTAGAAATTTTTCTGTATATGTTACAATGCACATTACTATAGTAATATATGTATATGATGTATAAACAT
>NC_045440.1:94712690-94728493 GCF_002776525.5 Piliocolobus tephrosceles
GATGATTGGTCAGGTAGACTGCTACTGCATAATGTTATATAACCTTCATCTCCTCAGCTTTCCCCAGCCAAATCTGTTGTACATTATGCACAGTTTGTACTGCACAAAGAAGAACAAAGAAAAGAGAAAATTGAAGTTTGAGTACAGGAGCCAGGAGTTCAGTCCTGGTTCCACGAATGATTGGGAGTTGTGCCTACCAGAATACACCCTGTAGAAATAGTACATGATGTGTGTATAAAATGTAGTACCTTCTAGCAAAGGCTTAGCATGTAGATTGACTTGCTTAATATTTGTTATAAAGGCAAAGCTAGATTAAGTATCCTGAAATGTAACTCTTTTCTTTGTGTACATCTAATTTGCTGTCTAGGAATCCCAGTCAGAAGTTCCAGCCTGCCACTGTTTTCTGATGCCATGCCAGCACCAACTCAACTGTTTTTTCCTCTGATCCGTAACTGTGAACTGAGCAGGATCTATGGCACTGCATGTTACTGCCACCACAAACACCTCTGTTGTTCCTCACCCTACATTCCTCAGAGTCGACTGAGATACACACCTCATCCAGCATATGCTACCTTTTGCAGGCCAAAGGAGAACTGGTGGCAGTACACCCAAGGAAGGAGATATGCTTCCACACCACAGAAATTTTACCTCACACCTCCACAAGTCAATAGCATCCTTAAAGCTAATGAATACAGTTTCAAAGTGCCAGAATTTGATGGCAAAAATGTCAGTTCTATCCTTGGATTTGACAGCAATCAGCTGCCTGCAAATGCGCCCATTGAGGACCGGAGAAGTGCAGCAACCTGCTTGCAGACCAGAGGGATGCTTTTGGGGGTTTTTGATGGCCATGCAGGTTGTGCTTGTTCCCAGGCAGTCAGTGAGAGACTTTTTTATTATATTGCTGTCTCTTTGTTACCCCATGAGACTTTGCTAGAGATTGAAAATGCAGTGGAGAGTGGCCGGGCACTGCTACCCATTCTCCAGTGGCACAAGCACCCCAATGATTACTTTAGCAAGGAGGCATCCAAATTGTACTTTAACAGCTTGAGGACTTACTGGCAAGAGCTTATAGACCTCAACACTGGTGAGTCAACTGATATTGATGTTAAGGAGGCCCTAATTAATGCTTTCAAGAGGCTTGATAATGACATCTCCTTGGAGGCACAAGTTGGTGATCCTAATTCCTTCCTCAACTATCTGGTGCTTCGAGTGGCATTTTCTGGAGCCACTGCTTGTGTGGCCCATGTGGATGGTGTTGACCTTCATGTGGCCAATACTGGCGATAGCAGAGCCATGCTGGGTGTGCAGGAAGAGGACGGCTCATGGTCAGCAGTCACGCTGTCTAACGACCACAATGCTCAAAATGAAAGAGAACTAGAACGGCTGAAATTGGAACATCCAAAGAGTGAGGCCAAGAGTGTGGTGAAACAGGATCGGCTGCTTGGCTTGCTGATGCCATTTAGGGCTTTTGGAGATGTAAAGTTCAAATGGAGCATTGACCTTCAAAAGAGAGTGATAGAATCTGGCCCAGACCAGTTGAATGACAATGAATATACCAAATTTATTCCTCCTAATTATCACACACCTCCTTATCTCACTGCTGAGCCAGAGGTAACTTACCATCGATTAAGACCACAGGATAAGTTTCTGGTGTTGGCTACTGATGGGTTGTGGGAGACTATGCATAGGCAGGATGTGGTTAGGATTGTGGGTGAGTACTTAACTGGCATGCATCACCAACAGCCAATAGCTGTTGGTGGCTACAAGGTGACTCTGGGACAGATGCACGGCCTTCTAACAGAAAGGAGAACCAAAATGTCCTCGGTATTTGAGGATCAGAATGCAGCAACCCATCTCATTCGCCACGCTGTAGGCAATAACGAGTTTGGGACTGTTGATCATGAGCGCCTCTCCAAAATGCTTAGTCTTCCTGAAGAGCTTGCTCGAATGTACAGAGATGACATTACAATCATTGTAGTTCAGTTCAATTCTCATGTTGTAGGGGCGTATCAAAACCAAGAATAGTGAGTGGCTCTTTCACTGGCAATTCTCAAATGATATACATTTAAAGGGCAGATTTTTAAAAAAGATACTACTATAATAAACATTTCCAGTTGGTCATTCTAAGGCTTTACCCATTTGATACTCTAGCTAGTCAGGTACTTTAAATTGACTTTGCAGCAGGGTGGCAGGGTCAGGAGAGTCTGGTTCTGCCTAGCTCAGATTTCATGGCACCTGCACTTGAAGCAAGTCACTTCTTTATCACAGGTGTCTTGAAACATTGGCTTCTTTTACCAACCTGAGAAAATTAGGATGACCTGGCAAATAAGATCTTGAATAGGCCAAAAGCAAGTATCTTGCTGTGTGGTCTCTTGGTTAAAGTGAAGAAACAGTACTGTTCACACCTGCAGACCCCTTTCTTCACTGAGATTCCAGTGTACGTGAGAACATATATTTATTGCATGATTTTCTAGGTGCACAGTCTATGCATTATTCATATACATTTATTTTAGCCTGAAGTGGTTTTCAAATCCAATTCTTTAAGCCATAAATGACCAAGATCCAAGCAATCTGAATTTGTTTTTGTGATTATTTGACTGGAATGCTTCTTAAGTGGAATAACTATACTCCATTATCCACCCGATTTCCTAATGTAATTGAAACATTTTCTATTTTGCCACACACTTGGAGACAATAAGGGTTTTTAGTTTTATCTACTCTTCTATTGAAGTTAAATAAAGAAAAAAAGATTTTTTATTTGTATTAATGAAAAGCTTTAGTTTAAAATAAGGAGATCCAGAATAAAAAGAAGAGACTGATCTCTTCAATTATTGTCATCTGTAGCCACCAGCACACCACTCTTATATAATCCCCAAAGGCTTGGCATGCTGTAAGTGTGTGGTGGGTAGACTGCTGCCGGGGAATCGTACTTCTTATTTAGTAGTGATAAGACTTTTCATCATTTTTGGAATTTTAAAGATGACATATATAAAATAAGTTTAAATATCAATTTGGGGAGTAAGGTTTAATATTACCATTGGGTATTGAGACAGGAGAAAGTTTTTATTTTTCTCCATTTAGACATAAGTCAATTAAAATATTTGGGTTTAAAATGACTAAATGCTTTAAACATATTGTAGCTTAAGATATATGTGTTAAGATATATACATGAGAAACTTTAAAAGGTAACTACTGTGCATGCCTGATGCTTAATAGAACACTTACGTAGTGACATCAAATGTTTGCAGCAGTCTCCATAATTATATTCAGTCCCTTCTAATACTGTATCAACATAAATGAAATAAATATATTCAAATTGGCTTTTTGGGAGCTTATTTACTATGCATCAAATGGCATTTTGTTCCTGTGTTTAGTAGTGATCTGTATACAGCTGTGCATATACTTTCATCACTTATTCTAGCATCACTGTTAAAAAATGGCTGTGATTATGTTTGATACTCACCTGGATTTTAATACAAGCCAATATCAGCTTCCCATCGTGTAATAACTTGGGTGTTTAGGAGTCTTTTCACATTTTTGGGGGATATGAACTAGATGTTTAAGGATTCCTTCTGGAGTGTGGATACTGAATCAGTGTAGTATTGGCTGCAGAATTTGTTTCAATTGAAAATAGACTCAGGAAGATTGCTGCTCCGAATATCATATAATGTTTATTTTTTGAGGTGTTTTTGTTTTTATTTGTGGGTTTTTTTTTTTTTTGGAAGTCAGCTTGGAACTTTTTTCCTGGGAAGTATCTGGGAGAGGGAAAGGCTGTACTATATATTTATTTCTAAATGTTTTGACTGGGCCTTTTTCTTTTAATGATATATGTGGACTGCTCTAGCAAACCCTATTTTCAGCTACTATTTGAATGTTCTTGAACACCACCACTGAAGAGTTTCATATTATACACCAAATAATGTCTCATCTCTATATAGTATAGGGAATATAAAATTGGTTTCCTGTGGTCATGATCAAGATAGTAATATTATTACACAAGAAACTTGGTCTGCAGTCTGAAAGCTGGTCTACTCTCTATAGAAATGAAAATGCAGCGTGGAGTTGACATTGTAGAAATGAAAGTAATTGGGTATTAGAAATCTGAATGTACTGTCATCTAAAAGCAATTGTGCTTTTATTGTAATTGGTTGTCACTGTGATATGGTATCTAGAATTAAAGAATACATGTAAACTTTCATGGTATTTAGCCTTTCTTAAATTTTTTTAAAATTTAAACTTTCTAATGTATGTATTCAACTTCTGTATTTATATTTAATCAGTGGTTCATGATACATAATACACCCTTAACTAGTTAAATGGAATGTTGGTATGGTACAGAGTACCATATTGGTAAGAAAACTGTCTTATAAAAGATGTATGTGTGTGAAGACATGAAAGTTTAATGTACAGAATGGTTGGAGAAATGCCCATGGTGAATTAAAGCTTCATATCTGCTTTCTGAATGTCCTGTGTTGGTTTTTAATAACAAGATTCATTAGATGCTTCCTATGTATGGTAGATTATGTTTAACTTTAGGATCCAGTAGATACATAGTACTTCAAATTTGTAAAAATTGAGGTAAATTTTTTTTTTTTTTTGAGACAGAGTCTCGCTCTGTCGCCAAAGCTGGAGTGCAGTGGCACGATCTCATCTTACTGCAACCTCTGCCTCTTGGGTTCAAGCAGTTCTTCTGCCTCAGCCTCCCAAGTAGCTGGGACTAGAGGCGCATGCCACCATGCCTGGCTAATTTATGTATTTTTAGTAGAGACGGGGTTTCATCATATTGGCCAGGCTGGTCTTGAACTCCTGACCTTGTGATCCACCCGCCTCAGCCTCCCAAAGTGCTGGGATTACGGGCGTGAACCACCACGCCAAACCAAAATTGAGGTATAATTTAAACAAAATGCACAGATTTAAAATTTGTGATGTAACATTTGGTAACACCCCAATAAAGATATAAAACTTTTCCTTCAGAAAATTCCCTATGCCCCTTTCCCATTAATCCCTCTCATAACTATCGTTCCACTTTTCTCACTATAATTTTGCTTCTAGAAATTTATGTAAATCATACATGTACTTTTTTTTTTTTTCAGACAGTCTTGCTCTGTCGCCCTCGCTGGAGTGCATGATCTCGGCTCACTGCAGCCTCCACCTCCTGGGTTCGAGCAATCCTCCTGCCTCAGCCTCCCGAGTAACTGGGACTACAAGCATGTCTCATCACACCTGGCTAACTTTTGTATTTTTAGTGGAGACGGGATTTCACCATGTTAGCCAGGCTGGTTTCAAACGCCTGACCTCAAGTGATCTGCTCGCATCAGCTTCCCAAAGTACTGGGATTACAGGCGTAAGCCACTGTACCCGGCCTATATATGTACTTTTTATGTTTGACTTTTGCTCAAGTTTTGGAGATTCACTTATGTTGTATTCATAGTCTGTTCCTTATTACTGAGTAGCATTCCAGTGTTTGAATGTATCACAATTTATCCATTCTCTATTGATGGATGTTGTCAGTCTCCCCTCCCCTTTAAAGATAATTTTTAGATTAATAATTCTCAGAAATGCTGTTTGGTTAAGATGTAGCTTTAACTTTGCAAATAATGATTACCGGTAAGTTTTATGTTAAAGCTTTAACGATAGGACCTTTTAATGCCCTTAAAACAAATGGTGGGAATTTTTCATGGTGAAAAGTTTGGTGGGATTAAGGTGTGGCCCGTTGCTATTGGCCTCTCTGTTCCTCTCCCACTAAGAATTTTGTTGAGTTCATTAAGCTTGGTAAATTATTGTGTTAATGACAAATTGAGAAAATGGCAAATTGTACCTTGGTGGGTTTTTTGTCTGTTTTTTGAAAAACGTCTCTGTCACTCAGACTGGAGTGTAGTGTTGTGATCACAGTTTATTGCAGCCTCAACCTCCTAAGCTCATATAGCTTGGTTTTTGATGGTTTGGGTTTATTGCTGCATGGGCCATAGCTATGATTAGGGATGAGGAAGGAAGAGGATGAAGTGCTGACTGCTGGGGATGGGGCGACTGACTTGAGTATTTCTGCTTTCATTGAACAAAGTTAACACTGCTTAGAATGAGCTTCCATGTTCACTAGTCAAACACATACCTGAATGTGGGTTGTTCGTTTGTCCTTGGATATACCAAGAGGATCTAGGTAACTGTTATCCTTTCCATAGGTTGACATATTTAATTCTGACTTTTTTCATAAATAATAGAACAATTGCTATTCATTGTAGAGTTTTTCAGACCTTCAAAAGCTGCGTTCTGTTAAAATTGATGCAGTGGTGCCTTTACTACCTAAACAAGCTGAATAAATGAAGACGTCTTAATGGCATCAGAATTGGCTTATTACAGTATGAAAGTCATTTCCTTTTTTCCTTTCAGAATGTACTTTAAAAGTACAAGCTTAATCCTATTAAATCCTATGTGTCCAGTTCTTATGACAATGCAATTTATAACCCTGGATTGAATCATAATGCATAGCATTGTTTTCTAAGTAGGTCTCAAATTACAAGTCTTCAAAACGAATATATTAGGAATGATGAAATTTGTATACTCCATGTGCCACTAAAAATGGTTATCCAACGCATGTATATTAAGGTCCACACAATTTAGGCTCAGTTATTTAGCCAATATTTAGGTTCATAAATGGTCCGCATCCAACCCTTGACTCCCAGAAGCTCCCTATGCACAGAATGAGAGAAGCATTTCCTTGAGGGTCCACCAGGAACTGTAGCTGCTATTTGTGAGTATCAGGTACCCAGCTTCAAAAGGACTGGATATTTCATCTGAGTTCATCTTACTACCCCTACCCAAAGGCAGGTGGAGGAGACAGTTTTCCATCCAAGATCCTGCCCAAACTGATGAATTCTCTGCTTTTCTTTTCTTTTTTTTCTTTTTGAGACGGAGTTTCGCTTTTCTTGCCTAGGCTAGAGTGCAGTGGCGCAATCTCGGCTCACTACAACCGCCTCCTGGGTTCAAGTGATTCTCCTGCCTCAGCCTCCTGAGTAGCTGGGATTACAGGCATGCGCCACCACACCCGGCTAATTTTGTATTTTTAGTAGAGACAGGGTTTCTCCATGTTGGTCAGGCTGGTCTTGAACTTCCGACCTCAGGTGATCCGCCTGCCTTGGCTTCCCAAAGTGCTGGGATTACAGACATGAGCCACAACGCCCGGCCAGTTCTCTGCTTTTCTAAAATGTACGCAGTTCACTGACTTTCTGCTTGTAACATGCTCAAAGTGCACAAATACTAAAGTGTGAGGTTAGTGATCACATTCAGCCTTTCAGAAACTTTAAACCCTGGGCACTAGCAACAAGCAGCCAAGAAGAGTCAACTAAAGATTTTATCTCACCCGTGGCGATGAACCAGATTGTCTTTTTGAAGGCGAGGAACTGTTTTATTTGCTGGCAGTGCTGCCTCAGAGACCAGCCTTCCGGCATGAACGCTGAGAAGAATGGGAAATGTGACAAGAGACCTAAGCTAGGAAAAACAAGAAGAGGGAAGGGAAAGAATGGTATTGGCAATTACCATTGTGATTACAGAGGCAGTAATGGGGTCAGGGAGCATCAGATCCTAATAATTTGCACCAGTGACAAGGATGAGAGCAAAGCACCGGAAAGACAGCAGTGAGCTAAATGGTAGCAAGGTAAAGGACTTTAAAAATCATTTTTGGCCGGGCACAGTGGGTCATGCCTGTAATCTCAGCACTTTACAGTGCTGAGGCTGAGGTGGGTAAATCACCTGAGGTCAGGAGTTCAAGAGCTCCCTGGCCAGTGTGGCGAAACCCTATCTCTACTAAAAGTACAAAAAAACTAGTTGGGCATGGTGGTGCATACCTGTAATCCCAGCTACTTGGGAGGCTGAGACAGGAGAATCACTTGAACCCGGGAGGTGGAGGGTGCAGTGAGCCAAGATTGCGCCACTGCACTCCAGCCTGGTGACAGAGTGAGACTCTGTCTCAAAAAAAAAAAAAAAAAAAAAATTTTTTTTAAACCCTTATGCGCTCATATTTTATGGTAGGGCAGCAGCAATTGACATTAGCATGGCCATTTAGTGCTGGTCCATTAGATAAGCAAAAAGGAAAGTTTGAAACTGACCATATGGAAAGGGATCTGTGGTACTCAGAAGGATAGTTTTCTACAAAGAACTTTGCTTAGAAATTATTTTTCTTTGCTCCAAACCTGTAGATAAGTTAAATAGCCTAATTTAGCCTGATGAAAACAGAGATAGGATCATTAAGGCCCTGGTGTCGGGAGAGACAGCTGTGAGACTGAGCAGACCAGAGAGAATGAGGGTTATTAGAGCAGGGCCTTGTTGACCATGAAGTCAGAGCCCCGTGGCTCCGGGCATAACCAGAAAACACACTGATGTTGCAGCCATAGTAATAGTAGCAGTAACCACAGCTATTGTTTCTTGTGTACTTACTATGTCCCTGGTTCTGTGAAAAGTACACCGATTACATTTCCTCATTTTATCCTTGTGCTGGCTATTGTCTGGCCCATCAATCCCTTCTCAGGCTGTCTCTGCCCTGCTCAGTGGACCAGGAAGCCATACCCTGCAGGCTGTAGCTCCCAGGGCTCATTTGCCTCCTGATTGCCATTTCAGTTCAACAAACAGGTAACACCAGCAGATGATCAGAGGGTGGGATGAGAGAGAGGCCAGGATATTTCTTCCTTATTCCCTCCATGCTGTGGGCTGCATCTCCAGCCTTGGCTGTAACCCTCACACTTTACTGCTCGTCTTCCATGATTCCAGGCCTCAGTGGGCTCAGGTAACATTATTTCCTTCCTTTGTCCTTTCGGGCTTAGGGAGGGTAATAACTTCTACTGTTGTTAGGATCCAGGTGCCCCACCATCCTTTGTTTGTTACTTTACCCTTGTTCAAACCTCTATAAGAAATCCATTCATGACCGGGCACGGTGGCTCACGCCTGTAATCCCAGCACTTTGGGAGGCCGAGGCGGGCGGATCACAAGGTCAGGAGATCGAGACCACGGTGAAACCCCATCTCTACTAAAAATACAAAAAATTAGCTGGGCGCGGTGGCGGGCGCCTGTAGTCCCAGCTACTCAGGAGGCTGAGGCAGGAGAATGGCGTGAACCCAGGAGGCGGAGCTTGCAGTGAGCCGAGATCGCGCCACTGCACTCCAGCCAGGGAGACAGAGCGAGACTCCGTCTCAAAAAAAAAAAAAAAAGAAATCCATTCATTTGAAACATCTAGGGTAAAGTCAGTTTCCTGCTGAGACCTGACCAACATAAGCTTCAGAGCAAGCTGAAGTATTATATCCTCTATTTTATCCAGCACAAAGAGGCTAGGTAACATGTCACACACCAAACAAATTCATGTCTGTGTATTTCAAAGCCTACATGTTTAATCAACAGCATGCTGCCTGGCCTCTCCATGTAACCAGAATGATTCCTTTGGAATCGAGAAAGTCTGAGGTCTAAGTGGCCAATAAGCAAGTGATTCCTTGAGAAGCAGAAACGAAAATTGATATAGCCCAGCAGTTAACATAGCGCACAGGGAATGGAGCCCCCAACAGGTGGAAGGAGTGAGCTGGGGGCAGAAAAAACAGAATTATGGTTTTATAGGTTAGAACCAGTTGTTTCTCAGTTAGCAGTGCATTGCAGTACACAGGTACATGTTTCTTAGTTCCCTGTTTCAATTGTTGAAGTATTTATTGGTTAGCATAGTCCAGACACTGAGGATAGGTGTTAGGGGTGAAACGTGGTTAAAAGGTAGGGTCTGCCTTCAAGGAGCTCACAGTTTGGAGGGAAAATTACCATTGCATAAAATAATAATTACCCTTTGGTAATTAAGGATGATTCAGAAATTAAGACAAATGCAAAATTTCAACAATAATCCAGAAAAAAGAGTGACTCTGTCCTGCTGTGCCATAGGACAAGGCAGGCCCTAGAGAGTCGGGGAAGTTTCATTAGAAGGGACAGTGCTTGAGCAGAGATTTTAAAGGGGAAAAGGGTTTTGCCAGGCAGGAAAGAATCCAGGGGCCAGGCTCGGTGGCTCACACCTGTAATCCCAGCACTTTGAGAGGCCGAGGCGGGTGGATCACCTGAGGTCAGGAGTTTGAGACCAGCCTGGCCAACATGGTGAAACCCTGTCTCTACTAAAAATACAAAAATTAGGCGGGCGTGGTGGTGCATGCTTGTAATCCCAGCTACTTGAGAGGCTGAGGCAGGAGAATCTCTTAAACCTTGGAGGCAGAGGTTGCAGTGAGCCGAGATTGTGCCATTGCACTCCAGCCTGGGTGACAGAGCAAGACTGTGTCTCAAACAAACAACAATAGAAAAAAAAAGAAGAATCAGGCATGACTTTCTTGGAAGAAGGTAGAATTCGTGTTTGAGGAGCTCTGAGTGCCTTAGAACATGCACTGGCGGACAGCTGTGGTGGGTGATGAGGGAAAGGTACGAACAGCACAGAAGACCCCTAAGCAAATACACAGTCACTCTGGAGCACTCAAACCTTTAGAGACAGAACTGCTTGAGAAGGCAAAGGCCAACCAAAACAAGCATGGATGCCAGAGTTGGTGGGGGCAGCTGTGGGAAGAAGGACAAAGGAAGGTCAGCTGGACCCGTGCCAGGCTGAGATCTGGCTTCTAGCCACTCACAGGTAGGAGCCCAGACTAATTTAAGTGAGGAAGTGTTGATGGTTAAACAAGAGAACATCTGTGTGATTTGCATATTGCCATTAGTCATTTGTGGGTCTGCAGTCAAATTTAGTAACCTGGTGTTTAATTCAAACATAGTCATATTTTCATTCCCTCAGTTCCTTGGCTACTATAGTACACTTACTGAACACTACTCAGGTATTGGGCAACTTAAAAGCCACTGAACTTGAGTAACCTAACCAGCCATCCATCAAAGTCTTGGACCATGATAGCTGGATTGAATTACCAGCCGCAGGTTGGTTCAGTCCAATCTGAAGGGGTGGCCTGCTCCTCCACACCTGTGGGCATTTCTCGTTAGGTGGAACCAGAGACTTGAGAAAAGAAATGAGACACAGAGACAAAGTATAGAGAAAGAAAAAGTGGGCCCAGGGGACCAGCGCTCAGCATACAGAGGACTCACGCCGGCACCAGTCTCTGAGTTCCCTTAGTATTTATTGATAATTATCTTTACCATCTTAAAGAAAAGGAAGTGGCAGGATAATAGGATCATTATAGGGAGAAAGTCAGCAGTAAGACATATGAATAAAGTTCTCTGTGACATGAATAAGTTTAAGGAAAAGTGCTGTGCCTTGATACGCATATGTAAACATCTCTATAAACCTTTTTAGTGCATAAAGAGCAGCATTGCGCTAGCAAGTCCCGCCTTTCGCCCTAAGGCGGTTTTCTCCTTTCTCTGTAAACAGAACATACAATCGGGTTTTTTTTGTTTTTGTTTTTGTTTTTTGAGACAGAGTCTTGCTCTGTTGCCCAGGCTGGAGTGCAGTGGCCGGATCTCAGCTCACTGCAAGCTCTGCCTCCCGGGTTTACGCCATTCTCCTGCCTCAGCCTCCTGAGTAGCTGGGACTACAGGCGCCCACCACCGCGCCAGGCTAGTTTTTTTGTATTTTTTAGTAGAGACGGGGTTTCACCACGTAAGCCAGGATGGTCTCAATCTCCCGACCTCTGATCTGCCCGTCTGGGCCTCCCAAAGTGCTGGGATTACAGGTGTGAGCCACCGCGCCCGGCCACAATCGGGTTTTATACCGAATTGTTCCATTGCCCAGGGGCGGGCAGGAGACAGACAGAGATACCCTCCCTGTATCTCTATCTCAACTGCCAACAACCGCAAAAAAGGCCTTCTTTCCTCTTGTACTAGTCCTCCTCAGCACAGACCCTTCACGGGTGTCAGGCTGGGGGACGATCAGGTCTTTCCCTTCCCACGAGGCCATATTTCAGACTATCACATGGGGAGAAACCTTGGACAATACCTAGCTTTCCTAGGCAGAGCTTTCCTGCAACCTTCGGCAGTGTGTGTGTCCCTGGGTACTTGAGATTAAGAGAATGGTTATGACTTTTAACCAGCAAGCTGCCTCCAGGCACTTGTTTAACAAAGCACACCCTGCACAGCCCAAAATCCTTTAAACCATGAGTCACCATAGCACATGTCTCTTGCAAGGACAAGGTTGGGGGTAGGGTCACAGATTAACAGCATCTCAAATACAGAACAAAATGGAGTCTCGTATGTCTACTTCTTTCTATATAGACACAGTAACAGGCTGATCTCTCTTTCTTTTCCCCACAATCTAGCTAGTGTGTATTGGGTTGCTTCACTGTTTTAGGTACTAGGGATACGTAGTAACCAGCCTTCAGGATGGCTCTTAGTGACCCCTGCCTCCTGGTATTTATATCCTGTGTAGTCAATACACTCCCAGGATTGGGTTAGAGTATAGCAGAGGCAATGAGATGGCCCTCCTGATATTAGATTATAAAAAGACACTGCAGCTTCTGTCTTGGACACTGCTTTGCTCTTGGATCACTGACTCTGGGAAGAGCCATACTGTGCACAGCCTTCTAGAGAGGCCCATGGAGAGAAAGGGACTGAATCCTTCTTCCAACAATCACATGAGTGAACCTGGAAGCAGATTTTGCAGTCCCAGTGACGTCTTCATGGCTGCACCCTTAGTCGACAGCATGACTGACCTCATGAATGACCTGGAGCTAGAAAAGCTGTTCTCAGGTTCTAAACATTCAGAAACGGTGTGAGAAATAATTTTGTTGTTTTAGATGCTAAGATTTGAGTTAATTTGTTACAGTCTTGAGAATTTTACAGTTTGATCACACAGACACTGATTATTTGACTGTGTCTCCAACTTGGATTACCTGGTAAACAAAATGTGCAATGACCAAAGAAGTCACATATTTAAAGGTCACTTGGGTTCAAAGAAATGGAGGTAGATCTATATGTACTCTCATGAAAAGACTTCTGAGACATATTTAGTGGAACAAGTCAAATTGTATAATATGGTCTTTATTTATTTTTATTTTATTTACTTTTTTGAGATAGTCCTGTCACCCAGGCTGGAGTGTAGTGGTACAATCTCGACTCACTGCAACCTCCATCTCCCAGGTTCAAGCGATTCTCATGCCTCAGTCTCCCTAGTAGCTGGGATTACAGTGTGTATTGCCACGCCTGGCTAATTTTTATATTTTTAGTAGAGACAGACTTTCGTCATGTTGGCCAGGCTGGTCTTGAACTCCTGACCTCAAGTGATCCTCCCATCCCCACAAAGTGCTAGATTACAGGTGTGAGCCACTGCGCCTGGTCCTGTGGTCTTATTTATGTTTTTAAAAAAAGCATCTCCAGTTTTCTAGGTTGTCAATGAAAGGTAATTCCACTGGGGGAGGAGCAGCTGACAAGCCAACCCATGACGCCCCGCAAATCATTTTCATTTTCTGCTAATGAAATTTCTGCTAATTTACTATTACTAATCCTTGAGATTCTCAGCAGGGATATTTACACATTAAAATTCAATATTTGAAAACACGTCTGACACTGTTCAAAATCATTTTTAGGTGAAAGTTTTGTTACAGGAATTAATAGTATGGTTAGTAAATAAATGACATATAATGTAAACGTATCAGGCCTCACTGGCCTGTGACTGTAAAATAAGGTCATATGTAATTATAATTTTTTAAATTGAGGTAAGATTAACATGCAATAAAAAGCCCAGATCTTAGAGGATTGGTAAGTTCCAACAATGTCATACACCTATATAACCACCATCAAAATAATATATAAGACAATTTCTTGTTTTCTTTTTTATTTACTGCTCCTTGTAGAGCAGGGCTGTCTCACAGGCAGTGTGCCCAGAGTATCCAGGACATTTTCATGGTCCCAGAAAGTTCCCTGTGCCCCTTTCCAGTCACTGCACTTCCCCCGCAACTGCAAACACATGCTGATTTTTGTCACCATAGAAATTAGATTTCATATAAATGGAATCTCATATCAGCATCATGTTTTTGAGATTTATACATGTTGTGTATCTTAATAATTTGTTCCCTTTGTTGTTGAGTAATATTCTATTGTTGGACTGTACTACACTTTGTTTATCCACTCACCTCTGGATAACATTTGGGTTGTCCAGTTGTTGGCTATTATCAACAAGGCTGCTGTAATATTCTTGTGTAAGTCATTTTGTGGGCATATGTTTTACATTTCTGCTGGCTAAATACCTACGAGTGAATTGCTGGGTCATAGGGTAGTTGTATGTGGAATTTTAAAGAAACTGCAATTCTCCCAAATGTGTGAGCTATTTTACAAGACCGCCGGCAGTATATGAGAGTTTACCATTGCTCCACATCCTCATTCACATTGGGTGGTATTCGTGTTGTTTATTTCAGCCACTCTAGTGGGTATAAAATGGTATCTCATCTTGACAACCAAAGGTGTTGAGCACATTTTCTCATGTGTCATTTTTATACCTGAAGTGTGATGATCTGAACTTGAGTGCTGCAAATTAGCTTTTTCTACTGGTGTCTTCCAGTTCTTTCCGGCCGGATGCAGGCAATACCTCACAGGTTCCCACAAGCCAGTCAGTGGGTGCGAGTCAACCTTTCCCTTTATTCCCCAGGCTCCTTAACATTCAGGACTCTTTATGTCCTCTTTGATGTTTCCCATTATGGGTTCTGTGCCTATAAATGGGGGGAGGTAGGCGGGGTTCTGTGCCTATAAATGGGGTGGGGTAGGCGGGAGTGGGGGTTGGGTGGGATGTGGGTGCGTCATCTGTTGCCTGGTTACAGGGATCTGTTCCCTCTCCCTGGTAATTTGGGAAACTAAAGCACACTGTAGTTTCCACTGCATCAGAATGGACTCCGAGCTTCCTCATTTTTCCTTCTTCATTTCCCCAGCTACTAGGTTACCTATCATCACCACCCCCGATTTAACTTGTTTCATCACATGATATGTATGACAATTGTTTGAGTCATTAGTTTTTCTTTCACTTTCTTTGAAAGGCAAATTAAAATCAGTGTTAGAAAGACACAACCTAAAAGTAACAAGTTACGTAGGATGAATTGCATCCCAGAAATATGGGCATCTATCCAGTTTCAAAGGCCTCCACTGAGAGAAAAGTTTTCCGTGAAAGAAAAAAAATCTTAATCTTTTTAAATCTAGTTGTAATTACTCATTTAATAAGCTTTCTACGACTTCCTGTCCTGGAAATATCTGGTAACAGGGAATGAAATTGAATCTACTAATTCAGCTTTCTGTAGTCAGTAGATAATAGTCACAGATCAGAAGCACCTGTGGTCAGGCGCTAGATTTTCTTTTTTTTTTTTTTTCCCCCTCTATTTCTTGGCACTTAGCCCAGTGCCTGAGTTTCATGAGCGGTACAAGGTCAGAAACAACCAGGTTCACGCACAATTGTGTCTTCCCACAGTGTAAGACTTTTATTGATGCTATTTCAATCACAAAAGCCACAAGCGGCACGGAGTTCCCAAAGAGGTGAGTCTCCTTAGTATTTCCTGTTCACTCATGAGTCAGAGCTGTGGGCATACAGGCTCAAGCCACTTCACAAGTCAGTCAACATTGCAGACCGTACATAATAGTACACTTAATCAATATATGAATGAATAGATTAAACATTCCACAAAGTATTTTTTAACATCAAGAGAAAAGAAATAGGAGAACTAGGACTGGAAAAGAGTAGGTCTGGTTAACAAACCACTCCAGGGAGCGCTAGGAAGATGCAAAGAATCTCCTGGTTTGGGTTGGGTGGTTGGTAGGACTTTCAAGGAAGAGTCTTTCATGTGGCAGAGGCTTCAGTGGCGGATTCTGAAATCTGTTTTTTTTTTTTT
>NC_045440.1:94728593-94734889 GCF_002776525.5 Piliocolobus tephrosceles
AGTGACAGTAAGACAGTGTCAGTTAAGAGCTGTTGAAGGCCTGCTCTTTTTATGACCAGAGTCCTCTGGTGAGGACTGATAGTGGAAGAGTATGCTCGGTTATGTCCTTATCTGGTTGAATGTAGTTTTTATTTTTATTTTCTGTTTATTAAACAAAATACCTTATCCTTGTTGACAAAGTCCCCTCTGAAACAGAAAATTGAGGCCAGGCGCAGTGGCTCACGTCTGTAATTCCAGCACTTTGGGAGGCCAAGGTGGGCAGATCACCTCAGGTCAGGAGTTCGAGACCAGCCTGGCCAACATGGTGAAACCCCGTCTTTATTAAAAATACAAAAATTAGCCAGGCCTGGTGATGCACGCCTGTAAGCCCAGCTACTCAGGAGACTGAGGCAGGAGAATTGCTTGAACCCAGAAGGCGGAGGTTGCAGTGAGCTGAGATCGTGCTATTGCACTCCAACCTGGATGACAGAGCGAGACTCCATCTCAAAACAAACAAACAACAAAAAGAAAATAGCAAATTGAGTCTTTTTCTAAGTAGGAGTTACATAATTATGTCCAAGGTGCTCTATACACTGACCTCTAATTGGGCTGCAGAATACGCCTACCAAATTGAAAGACTTTTCAGTTTTATTAACATTTTTCCTAATGGATATTCCCTCCCTACAGTTTCTTAAAGGTATGACCCAGCAATTATCTAATTTTTAAAATAGTTTAAGTATTAATTGTTCTTTCTTTCCAGGAGAAGTAAATAATGACTTTACTTTTCCTGGACGTAAAGTCTCTTCTCTCACTTTAAATTTAAGTAAATAAGTTTAAATTGTCAACATTTCCAGCAATGGAGACTTTTATGTTAAAAAGATAGGCATAAGAGTCTGTCTTTTTGATTGCTAAAAATAAAGTCTAGATTTGGGCATGAATGTTATTTTAATTTCTAGGTGGAATGTGATTGGTTATTCTCAGCATGTTTAAAAAAGAAATTTTAGGCTTTATTTCTGTCATTTAGACAGACCCTAAGTGTTGATTGTAGAAAATTAGAAAATACATGTAAGCAAACATAATTAATAATCAGAGTCAACAATTATCTTGCTATCCAGTGATAACAATCGTTTACAATTCCACGTAGATCAGGAGACAGTGTAGGAGAGTGGAATTAATAGTGGCTTACCCACAAGTTTACCTGGATTTGGGTCTCAAGTTGACCACTTCCTGGAAACATTTTTACCTTTTGTTGCCTCATATTCCTCATCTATAAAATGGGGCTAACAATGGTACTTTCTTCATGGGCTTTTTGTGAGGGTTACATGGAATAATGTATATATGAAGGGCTTGGCAACAGACCAAAATGCTCTGGAAGCTCTTTTTTTTTTTTTTTTTTGAGACGGAGTTTTGCTCTGTGTTGTCCAGGCTGGAGTGCAGTGGCGCAATCTTGGCTCACTGCAAGCTCTGCCTCCCGGGTTCACGCCATTTTCCTGCCTCAGCCTCCTGAGTAGCTGGGACTACAGGTGCCCGTTGTATTTTTAGTAGAGACAGGGTTTCACCGTGTAAGCCAGGATGGTCTCAATCGCCTGACCTCGTGATCCACCCGCCTCAGCCTCCCAAAGTGCTGGGATTACAGGTGTGAGCCACTGCACCTGGCCTATCCTTCCATATTTTTTGCTATGCATGTACACATTTAAAATAAAATCAGATTGTACCATGTATATTGATATGCAGCCTGTTTTCCACTTACTAATATATAACAAATATCTTTTTAAAAAATCACATAGTAATCTATTTTTTGGACATGCCAAAATACATTTAACCAATATTTATTTATTTTTTTGAGATGGAGTCTCACTCTATTGCCCAGGCTGGAGTGCAGTGGTGCAATCTCGGCTCACAGCAACCTCCGCCTACTGGGTTTAAGCAGTTTTCCTGCCTCAACCTCCCAAGTAGCTGAGACTACAGGTGTGCACCACCATGCCTGGCTAATTTTTTGTACTTTTAGTAGAGATGGGTTTTCACCATGCTGGCCGGCTGGTCTTGAACTCCTGACCTTGTGATCTGCCCGCCTCAACCTCCCAAAGTGCTGGGATTACAGGCGTGAGCCACTGTGCCCAGCCATGTCTTATTTTTTCAGTGTTTTTATATTAATATTTAGTTGTTGGGTTTCTTTTTTACTGAATTAGTTTTAATATTTGAAAAAGTAGTAAGAATTTAATGACTGGATTTTGATTTTTTATTATGCTTGTGCTCTTTTTCTTAGTAGCAGAGAGAATTTCCATTTTTTAGTGGAAGTTTGCAAAATATGACCATGTGATACTTCCGCTTTATAGAGTCTTTAAGTAGGCAGATTAATACTTTACAAACAAAAACTACCAGCCTGAGACCTAACCCCTGACCCTTCCTAGTTCATCTATTGCTGAGTGTCCTGCCCTGCCAAGACTCTCCCCCAGCTCCCTCCCACCCCATTTTTGCTGTCTCTCACTAGCCCACTGCCTTTCTTATCTCTGGTCTGAAGAATGAGCTGGTTATGTCATCACATGCTTCCCAATGGGGCTAGGCTGTCATGCATCACTGCTCACAGCTTTGTCAGTGCAAGTTCAGCCAAGAAGTGATCTAATTCCAGAGTGAGTTGAACCACAAAGTCCCCCAGAGGTAAGTAACCATGACCAACAGATTCATTTGGGCTGCCAGGTTCTTACTTCTTTGTTTTTTGTTGCGGAGGGATTTATAGTTTATTATGACTTACAAGTGTCATTTTAAAAACATTAGTCCATTTAAACCATGTAGAAATAAGTTTCCAAAAAGTCTGAAAAACAAAACATATTTTAAACATACTTTTTGTTTCTGGTTTTTTTGAGACGGAGTCTCACTGTCGCCCAGACTGCAGTACAATGGCGTGATCTTGGCTCACTGCAACCTCTGCCTCCTGGGTTCAAGCAATTCTCCTGCCTCAGCCTCCAAAGTAGCTGGGATTACAAGCGTCTGCCACCAAGCCCAGCTAATTTTTGTATTTTTAGTAGAGACAGGGTTTCACCATGCTGATCAGGCTGGTCTCAAACTCTTGACCTCAGGTGATCCACCTGCCTTGGCCTCCAAAAGTGCTGGGATTACAGGCATGAGCCACTGTGTCTGGCCATAAACATGTTTAAGTAGATAGCTTATCTGAAATTCCAGATTGTTCAGTCATTTCATTATTATGCTGTGGCAGCCAAGTAATCCTTAACTTCAGTTGGAGTAATCCTCCCAAATCAGCTTCATTGTCGATTCCAACTTCTATGTTATCCTCTGTCATTTGCCCTTCAGAGCTTTCCTTGAGGGTAAAGCTGTGTTGACAAAAAGAATCAAACTGTAAAATAGTAAAATATTTGAAGAGATTTATTCTGAGTGACCAGGAGGTCCTGAGAATATGTACCCAGGGTGCAGCTTGGTTTTATACATTTTAGGGAGACATGAGACTTCAGTCAAATACCTTTAAGAAATACTGTCCAGAAAGGCAGGACAACTTGAAGGTTGGGGTGATGGGCTTCCAGTTATACGTAGATTTAAAATTTTCTGGTTGACAATTGGTTGAGTTTATCTAAAGACCTGGGATCAATAGAAAGGAAGTGTCTGGGTTGTAGAAGAGGTTGTGGAGACCAAAATTTTATCATGCAGATGAAGCCTTCAGGCGCTAGGCTTCAGAAAGAATAGACTCTAAATGCTTCTTATCAAACTTAGGGTCTGTGTTGATGTTAATGCCACAGAGGTATAGAGGCCTGTCCAACTGACTTTCCATCATGGCCTGAAGCAGTCTTTCAGGTTAGGAATGCCCTGACAGAGGAAGAAGTCCATTCAGGTGGTTGGGGAGGCCTCAAATTTTGATTTTGGTTTACAGCTGTATGAATGCATCTTCAAGCTCCAGATCTTCATTGTATCTTTTCTCAGTATTTTCCCCTTCACATAGTTCTTTGCTGTTGTTTTCCAGCAAAGTAAACTCTGGATGGATCTGACTGAAATAAACATGGTCATCCCTCCTGATTTGTTTTTTTCTAAGACCTGCCCAGCGGGCGCAAAAGAACCAGCGGGTAGGCAAGGGTAACAGCAAAACTGCAAGTTTATTTTGGTAACCTAAGGTGTGGGGGAGAAGTCTGTCGGCCTCTGGCAAAGGAGGCCGGCAGAGTCCCCCGGTGGGGCTCTCGGACGGACTTCCCACAGTCCCGACATCCCGACAGCAGTGGGACTGTGAGAGGGCCGCGTGGCTCACTGGCCAAGAGTGGCTTTTCTAGGAGTGGGAGGGCAATAGGCGGGGCACGTGTCCGGGGCACGTCCGGGGCGTTCCACAGGTGCGACCAGGTAAATCTTGGTCTCTTCGGATTGACGTCACCTGGCGCATGCCCAGTTGGTCTGCACCTTCCTGGGTCGCCGGCTGCATTTTCGCGGGCGCGGGAAAAGTTGGGGGGAGGGGATGAAGAACCCGGAAGTGCACCATCTTGTCTCCGTTCATCCAAACAGTCCAACCTTTTATTGATAATAGTGATAAAGGGGCGCCGTGATCTGTCTGGCTCCTTCCTGCTGTTAAGGGGTGTCGTTAAGGTCGGGGCCCATGGTTGGTATTTGGACGTACGGATGAAAAATAAAATTAGTATAGGAATGAGGAATGGAAGCATTTGTTGGAATATGGGCAAAACCCAGAAGGATAGTCCTGGCAAGGTTGGGGAGTATGAGATAGTTAAGAAAATTTAGTAAGTTTGAGGCGAGTGGGGGAAAGCCAAACTGATTTCCACTGATTGCTTTCGGTAGGGGCCCTTTTTAGTTGGGAATGAGGAATGAGTGCGCAAAGTACTTGTTGGCCAGGCAGCAATTAAGGATTGGAGTTTTTCATGGAGTGGATGGCTTTCCACTTACTCCTACTACAGAGATATTGGATGGAAGGCTAGGTCCAGAGAAGGACGGCAAAACAGAATAGGTAGCCTCGCTGTTGATTAAAAAAATTGTCTTACCCGCTACCAGGAGAGTTACCCACGGCTCAGCGAGGGTGATGGGGGTCCCCGAGTCTCGGCACCTTCAGTTGTCATCGTCCAGATGTAGGAGCTGGAAGGAGCTCCCAGGATCCTGGGAAAGGGGGTCACGTGGAGGCGCAGCACCTGTTCTCAGGGTGGGGCAATCAGACTTCCAGTTTCCTCCCTGCTGGCAAGCAGGGCAGGGGGTTGCTGGTGGACGAGGGTTAGGACATTCACTGGCCTAATGTCCTGATGCCTTGCACTTATAGCAAGGCTGCGTTGGGGCTCGGGGACCTTACGGACACCTGTTGGCATAGTGTCCTGCCTTGCCACACTTATAGCAGGCTCCTTTCGTGGCCTTGGAGTCTGTGGGGTATGTGCTCTCTGGCCTGGGGTTACGACTGGGCTGTAAAGCCGCTGCTAGGAGCTGGGCCTTCTGTTTGAGGCGTGCCTGTCGCACTGCCTCAGCCGTCTCCTCTCTGGAGTTATAGACCTTAAAGGCTAATTTAACTAGGTCTTGTATTGGTGCCTGAGGACCATCCTCTACCTTTTGAAGTTTTTACGAATGTCAGGAGCTGATTGAGAAATAAGACGCCAAAATGGTGGCCCCTGTGGGGAAGGCCGGATCTAACCGGGTATACTGGGTTAGAACCTCAGTCAGTTTAGGGTAGAGGCTAGGATAACCTGGAGGTCATGCCAAGTTAAGTCATAGGCCTGACAAAGGTATCTAAATTCCTTTATGTATATGGTAGGATTAGCTGAGAAATCACCTAAACGCTTCTCAATTTTGGAAAGATCGGCCAATGAAAAAGGGACATGTATTCTGACTACCCCCTCCGCCCCAGCTACCTCTCGCAAAGGCGCTAACACTGTAGGAGGGTGTGGGCAGAGATAGGGGACTCAAGACAGCCAGTTGGGGGCCCCGAAGGAGGCATGGGACCGAGTGGATTACTAGTAGATAAGGAGGAGGAAGGAGGAGTCTGGATGGGGGGAGGAGGAGGAGTCTGGGCAGGAAGGGAGGGGGTGGGGAGAGCGGGGAGAGAAGGAGTATAAGGACGAGAGCCTAAGGCCCAAAAGCCTTGTATGTAATTAATTTCGGACCACTTGCCTAGCCGCTGGCAGAAATTGCTGAGGTCGATCACGCCACAGTGGAAAGGAAAATTAACCGCTTCCTCCTAAGGTCTTGTTCAAGTTGTAAGGTTTTTAAATTGGCTAGGAGGCACCCTAAGGGGGTGCTCTTTGGAAATTTGGACTGGGGGGGTTTCCCGTTTGTTTCCTCTTTACCGACACAATGGACACAATGGAAATGGAAGTGGATCTCTGCCTGGCTTC
>NC_045440.1:94734899-94798041 GCF_002776525.5 Piliocolobus tephrosceles
AGTGGAGATTACCTTCAGGCGGACGTCTCCATCCTGAAGGGGTCTCCGGAGCCACTTGGTGGCTCCAAATGGACCTCGGACCTGCACAGGATTTCTGGCCGAGGGAGGTAAAGAGGAGACAAGGGCACTTACCCCAGAGAGGCCATGAGAGTGAGGGAAGCGGGTCTCAGGTCCTGGTCCGTCTGCGGCGTGGGAGCAGGAGGAGGTTCTTCAACCCGTAGAGGCCTGAGGAGGGGTCTCCTCCCGGGTCTTCGGCACCAACTGATTTGTTTTTTCTAAGACCAGCCGAGCGGGCGCAAAAGAACCAGCGACCAGGCAAGGGTAACAGCAAAACTGCACATTTATTTTGGTAACCTAAGGTGTGGGGAAGAAGTCTGTCAGCCTCCGGCAAAGGAGGCCAGCAGAGTCCCCCGGTGGGGCTCTCGGACGGACTTCCCACAGTCCCAACATCCCGACAGCAGTGGGGCTGTGAGAAGACCGCCGGGGCTCACTGGCCAAGAGTGGCTTTTCTAGGAGTGGGAGGGCAATAGGCGGGGCACGGGCGTGTCCGGGGCGTTCCACAGGTGCGACCAGGTAAATCTTGGTCTCTTCGGATTGACGTCACCTGGCGCATGCCCAGTTGGTCTGCACCTTCCTGGGTCGCTGGCTGCATTTTCGCGGGTGCGGGAAAAGTTGGGGGGGGGATGAAGAACCCGGAAGTGCACCATCTTGCCTCCGTTCGTCCAAACACCTCCTTCCAACCACAGATAAATCAACTCCAAATAGACAAACACCACTTGACTGAGTGTATTCTTGGGTTACAGTGATTATACTCTGTACCAGCCAAGCTATGGGAATGGGTTCTTGGTGATGTAGGATTTTTCTTCTTGGTCACTTTGCAGGCCAGGGGATCCTCAGCTGGTGACACCCCTCCCAGCCCTCACTTGGCCACACTGGTGCATCCCAGCTTGCCTGTGTTACAGCTTGTACCTGTGTTCAGCAGTTCTCGAGCTCTTGTACTGCTCCCAAGAAGAATGAGGAGATGCTGATATTGAAGGGTGAGGAGGGTGGAAAAAAATTTTATTGAGTGGTGGAACAGCTCCCAGTAGAGAGGGGATGCTGGGGGGTGGTCTCCCACCTCACAGTCAGGTGGTTCTCTCCTCCCTGCATGGCTGGGTCCAGGGCTTTTTGTGGGCTTGGAATAGGGGTGGGGCATACTATAGGTAGTATTGGAAAAGGCAACATTCAATTGGTTAAAAGGCATTATTCAGAAAGAATCAACTGGGAAAGGGCAGGCAAACAGGAACAGAAGTTCTCACTCAGTCTCAGGTTTAATCCAGGGCCAGCAGTCTGGTCTTTCAGCCTTCAGGCTGTTTTTGGCTTGAAGATGGGGTTTTACTGGGGTTTGTATCCCCAGGCCCTGGTGACTTCAGCAAGTTGCCACCCATGGGTGCCAATGCGGCTTTCACCCATGTTAACAGGGAGGCCTAGAGGATAGGAATTATCTGCATTCACCTACACCCTGTTCTGTCCTCCCTCCTCTTGGTAACCTCATCTATTCCATGGATGCTAGCATGACCTTTATCCATGCAATGGGTTGGGGGAGCTAACCAGCAGGAATTAGTCATGCTCACCTGCGCTGTGCCCCTTGACTTCTGTTATTGCCTGCCTTTGGATCCCTCTGATGTAGTTTTCCTTTCTAGGAATTCAACCTGAAGCTCCAAATTGAGTTTGGGGCAAATTTGCCTCAGGAGGGTTCATGGACGCATTAAGTTAAGTCCTAGGTGGCCTTCGCCAGACTGCAGACAGCAGCCAGCAGGGCTGCTCCTTCACTGCTTCCTTATCATAGGCTCAATACTAAGGTGAAACCTGGAATTGGGTCCTCCTCAAACAAGGGAGTGAAAGGGAGAATTGGGGTCCTGGCCTAGTAAGATGCCTTTCAAAAGGAAAAAAATCCTCTAGCATAGAAAAAGCTCCCTCTATTTGCAGGACTGTGTTAACTCCTGACATGGTGGAGAAAAGAAAAAGTGCAGGGTGGGGAAGGTGCCTGGGGTAAAAAGCCTCTTGATCTATACAATTGAGTTCCTCCAAAAGGGAGAGAAGATCTTAAACTGTGCTTCCTCTTTGCCTCTAAGAATAGATAGAAAAACTACCTTGTTCTCAATTGCATATCTGATGGCTGGGCCAAATGCTCTTTCTACCCAGTAATATCTCTTAGTTTGCAACAACACCCTTAACATTGTAAGGGAGATAGTGCCATGACAGCTGTGAAAAAAAGAAGGAAAATGCTGTAGGAAAGACTGGATTGGAACGATGCTGACATTCCCACCCCCAGAGATGATGGAGGTGGGGGTGTTGGGGTCCTCTCCAGCATCCTGTCCTCTTAGTTGTGCCATTGCTCTTAATTGGCTCACCAGAGGTTTGGTGCTTCATCTGCCTTCAGAAAAGAGTCTTAGTACAAGAAGCCTCAGAAAAAAGTGAAGTGTCTACATCCGCATTTACTCACCCTTCAGGTATCCTGGGTGATTCCCCAAAATGATGTAGGATTTTTCTTTTCAGTCACTTTGCAAGCCAGGAACCCCTGGCTGGTCATGCCCCACCCAGGCCTTGCTCAGCCACGCTGGCATGCCCCAGCTCGCCTGTGTTATAGCTTGTACCTGCATTTGGCAGTTCCTGAGCTTTTGTAATGTGCCCAAAGAGAGGGGAGAATCATTATATTGAGCAACTGAACAGCTCTCAGTGGAGAGGAGACGCGGTGGGTGGTCCCCCAACCCTGCAGTCGGGTGGTTCTCTCCTCCCCACATGGCCAGGTCCAAGGCTTTTTATGGGTTCAGAATAGGGGTGAGGCAGGCCATAGGTAGTATTGGAAAAGGCAACATTCGATTGGTTAAAAGACATTATTCAGAAAGAATCAATTGGGAAAGGGCAGGCAAACAAGAACAGAAGTTTTTACTCTGAGTTGTGGGTTTCATCTGGGACCAGCAGTCTGGTCTGTCAACCTTCAGGCTGTTTTTGGCTTGAAGATGGGGTTTCAATGGGGACCTGCCCCTATCTGCCTAGGCATTTGGCTGCTTCCTGTTGTTATCATTGGTACGCAGATATTATAGTATTGCTGAGCTAGTTTTTGAATTCTATGCACAAGCACTCTGATCTGGATCCGTGCCACTGTACACCAACCCGCTATGCTTGGTAATGGGTTCTACTTTGTGTGCACTTTGCTCATCATACAGAATGGATTTCTGTTTCTTCTCAGTGCTAATACCACACCATTTGCAGCTTTAATTCCCACTGAAGGGGGTCCTCCCACTACAGCAGCTAAAGCATATTCAGTCTGGACAAGTGTACAAGATGGGCTGAGTGTAGTCAGTGAGAAGCTGTACCTGTGCTCTGCCATCTTTACCTGGAGAGCCAAAGCACATCCCCTCACTTTTCTTCTCTGGCTCCCAACCTGACTTTAACTGTGTTTTCCTTCTGTGCCTCTGTGCAGAATACCAAACACAAGTACTGGAGATCCAATTCCAGAATGACAATGTGAGAAGTTTCTCGGACCTGCTTCCCAATGAAACATCAGTAATTGGTGAAAATTATTAGGAAAAAAACCCCAACACTTGGAGTCCCTGGAGATTGTCCAGAGGACATACAGCAAATGAATAAATATTTATTCAAGTAAATCTCCTAAATTTTGGACAGTGAGAATCTGTGACACTTGATCTGCTCCCTGCCTCCCGCTACCCTCAAACTCCATGTGATGGAAGATCCACTGCAGGTTGGGTGGCCAAGAATATGGAGTCACCTCCTATCGCCTCAGCTCCCGGTTTCTCTCCCAGAGTTCAGGCTGCCAGCATTTCTCTTGTCCCCTTCTCCGTGTGGCAGAGGCTAAATTCTCAGTGAGTACAGCCAAAGAGCTGGGGACTCCTGTCCTTCACTCAGCTCTCTACTGCTACCCTAGACATGACAGGTTGAAAACACTAGGCCACAATTGCTTTTGCCCTGGCTTGCTTTTAGGGCAGATGTTGCTCACTGGAAGAGGCAAGCCAAGAAGCCCCTGTCCAGCATGCTGCTCATAAAACAGGGGTGTCACTTTGAAAGAAGTGTGCCACTGTCCCCACCCCCAGCTCTGGAGCAGTGGTACAGAGGTTTTGCCCAGGGAGAGCAGGCCATAAGAAGAGAGAGCTCTGGCTGGGCATGATGGCTTATGCCAGCACTCCTAGCACTCTGGGAGGCTGAAGCAGGCAGATCGCTTGAGCTTAGGAGTTCAAGCCCAGCCTGGGCAACATGGCAAAACCCTGCCTCTACAAAAAATACAAAAAAATTCAGCCGGGTGTGGTGGTGCGTGCCTGTAGTCCCAGCTACTTGAGGGGCTGAGGTGGGAGGATTGCTTGAGCCCAGGAGGTCAAGGCTGCAGTGAGCTGAAATCACACCACTGCACCCCATCCTAGGTGACAAAGTAAGACCTGGACTCTAAATAAATAAATAAGAGAGCATGAGCTCTGAGCTATCTCTAAATAAATTGACTTTGTCTTAAGCAAAATGTGAGGACCTTGATGCCTGAGGGCTCTCTGGAAAACAATGGAAGTTAAGGTAATAAGCAATTAAGAGGAGGTTGGTAGCCCCAGGTGAGCTATGAGCTAACACAGGTCAGCTGATTTACCAAAGAGACAAGTGAGGGGTGGGGGAGAAAGCTAAGAAGATCCTTCCTGGGGTTGGAACAAACCTCAAAGACTAGCCTCAAAAACTACTCCCGCACATGGGCCCAGATTTAATTGGATCCAACTGTAGAGTAATTTATGCTGCAGGACATCCAGGACATTATCAAAAACAATAGAGCAATCAACATGCAATTAGTGGAGTCTAACAGCTGGATGTGATACCAGCGGAGGCAGACAGCTTAACAGAGAGATGAGGGAAAGACACAAAGAAAGCCCTGCTAAAATCACTGTCACTTCTGGGTTGACTGTGCAAATGTCCAAGACCATGTCCTCTGAAGATCAACTTCAGAGGCTTCACTGTGGAGAAAATAGACTTTCCTGAAATAGCCCTGCCATGTCACTAAAAAGTAAGCAAACAACAAAAAGTACCTCTATAGGTTTGTAGGGAAGAATCAGTATATAGCATTCTTAAAATATATTATTCAATTGTCTAGTTTTCAACAAAAAATTGCAAGGTATACAAAGAATCAGGAAACTGTGACTCACACACAGAGGGGAAAGAAAAGCAGACAACCAAAACTGCCTCTGAGAAGGCCCATATGTCAGACTTGACAAAGACTTCACACTAGTTATTATAAATATGGTCAAAGAACTAAAGGAAACTATGCTTAAAGAAGGAAAGAATAATATGATGACAATCTCACCAAATAGAGACTATCAATAAAGATATATATATCAACCAATAATTTGGTTGTTTTACATTTTAATTCAAGAATTTTCATTTGGTTCTTTACATGCATATGTGTATACATATATATACACACACACATATTTATTTATTTAAATACATAAATTTATATTACACATGTTCAGCATATGCAAAGATGTATATATGTAATATCAGTTTATGTATTTACATAAATGTGTATATATGTACATATACACATATGTACATATGTTTGTATGTAAATAATGAACCAAATGAAAATTCTAGAGTTGCAATGTAAAACCCCAGGGTGAAAAAATTTATCAGAGGGCCTCAGGAGTAGATTTGGCAGAACAAAGAATCAGCAAACTTGAAGATAGATCAATAGAGATAAGGCAGCCTGAAAAATGGATAGGAAAAACAATGAAAATAATGAAAATGAACAGATTATTAGAAAAATATTGGACATCATTAAATGCACCAAAATATGCATAATTGGAGTACCAGAATAAGAGGAGAGAGAGAGAGAGAGAAAGCAATAGAAAAAACACATTTAAAAACTTATGGCTTAAAAGATCCCAAATTTGATGTAAAACATTAATCTTGAAAAACAACCCGGCAAGAGAATAACACATTTGGAGGAATCACACCCCTATTTCAAAACTTAATACAAAACTGTAGTAAGCAAGACTGTGTGATACTGGCGTATGCATAGACATACAGATCAACAGAATTTAAATGAGAGTCCAGAAATAAACTCTCATATGTGTAGTCAGTTGATTTTTAGCAAGGGTGCCAAAACAGTTCAGTTGGGTGAAAGGCAGTCTTTTCAACAAATCGTGCTGGTACAACTGTAAAGCCTCATGCAATACAATGAAGTTGGATCCTTCCTTACTTCATAAACAGAAATGGACTCAGTATGAATCATGGAGCTAAATGTGAAAGATAAAACTATAAAATTCTTAGAAGAAAATATAGGAGTAAATCTTTGTGGCCTTGCATTATGCTAAGCCTTCTTAGATTGATGCCAGAAGTACAAGTGACAAAGTAAATGATAAATTGGACTTCATCAGTATTAAAATTTTGGGCTTCAATGGACATCATTAGATTGGATAAAATATTTCTAATTTGACATCCACAGAATTATATTTATAAGTCATATATCTGATAAATGACTTGTATTTATTAGATATCGACAGAGTCTCTCTTGGTCACCTAGGCTGGAGTGCAGTAGCACGATCATAGCTCACTGCAGCCTCTACTCCTGGGTTCAAGTGATCCTCTTGCCTAGCCTCCCGAGTAGCTGGGACTACAGGCACACACCACCATGACTAGCTAATTAAAATAAAAAATTTGTACAGACAGGGTCTCCCTGTGTTGCCCAGGCTGGTCTTGAACTCCTGTTCTCAAGTGATCTTTCTGCCTCAACCTCCCAAAACACTGGGATTACAGGCATGAGCCACTGAGCCTGGCCAATGATTTCTTTTGAATTATGTCTTTCTCTCAATGTTGCTGATATGACAGGAGCAACATTAATTAGTTTCCTTGTACTCCCTTCTTGACACACTTAAGGACTCATCTATCTCATGAAGTTTTTTTTTCTTTTCAAGCAATTCTATGTTACATTAGAATATCTTCCTGCAGAGAGGTTACAAGATCCTGTATTGTTGTTTGATACTTTGTACGTATCGAATTTGATGATATTAATGTCTGCATATCAACTACAGAACTTTTTATTATTATTATTATACTTTAAGTTCTGGGATATATGTGTAGAACGTTCACGTTTGTTACATAGATATACATATACCATGGTGGTTTGCTGCACCCATCCACCTGTCATCTACATTAGGTATTTCTCCTAATGCTATCCTTCCCCTAGCCCCTGACTTTCTGATAGGCCCCGGTGTGTGATGTTCCCCTCCCTGTGTCCATGTGTTCTCATTGTTTAACTCCCACTTATGAGTGACAGCATGCAGTGTTTGGTTTTCTGTTTCTGTGTTAGTTTGATGAGAATGATGGTTTCCAGCTTCATCCATGTCCCTGCAAAGGACATGAACTCATTCTTTTTTATGGCTGCGTAGTATTTCATGGTATATACATGCCACATTTTCTTAATCAAGTCTATCATCGATGGGCATTTGGGTTGGTTCCAAGTCTTTGCTATTGTGAATAGTGTTGCAATAAATACACATGTACATGTGCCTTTATAGTAGAATGATTTATAATCCTTTGGATATATACCCAGGAATGGGATTGCTGGGTCAAATGGTATTTCTGGTTCTAGATCCTTGAGAAATCGCGCCACACTGTCTTCCACAATGGTTGAACTAATTTACACTCCCACCAACAGTGTAAAAGCATTCCTATTCCTCCACATCCTCTCCAGCATCTGTTGTTTCCTGATTTTTTAATGATCGCCATTCTAACAGGCGTGAGATGGTATCTCATTGTGGTTTTGATTTGCATTTCTCTAATGATGAGTGGTGATGAAGCTTTTTTTCACATGTTTGTTGGCTGCATAAATGTCTTCTTTTCTTTTTTTTTTTTTTTTTTTTTAAGACGGAATCTCGCTCTGTCGCCCACGCTGGAGTGCAGTGGCCGGATCTCAGCTCACTGCAAGCTCTGCCTCCCGGGTTTATGCCATTCTCCTGCCTCAGCCTCCCGAGTAGTTGGAACTACAGGCGCCCACCACCTTGCCCCGCTAGTTTTTTTTTTTTTTTTGTATTTTTTAGTAGAGACGGGGTTTCACCGGGTTAGCCAGGATGGTCTCGATCTCCTGACTTCATGATCTGCCCATCTTGGCCTCCCAAAGTGCTGGGATTACAGGCTTGAGCGACTATGCCTGGCCCTAAGTGTCTTCTTTTGAGACTTGTCTGTTCAGATCCTTCACCCACTTTTTGATGGAATTTTTTTTTTTTCTGGTAAATTTGTTTAAGTTCCTTGTAGATTCTGGATATTAGCCCTTTGTCAGATGGGTAGATGGCAAAATTTTTCTCCCATTCTGTAGGTTGACTGTTTACTCTGATGATAGTTTCTTTGCTGTGCAGAAGCTCTTCAGTTTAATTTGATCCCACTTGTCAATTTTGGGTTTTGCTGCAATTGCTTTTGGTGTTTTAGTCATAAAGTCTTTGCCCATGCCTATGTCCTGAATGATATTGCCCAGGTTTTCTCCTAGGGTTTTTATGGTTTTAAGTCTTATGTTTAAGTCTTTAATCCATCTGGAGTTAATTTTTGTATAAGGTGTAATGAATGAGTCCAGCTTCAGTTTTCTGCATATGGTTAGCCAATTTTCCCAACACCATTTATTAAATAGGGAATCCTTCTCCCTTTCTTGTTTTTGTCAGGTTTGTCAAAGATTAGATGGTCGTAGATGTGTGGTGTTATTTCTGAGGCCTCTGTTCTGTTCCATTGGTCTATATATCTGTTTTGGTACCGGTACCATGCTGTTTTGGTTACTGTAGCCTTGTATTATAGTTTGAAGTCAGGTAGCGTGATGCCTCCAGCTTTGGTCTTTTGGCTTAGGATTGTCTTGGCAATGTGGGCTCTTTTATTGTTTCATATGAAATTTACAGTATTTTTTTCCAATTCTTTGAAGAAAGTCAATGGCAGCTTGATGAAAATAGCAATGCATCTACAAATTACTTTGGATAGGGCCAGGCACCGAGGCTTATGCCTGTAATCCCAGCACTTTGGGAAGCCAAGGCAGGCAGATCACCTGAGATCGGGAGTTTGAGACCAGCCTGACCAACATGGAGAAACCCTTTCTCTATTAAAAATGCAAAATTAGTCAGGTGTGGTGGTGCATGCCTGTAATCCCAACTACTCAGGAGGCTGAGGCGGGAGAATTGCTTGAACCTGGGAGGCAGAGGTTGTAGTGAGCCAAGATTGCACCATTGCACTCCAGCCTGGCTAACAAGAGCAAAACTCCATCTCAGAAAAAAAAAAAAAAAATTACTTTGGGCAGTATGGCCATTTTCACAATATTGATTCTTTCTATCCCCATTTGTTTGTGTCCTCTCTTATTTCCTTGAGCAGTGGTTTGTAGTTCTCCTTGAAGAGGTCCTTCATGTCCCTTGTAAGTTGTATTCCTAGGTAATTTATTCTCTTTGTAGCAATTGTGAGTGGGAGTTCACTCAGGATTTGGCTCTCTGTTTGTCTATTGTTGGTGTATAGGAATGTCTGTGATTTTTGCACATTGATTTTGTATCCTGAGACTTTACTGAAATTGCTTATCAGCTTAAGGAGATTTGGGGTTAAGGTGATGGGGTTTTCTAACTATACAATCATGTCGTCTACAAACATAGACAATTTGACTTTCTGTCTTCCTATTTGAATACCCTTTATTTATTTCTATTGCCTGATTGCCCTGACAGAACTTCCAATACTATGTTGAACTGGAGTGGTGAGAGAGGGCATCCTTGTCTTGTGCTGGTTTTCAAAGGGAATGCTTCCAGCTTTTGCCCATTCAGTGTGATATTGGTTGTGAGTTTGTCATGAATAGCTCTTATTATTTTGAGATACGTTCCATCAATACCTAGTTTATAGAGTGTTTTTAGCATGAAAGCATGTTGAATTTTGTTGAAGGCCTTTTCTACATCTATTGAGATGATCATGAGGTTTTTGTCATTGGTTCTGTTTATGTGGTGGATTACATTTACTGATTTGCATATGTTGAGCCAGCCTTGCATCCCAGGGATGAAGCTGACTTGATTGTGGTGGATAAACTTTTTGATGTGGTATTGGATTCAGTTTGCCAGTATTTTATTGAGAATTTTTGCATCAATGTTCATCAGGGATTTTGGCCTGAAAATTTCTTTTTTTGTTGTGTCTCTGGCAGGTTTCGGTATCAGGATGATGCTGGCCTCGTAAAATGAGTTAGGGAGGAGTCCCTCTTTTTCTATTGTTTGGAATAGTTGCAGAAGGAATGGTACTAGCTCCTATTTGTACCTCTGGTATAATTTGGCTGTAAATCTGTCTGATCCTGGGCTTGTTTTGGTTGGTAGGCTATTAAATACTACCTCAATTTCAGAACTTTTTATTGGTCTATTCAGGGATTTGACTTCTTCCTGGTTTAGTCTTGGGAGGTTGTATGTGTCCAGGAATTTATCCATTCTTCTAGATTTTCTAGTTAATTTGCATAGAGGTGTTTATAGTATTCTCTGATGGTAGTTTGTATTTCTGTGGGATCAGTGGTGATATCCCCTTTATTATTTTTTATTGTGTCTATTTGATTCTTCTTTCTTTTCTTCTTCATTAGTCTGGCTAGTAGTCTGTTTTGTTAATCTTTTCAAAAAACCAGCTCCTGGATTCACGGATTTTTTTGAAGGGCTTTTCATGTCTCCATCTCCTTCAGTTCTGCTCTGATCTTAGTTATGTCTTGTCTTCTGCTAGCTTTTGAATTTATTTGCTCTTGCTTCTCTAGTTCTTTTAATTGTGATGTTAGGGTGTCGATTTTAGATCTTTCCCACTTTCTCATGTGGGCATTTAGTGCTATAAATTTCCCTCTTAACACTGTTTTAGCTGTGTTCCAGAGATTCTGGTACATTGTCTCTTTGTTCTCACTGGTTTCAAAGAACTTCTTTATTCCTGCCTTCATTTCGTTATTTACCCAGTAGTTATTCAGGAGCGGGTTGTTCAGTTTCCATGTAATTGTGCAGTTTTGAATGAATTTCCCAATTCTGAGTTCTAATTTGATTGCACTGTGGTCAGAGAGACTGTTAAGATTTCCGTTCTTTTCCATTTGCTGAGGAGTGTTTTACTTCCAATTATGTGGTCAGTTTTAGAATAAGTGCAATGTGGTGCTGAGAAGAATGTATATTCTGTTGATTCGGGGTGGCGAGTTCTGTAGATGTCTGTTAGGTCTGCTTGGTTCACAGCGGAGTTGAAGTCCTGAATATCTGTGTTAATTTTCTGTCTCGTTGATCTGTTTACTATTGACAGTGAAGTGTTAAAGTCTCCCACTGTTATTATGTGGGAGTCTAAGTCTCTTTGTAGGTCTCTAAGAACTTGCTTTATAAATCTGGGTGCTCCTGTATTGGGTACATATATATTTAGGATAGTTAGTTCTTGTTCCATTGATCCCTTTACCATTATGTAATGGCCTTCTTTGTCTGTTTTCATCTTTGTTGCTTTAAAGTCTGTTTTATCAGAGAAGAGGATTGCAACCCCTGCCTTTTTTTTTTTTTTTTTTTTTTTTTGCTTTCCATTTACTTGGTAAATCTTCCTCCATACCTTTATTTTGAGCCTATGCGTGTCTTTGCACGTGAGATGGGTCTCCTGAATAAAGCACACTGACGGGTGTTTACTTTTAATCCAATTTGCCAGTCTGTGTCTTTTAATTGGGGCATTTAGCCTATTTACATTTAAGGTTAATATTGTTATGTGTGAATTTGATTCTGTCATTATGATGCTAGCTGGTTACTTTGCACTTTAAGTTGATGCAGTTTCTTCATGGTGTCGATGGTCTTTACATTTTGGTATGTTTTTGCAGTGTCTGCTACCAGTTTTTCCTTTCTGTATTTAGTACTTCCTTCAGGAGCTCTTGTAAGGCAGGCTTGATGATGACACAATCCCTCAGCATTTGCTTGTCTGTAAAGGATTTTATTTATCCTTCACTTAGGAAGCTTAGTTTGACCGAAAGTAAAATTCTGGGTTGAAATTTCTTTTCTTTAAGAATGTTGAATATTGGCCCCCACTATCTTCTGGCTTATGGGGTTTCTGCGGAGAGATCTACTGTTAGTCTGATGACCTTCCCTTTGTGGGTAACCTGAACTTTCTTTCTGGCTGCTCTTAACATTTTTTTCCTTCATTTCAACCTTGGTGAATCTGATGATTATGTGTCTTGGGGTTGATCTTATGGAGGAATATCTTAGTGGTGTTCTCTGTATTTCCTGAATTTGACTGTTGGCCTGTCTTGCTAGGTTGGGGAAGTTCTCCTGGATAATATCCTGAAGTGTGTTTTCCAACTTGGTTCCATTCTCCCGGCCACTTTCAGGTACACCAATCAAACGTAGGTTTGGTCTTTTCACATAGTCCCATATTTCTTGGAGAAGTTCATTCCTTTTCATTCTTTTTTCTCAGTATTGTCTTCATGCTTCATTTCATCAAGTTGACTTCAAGCTCTGTTATCTTTTCTTCCACTTGATTGATTCGGCTATTGATACTTGTGTATGCTTCACAAAGTTCTCGCATTGTGTTTTTCAGCTCCTTCAGGTTATTTATGTTTTTCTCTAAACTGGTTATTCTAGTCAGCAGTTCCTGTAACCTTCTATCAAGATTCTTAGCTTCCTTGAATTGGGGTACAATATGCTCCTTTAGCTTGGAGAAGTTTGTTGTTACCCACTTTCTGAAGCTTATTTCTGTCAGTTTGTCAAACTCATTCTCCGTCCAGTTTTGTTCCCTTGCTGGTGAGGAGTTGTGATCCTTTGGAGAAGAGGTATTCTGACTTTTGGAATTTTCAGCATTTTTGTGCTGGTTTTTCCTCATGTTTGTGGGTTTATTTATTTATTTATTTTTGAGATAGAGTTTTGCTGTTGTTGCCCAGGCTGGAGTGCAATGACATGATCTCGGCTTGCTACAACCTCTGCCTCCCAGGTTCAAGTGATTCACCTGCCTCAGCCTCCCGAGTAGGTGGAATTACACGTGTCCACCACCACACCCATCTAATTTTGTTGTTGTTGTTGTTTTTTTTTTTTTTGAGACAGAGTCTTGCTCTGTCACCCAGGCTGGAATGCAGGGGCGCGATCTCCGCTTACTGCAAGCTCTGCCTCCCGGGTTTACGCCATTCTCCTGTCTCAGCCTCCAGAGTAGCTGGGACTACAGGCACCCGCCACCTCGCCCGGCTAGTTTTTTTTTTTTTTGTATTTTTAGTAGAGACGGGGTTTCACCGAGTTAGCCAGGATAGTCTTGATCTCCTGACCTCGTGATCCGCCCGCCTCGGCCTCCCAAAGTGCTGGGATTACAGGCGTGAGCCACTGCGCCCGGCCTTTTGTTGTATTTTTAGTAGAGATGGGGTTTCTCCATGTTGGTTGTTGGTGAGGCTGGTCTTGAACTCCTGACCTAAGGTGATCCGCCTGCCTCGGCCTCCCAAACTGCTGGGATTACAGGAGTGGGCCACTGTGCCTGGCCTGTCTTCATGGATTTATCTACCTTTGATCTTTGATGCTGATGACCTTCAGATGGGGTTTGTGCGTTGGCATCTTTTTTGTTGGTGTTGATGTTACTGCTTTCTGTTTGTTAGTTTTTCTTTTAACAGTCAGGCCTGTCTTCTGCAGGTCTGCTGGAGGTCCACTCCAGACCCTGTTTGCCTGGGTATCACCAGCAGAGGCTGCAGAACAGCAAAGATTGCTACCTGCTCCTTCCTCTGGAAGCTTTGTCCTAGAGGGGCACCCACCAGATGCTAGCCAGATTTCTCCTCTATGAGGCATCTGTCAACCTCTGCTGGGAGATGTCTCCCAGTCAGGAGGTGCAGGAGTCAGGGACCCACTTGAGGACGCAGTCTGTCCCTTAGCAGAGCTCAAGCGCCGTGCTAGGAGATCTACTGCTCTCTTCAGAGCTGGCATACAGGAACGTTTAAGTTTGCTGAAGCTGTGCCCACAGTCACCCCTTCCCCCAGGTGCTCTGTTCCAAGGATATGGGAATTTTATCTATAGGCCCCTGACTGGGGCTGCTGCCTGTCTTTCAGAGATGTCTGGTCTAGAGAGGAGGAATCTAGAGAGGCAGTCTGGCTGCAGCAGCTTTGATGCACTGTGGTGGGTTCCAGTTCGAACTTCCCAGCAGCTTTGTTTACACAGTGAGGGGAAAACTGCCTTCTGAAGCCTCAGTAATGGCAGACGCCCCTCCCCAACAAAGCTCCAGCTTCCCAGGTGGACTTCAGACTGTGGTGCTGGCAGCTAGAATTTCAAGCCAGTGGATCTTAGCTTGCTGGGCTGCATGGGGATGGGATCCACTGATCAAGACCACTTGGTTCCCTGGCTTCAGCCCCCTTTCCAGGGGAGTGAATGGTTCTGTCTCTCTTGGGTTTCAAGCACCGCTGGGGTACAAAAAAAAACCTCCTGCAGCTAGCTCAGTGTCTGCCCAAATGGCCCCCCAGTTTTGTGCTTAAAACCCAGGGCCCTGGTGGTGTAGGCACCCGAGGGAATCTCCTGGTCTGTGGGTTGCAAAAACCATGGGAAAAGCGTAGTATCTGGGCCAGATAGCACCGTCCCTCACGGCACAGTCCCTCAAGGCTTCCCTTGGCTAGGGGTGGGAGTTCCCCAACCCCTTGCACTTCCCGGGTGAGGCAGTGCCCCACCCTGCTTCTGCTTGCCCTCCGTGGGCTGCACCCACTGTCTAACCAGTCCCAGTGGGATGAGCCGGGTACCTCAGTTGGAAATGCAGAAATCACTCACCTTCTGCATTGGTCTCACTGGGAGTAGCAGACTGGAACTGTTCTTATTTGCTCATCTTGCCAGCACCCCCCACCAACATTTTTTTGTTTTTTTTTTTGAGACGGAGTCTCGCTCTGTCGCCCAGTCTGGAGTGCAGTGGCCGGATCTCAGCTCACTGCAAGCCCCGCCTCCCGTGTTCAGGCCATTCTCCTGCCTCAGCCTACCGAGTAGCTGGGACTACAGGCGCCTGCCACCTCGCCCGGCTCGTTTTTTTGTATTTTTTAGTAGAGACAGGGTTTCACTGTGTTAGCCAGGATGGTCTCGATCTCCTGACTTCAGTTGATCCGCCCGTCTCGGCCTCACAAAGTGCTGGGATTACAGGCTTGAGCCACCGCGCCCGGCCCCATATTTTTTTTTTTTTTTTTGAGACAGAGTCTCACTCTGTCACCCAGGCTGGAATGCAGTGGTGCCATCTCGGCTGCAACCTCCACCTCCTGAGTTCAAGTGATTTTCCTGCCTTAGCCTCTTGAGTTGCTGGGACTAAAGGTGCCCGTCACCACACCTGGCTAGTTTTTGTTTTTTGTGTTTTTTTTTTTGAAATAGTCTCACTCTGTCGCCCAAGCTAGAGTGCAGTGGCATGATCTTGGCTCACTGCAACCTCTGCCTCCCGGGTTCAAACAATTCTCCTGCCTCAGCCTCCTGAGTATATAGGACTAAAGGCATGTGCCACCATGCCCAGCTAATGTTTTGTTTTTTTAGTAGAGACAGGGTTTCACTGTGTTAGCCAGGATGGTCTCAATCTCCTGACCTTGTCATTGCCCACGTCGGCCTCCCAAAGTGCCGGTGTTACAGGCATGAGCCACCATACCCAGCTAATTTTTGTATTTTTACAAAATAACCCTTTTACACAGGGTTTCACCATGTTGGCCAGGCTGGTCTCAAACTCCTGACCTCAAATGATCCACTCACCTCAGCCTCCCAAAGTGTTGGGATTACAGGCATGAGCCACTGCAACCGGCCTAACTGCAGCATTTTTAAGATACGGGATACACATGCACATCTGGTTTATTTGCTATGTGATCTGTATCTCTCTTTTGACTGCTACTTTAAAACTCTTTTTGAATTAAACCCTTATGGTACAGCTTTATGTTCCTTATTACTGTATTATTAGAAAATTGCTTTGCATACAAATGCTTAATTTTAAATGGGTGATAATAAGTAGGATGTATTCTGCTGCCGTAATATGTAGATTATGAAGAGGTTGGCACATGATTGGGCTGGGGTGGTAAAGAAAGTACTTGAAATAGTCAAAGGGAAAGATTTCATTTTTCTCAATTTAACCTGCTCACAGAAGGGCAATAAGAGCCTCATTATCTCATTTGGACAGGACCTGTGGAGTCACAGCCTGCACGGTCCAGTCTCAGGATGGCTCATATTGGAAGAAGCACTGCTCAAACAGGCGTTTCAGTTTTACTCAGAGCTCTAAAGATTTGAAAGTCTGTCAGTCATAATTCACAGTTAATATTTAAATCCTTTGCCTTGGCCGGGTGTGGTGGCTCACGCTTGCAATCCCGGCACTTTGGGAGGCCGAGGTAGGCAGATCACCTGAGGATGGGGGTTTAAGACCAGCCTCGCCAACATGGTGAAACCCCATTTGTACTAAAAATACAAAAATTAGCCAGGCATGCTGGCGCACACCTGTAATTCCAGCTACTTGGGAGGCTGAGGCAGGAAAATCGCTTGAACCCAGAAGGTGGAAGTTGCAGTAAGCCGAGATGGTGCCATTGCATTCCAGCCCGGATGACAGAGTGAGACTTTTCTCAAAAAAAAAAAAAAAAAATCCTCTGCTGGAAACACTTCTGCCGCACCTTGTGAATGCCAGGGCCTTGCCCTCTCCCGCTCTCCCACCGTCTCACTTCTGCTTCTCCTTCGGCTATGCCCTCTCTAGTGCGTCTGATCTGACATGCACACCCTTTCCCTTCCTTCTCTTCCACGTTTCTGCAGTTGGCAGTATAGGTAATGGAGAAAGAGCACAACACCCAGGTGATTTTTGTCCAGATGTATTTCAGTCACATTAAATTTATGAGGTTTCAGATTTTATCTTACTGTTTGTTTGTGGTGTGTGTGTTTAAAAATTAGCATTTGTAAAAGAATTCTTGTGAAAGTGTGCTATTTTCCTAGCAAGTTATCTTCTTTCTACGGACGGTGGCTGTATTTTCCTCGCCAATGCCCCCTTGTTCTGTTCCTCCTCCGCATGTGAGTTTGATCATTGCGCATTATGGTTTTCTCTAGCACGTTTATTGGTAATGCATCCTTTTTTGAGAAAGAGGCCAGCCGTTCACCTCCCATGTCCAGCTCCCCAGCCTGGTCTACTGGCAGCAACACAGACCCTCATGAAGGCACGGGGACAGCTGCTTCCTGACTTTGTTGTAGATGCTGCAGGGCTTGTTCTGAGGTCACTGAATTTGTGGTTTTCTGTTTGTTTCTTTTGAGACAGAATCTCGGAATCTCGCTCAGTCACCCAGGCTGGAGTGCAGTGGTGTGATCTTGGCTCACTGCAATCTCCGCCTCCCAGGTTCAAGCAATTCTCGAGACTCAGCTTCCCAAGTAGCTAGGATTACAGGCACGCGCGACCACGCCTGGCTAATTTTTGTATTCTTTTTCTTTTTTTGAGACAGAGTCCTGCTCTGTCGCCTAGGCTGGAGTGTAGTGGTGTTGTCTCGGCTCACTGCAACCTCCACTCCCCAGGTTCCAGTGATTCTCCTGCCTCAGGCTTCTGGATAGCTGTGATTACAGGTGTGCATGACCACGCCCAGATAATTTTTGTATTTTTAGTAGAGATGGGGTTTCACCATGTTGGCCAGGCTGGTCTGAAACTCCTAACCTCAGGTGATCCACCGGCCTCGGCCTCCCAAAGTGCTGGAATTTCAGGTGTGAGCCACCATGCCTGGCTGAGGTCACTGACTTCGAACATGGGGCGTCCTTTCTTTATATTTTGGTTTCTGTCTGGCACGGAGTAGGAACACAGTAAAGATGATCTGGCTCTGCATTTGTAGCCCAGAGGCAAAATTGCCATCCTTTTCTTTGTTGTAGCAACAGCTCTCTTACAATGGCTAGGAAAGTAAGGAAGATGAAAGCTGCTTACTGTCCCACAAGTTGGGTACCAAATTCCTATTTGGTCACTTTGGGAGGGAGTTCAAACCAAGTTCTCTGAGTCTGCTAACTTTGTTCTAAACCCAGTCTATTCTCCATTCAGGGTCTCATTTGCCTCTGTCCCAAAGAGGAAGTCTGCCACCCTCTTGGCTCAACTAAGTTTCTTTAGGTACTGGAGAAGTTTACCTTCTACAGAAAGCAATGGTTTCTTTCCTTTCATGGCAAACTGAGCTCACTCTTCATTTAAATACTAAGACATTGAGCCCATGAGAAGAGGTGGCCAATGCTAGGTCTCTGCCAGATTCTACCTCCTGCATTTTAAAAATTTGGTTGTTGTTAAAACCCAGAAGGACATGAAGAGCGCTTCCCACTGTCTATCCACAGAAGACACTGCACTGCTTCATTAGCATCGTGGCCATCAAACACAAACATAGCCAACCACTCCGATGATATCACAAAGTCCCAGGGAGGACGGGACAATGGAGAGCAATTCAGCACAGCACGCCATTTTTAAATACTGTGCTCTCAAAAATAAATATAGCCACTAAAGGGAAAACAGTATTAGGTTTAAATCGTGAGATAAAAATGTCTGTTATGTAAGGTTGTAATGTTCATGCTCAGCCCTTTTCTCTCAGGACTCCTTTCCCAGTTCTTTTTTGCTTCAAAGGGAAGCACTGTTTAAGAAAGAGGAAGGTATGACCTCAGAAGAGAGAAGAAATAGCAACAACAGGGACCTCAGATCCTAGAGGTCTTCACAAGTGGGTGCAGGTGAATTTGTTGCCATTTGAAGGACTCATTTCTTGACAAGTTTTCTTTTTTTTTTTCATTTTTATTACTCAAAAAAGTTTCATATTTATTTAGCTTTCTGACTCTGTGCTTGTGCCTTCAATACTTTCACAACGATTTTCTGCTCCTTGTTGAGGAAAGCACTCTTGATACTGTCACGAACACATTTAGCACACATGAAACCACCATAGGCCCTGCTGACATGTTTCTTTGTTTTGGACAATCTCATAAGAACTTTAGGTCTTACAGCACGAATCCCTCGAAGTCTGCCTGGGCACACACCACATGCAGAATTTGGTGCTTTCCCAACCTTCTTGGCATAAAGGTAAACAATTCTATTACCAGGGGTTCAGGACAGCCTAGTTTTGTTAGAAGCTGTATTGTAGGAAAGCCTACGTCGCTATGTCAAACTCTAGACCATTCTGAGTGCCTGCAGACAATGGCCCCCAACAAATTTTCTTCTAAACAATGGCTTCTGCAGAACTTGAACGGCTATAAAAGTCTCAGTTGCTTGTGTTTAGCTAATCATTCAACATTTATTAAGTGTCCACATTGTACAAGGAACAGAGTTTAATTCTAAAATAAGCTTGAAACACATGACTAAAACTTCAGTTCCTAGACAAATATAACAAAATTGCACAACTTGCTACATGTTTTCTGATTTACTGATTGGACCATATTTACTTTGAGTAGTGGATGAGGCTTAATAGAAAACAGCTTGATCTTTTCCCTTCCCTATGCCCCAGGTTCCCTGGCAGGGACTGGAAATAGGGGGAAAGGAAGAGGATGCCAATTTAGAGCTGAGTCGTGTACAATGCTTAGGCATGTACTTTTGCTTATCATCTTACAAGTTTCTTGTCAGTTCCCAAACCCATTCCCTATTCAGCGATTCCAAAGCTACATCACATTCCCAAGCATCTTGAAAGTCTTCCTCTCCCATTGCCCACCTGTTCTCAACAGATGGCTTGTCGCATACTGAGAATATTGAGGCTATCAGCTGAGAACTTCTTTACTTTCTTCCTTCCCAGCCAACAGATTGACCTGCTTTCAACCTCCCTCCTTCTCAGCAGTTTTAAGGCTCGTCTCTCTACCAGTCTTACTGATCAGATCACCTTTCAGCTTCTCTGGAGTGGCATCACATCTTAAGATGGAGATTAGATTCTTTAATCAGCCCATAGGCAAGAGTCACATATAGTCAGAATTACTCAGAAGTTTTCTTAAGTCACCCATAGCAGTAGGTCAAACATAGCTTTGGGAATAAAATACTGTAAAGTAATATGCAGGTGTGAGTATATCAAGTAGACAGTATTTATAGGTGTAAGGTATATATACTATATAATGTGTACTATAATATATAGCATACAATTCCAAGGAGGGATTATATTGATAAAATAAATCAAGCTAGCTTTTTGTAACACTTGAGCAAATTTATAAGTATTCCTTTTTTTTTTTTTTTTTTTTTTTGAGATGGAGTCTCACTCTGTTACCCAGGCTGGGGTGCAGAGGCACCATCTCAGCTCACTACAACCTCTGCCTTCTGGTGGGTTCAAGCAATTCTCATGCCTCAGGCCCCTGAGTAGCTGGGACTACAGACACGCACCACCACGCTCAGCTACTTTTTGGACTTTTTGGCAGAGATGGGGTTTCAACATGTTGTCCAGGCTGAGAATATTCTTATTTCCCATTTGGTGTCATCACCTAAGTTTTTGTGGATAACTTTGTCAGTTTCTCTGTAGTCTTTAGTTAGTTCTTCAGTTTCTTTTACAAGATTGTAGTAAATACCCACTAGTATGAACAATGCATTTCTCTTATTTGTCTGTGGTTGGGAAACTGCTAAATCATCCATACCTTCTTCAGTAGGTTTCACTAAAAGTCCTCTCTGTCTGCCTGTAGACAACCTCATTGAGGGCAATTGCCCATTGAATTTCCAGCATTATTTACATAGTTCTTTTTCTCTTTCTCTCTGGCTCCCTCCTGCTCCATTAGACGATAAGACTTCGCTATGTCTAAGAGAAATCCAAAGTAACAGTGGCTTATATAGGAGATAACTTTAATTTTATTTTATAAAACAAATCCAGAATTAGGTGCAGAGCTGTTTTGGTGGCTCCATGGTCACCAGGGACATAGTCTCCTTCTCCTTTTCTGTCCTGCCATCCTGGTTTGTGGCTTCCATCCTCGTGGCTACTGCAGCTCCAGCCACTGTATCCACATTCCAGTCAGCAGGAGGAGGGAAGGTGGTGTTCAGGAAAATTACCCCAAACTTGGAAATAATGCAAAAGGATGACTTCATATCCTGCCAATGTCATACTAAAGCATTGTCCAGTTCCCCTAATGGTCATCTCGCTCTTGGGAAATGAACTACTCTTTTGGTACTATTGATTAGAGTTAGATGTTAACTTAGAAGAACTGATTAGATGCAGATGAAAACCAGCAGAGATGGTTTTCTAACCTTGCAGAACATTCGTCACTTTTACATCTAACTTAGCATTGTTATTTCAGAGTTTTTGGTGTTTTTTGTTTGTTTGTTTATTTCTACTGAACCTGCTTTATCATCTTACTGACTTCCCTCATCAATGATTAATTATACTTTAGGATGTGCTCAGATAATGTGTGGAAATTATATTTTTAATATTTGTATGTTTTGACAGTAGGAAGGACAAAGGGGCTTTCTTCAAGTCAATAATTTCCCTAAATGTCTACCTAAAATGTCTGCTTATAACTTATTGGCCAGAACTTAGTCACAAGCCTACACATAGCTACAAAGGAGGCTGGGGAAGTAGTCTTTAGCTAGGTGCATTAAAATAAGGGCTCTCTTCCTAAGAAAGGGAGGCAGAGATCAGACAGCAGGGAATAACTAATAGTCTTTGCACAGGGACATGTATCAATTGATTTTGCCTCTTTTACCTGTATTTCTGCCTTTCCCTCTATGTTTGCTTCTTTCTAGCAGCCTAAAAGCACATCAGAGAATACCAACAGCTTTAACACCTTGGACCTGAATCCTCCTCCAGCTATCAGGACAACATTCTTTTTCCCCAATGGAGGTCCTATAAAGAACAGTCTCACTTGGCTCTGCTCTCTCACCTCCTCCTCCTTCTTCACCCACTTTAAGCAGGTTTCTCTTCCTCGCATCCACTAAACCTTCTCTGCTAGGCCACAGCTGATCTCCTAAACATCACACTCAAATCAACTGCATCTTGCACAAAGCAAAGATTTAATAAATGATTACTGAATTGTTCAATATATTTGCTCTGTTTTCTTATTCTTTCTTAAGACAGTATTACTTTCTTCTCAATTGCAAAATTAATATTTTAGTTTTATTATGGGCCAACTAGGTTCTTTTGACACATTTATGAAAATCTAATTCCTAGACAACACTTTGGTTCTGTACAAAAATACATTCCAACTTTCAAACGATTGGCCTAAGAGTACACTTCTGGAAATTTTTGACCTTTTTGTAGGCCCAGGTCTGTTTATTCATTTTCCCCTTCCATTGAATAGGAAAAAGAAATTGGCTTTTTGTTGCTAATAAAAAGCAAATTCTACTTGGGTTGTTTCCAAAGCACAAGAGCCAGTGGCAAGGAATCCCCAAGGGAAAAACACAAATAAGAATCTTTAATAATGTGTTTTCCTCTAATCCCCTTCCTGATCCTTTCTCACCAAATGGATCTAGCTATTTTCAAGTTCAGTTTTTGCTCTAAACCAGAGAACATAGTGTCCTAAATTGATACTTCACCCTCTATAAGCCTCCCCCTCTTGGCCTGCTTTATTTATCAGGCAGGGCACCTCCAGGGATTTGGGGTTGGGCCTGAGGAAGCCCAGGTGGTTGGCAATTGCCAGCAGGATGTAGTTATACTGCCCCAGTGTGGCAGTTTTCATTCTATTTCAAATGCTGCTTTATTTTTTCTCTCATGTTTCTTTGAATGAGTACATCATAGGACATTAAGGGATGGTGGTGGCTTTAGGAGACCCACAATGCTTCTATCAGTTCTTCCTCCCAGGTTTTGGGGGCTATAAGTGAAGGGAAGAATGAAAGCTTTGAATTTTAATAGACTACTCTCATCTGCCAGATCTAAAGAATGCTTCTAGCAGGGAGAAGGCGAACCTCAAGGGAAGAGGTTGGTCAGTTTTTAATCAGCTGGGTCTCATCTAATCTTGCCAAGCTCTAAGCAGAGATTGCAAATTTTGGATCCATAGGCTAAATCCAGCCTCAGACATGCTATGCTTGGCTGACACGGATGGTACTTTTTGTTTTAATTCTTTAAAGGCGGCATTTAAAAGGAAGATTTTGTATACAAATCCAGACTTCTGCCACCTTAACATTGCATTCCTGAGTTGCAGCAGTTGGCTGAAACCGAGTAGCTGTTGTTTCTTCCAGGTGGGGTTTGCCCTCTGCAATTTTGTCACAGACTTCACTTCCCCTTGTGACACATCCAGCTGCTTCCCCCATTTAATATCTGCTGCGCCTCTGCCGGCATGTGAGTTTCGGATCCCTGTTGCAAACAGCTGGGGATGGGGACAGGTATCAGGACAGACTTCACAGAGGAGAGGAATTAAGCTGGTCCTTGAAAACTGATAGGAATTTTCCCAGTAAAATAAAAAGGTATGGAACCTCTAGGAAAGCAGACAAGTAGAGAAAAGACACAGTTATGAAGATTTTTGGGAAGGATCAAATCGAACCTTAAGAAAGGCCAGAGTAGTCTTTCAGCATGACGTTGGATTTCAACAGACTTTAGTTCCAATTCAGGCTCTACCACATACTTTCAGTATGACCTTGAGTAAATTATTCAATTTCTTTGAGCCTCAACATATTCATCTGTATAGTAGACATAATACCTCTATCATATGATCGTGACCACAAAATGAGGTAACATATATTATTTTAAAAAATTTGCTGGAGTATAATATACCGAAAGGTGCACATATCAAAAATGTGCAGCTCAGTGAATTTTAACAAAGTGAACACATTCATGTCACCAGGTCAAGAAATAGACAATACTGGCATTTCTTTTTTTTTTTTTTTTGAGACGGAGTCTCACTCTGTTGCCCAGGCTGGAGTGCAGTGGTGCTATCTCAGCTCACTGCAACCTCCGCTTCCTGGGTTCAAGCAATTTTCCTGCGTCAGCCTCCCGGGTAGCTGGGATTACAGGTGCCTGCCACCGTGCCGGGATAATTTTTGTATTTTTAGTACAGATGGGGTTTCACCATCTTGGGCAGGCCGGTCTTGAACTCCTGACCTCGTGATCCACCTGCCTTGGCCTCCCAAAGTGTTGGGATTACAGGCGTGAGCCACCACGCCCAGCCTATTATGATTTTAATTTATAAGAAAAGCAGTTTAATGGGCTCATGGCTCTGCAGGCTGTACAGGAAGCATGGTGGCATCTGCTTGTGGCGAGGCCTCAGGGAGCTTTTACTCAGGGTGGAAGGCAAAGCAGGAGCAACTTTAATTTTTTAAAAATTTCAGCTTTTAGGTCCAGGGGATACATGTGCAAGTTTGTTACATGGGTGAACTGTGTGATACTGAGTTTTGGGGTATGAATGATCCTGTCACCCTGGTAGTGAGCATAGAACCTAACAGGTATTAATAGTTTTTCAACCCTTGTTTCCCTTCCTCTTTCCCCTCTCTGGTAGTCCCCAGTGCCTACTTTTCCCATCCTTATATCCACGTGTACTCAGTGTTTAGCTACCACTTATAAATGAGAGCATGTGATACTGGGTTTTCTGTTCCTGCATTAATTCACTTTGGATAATGGCCTCCAGCTGCATCCATGTTGCTGCAAGGGACATGATTTTGTTCTTTTTTATGGCTGTGTAATATTCCATGATATATATGTACCACATTTTCTTTATCTAGTCCACTGTTGATGGGCATCAAGGTTGATTCCATGTCATTGCCATTGTGAATAGTGCTGTGATGAACATACAAGTGCATGTGTCTTTTTGGTAGAATGATTTATTTGCCATTGGGTATGTACCCAGTAATGGGATGGCTGGATTGAATGGTAGTTCTGTTTTAAGTTACTTGAGAAATCTCAAAACTGCTTTTCATAGTGGCTGAGTGGATTTACATTCCCACCAAGAATGTATAAGCATTCTCTTTTCTCTGCAACCTTGTCCACATCTGTTATTTTTTGACTTTTTAATAACAGCCATTCTGGCTAGTATGAGATGGTATCACACTATGTTTTAGATTAACGTTTCTCTAGTGATGTTGAGCATTTTTTCGTATGTTTCTTAGCCACATGTATGTCTTCTGAGAAGTGTCTCTTTGTGTCCTTCGCCCACTTTTCAAGTGGGTTATTTGTGTTTTGTTTGTTGAATTATTTAAATTCCTTTTAGGTTCTGCATATTAGTTGGTGAATATTTTCTCCCATTCTGTAGATTGCCTGTTTATTCTGTTGATAGTTTATTTTGCCATGCAGAAGCTCTTTAGCTTAATTAGGTCCCACCTGTTAATTTTTTTGTTGAAATTGCTTTTGAGGACTTAGTCATAAATTCTTTGCCAAGGTTGATGTCTAGAATATTTCCTAGGTTTTATTCTAGAATTTTTTATAGTTTTATATCTTTCTTTTTCTTTCTTAAAAAAATTATACTTTAAGTACTAGGGTACATGTGCACAACGAGCAGGTTTGATGCATAGATGTACATGTGCCATGTAGGTTTGCTGCACACATCAAGTCGTCATTTACATTAGGTATTTCTCCTAATGCTATCCCTCCCCCAGCCCCCACACCACACAGGCCCCAGTGTGTGATGTTCCCTGTCCTGTGTCCAAGTGATCTCATTGTTCAGTTCCCGCCTAGGAGTGAGAATATGTGGTGTTTGGTTTTCTGTTCTTGTGATGGTTTGCTGAGAATGATGGTTTCCAGCTTCATCCATGTCCCTGCAAAGGACGTGAACTCGTCTTTTTTTATGGCTGCGTAGTTTTCCATGGTGTATATGTGCCACATTTTCTCAATCCAGTCTATCATTGATGGACATTTTGGTTGGTTCCAAGTCTTTGCTATTGTGAATAGTGCCTCAATAAACATATGTGTGCACATGTCTTTATAGTAGTATGATTTATAATCCTTTGGGTATATACCCAGGAATGGGATTGCTGGGTCAAATGGTATTTCTAGTTCTAGATCCTTGAGGAATCACCACACTGTCTTCCACAATGGTTGAACTAGTTTACAGTCCCACTAACAGTGTAAAGTGTTCCTATTTCTCCACATCCTCTCCAGCATCTGTTGTTTCCTGACTTTTTAATGATTGCCATTCTAACAGGCACGAGATGGTATCTCATTGTGGTTTTGATTTGCATTTCTCTAATGACCAGTGGTGATGGACTTCTTTTCATGTGTCTGTTGGCTGCACTTCTTTTGAGAAGTGTCTGTTGATATCCTTTGCCCACTTTTTGATGGGATTGTGTTTTTTTCTTGTAAATTTGTTTGAGTTCTTTGTAGATTCTGGATATTAGCCTTTTCTCAGATGGGTAGATTGCAAAAATTTTCTCCTATTCTGTAGTTTGTTCACTCTGCTGGTAGTTTCTTTTGCTGTGCAGAAACTCTTTAGTTTAATTAGATCCCATTTGTCAATTTTGGCTTTTGTTGCCATTGCTTTTGGTGTTTTAGTCATGAAGTCCTTGCCCATGCCTATGTCAGGAATGGTATTACCTAGGTTTTCTTCTAGGGTTTTTATGGTTTTAGGTCTTATGTTTAAATCTTTAATCCATCTGGAGTTAATTTTTGTATAAGGTGTAACAAAGGGGTCCAGTTTCAGTTTTCTGCATATGGTTGGCCAATTTTCCCAACACCATTTATTAAATAGGAAATCTTTTCCCCATTTCTTGTTTTTGTCAGGTTTGTCAAAGATTAGATGGTTGTAGATGTGTGGTGTTATTTCTGAGATCTCTGTTCTGTTCCATTGGTCTATGTATCTGTTTTGGTACCAGTACCATGCTGTTTTGGTTACTGTAGACTTGTATTATAGTTTGAAGTCAGGTAGCGTGATGCCTCCAGCTTTGTTCTTTTTGCTTAAGATTGTCTTGGCAGTGTGGGCTGTTTTTTGATTCCAAATGAACTTTAAAGTAGCTTTTTCCAATTCTGTGAAGAAAGTCATTGGTAGCTTGATGGGGATGGCATTGAATCTATAAGTTACCTTAGGCAGTATGGCCATTTTCATGACATTGATTCTTCCTATCCATGAGCATGGAGTGTTCTTCCATTTGTTTGTGTCCTCTTGTATTTTGTACAGGTTTGTGGTTCTCCTTGAAGGGGTCTTTCACATCCCTTGTAAGTTGGATTCCTATGTATTTTATTCTCTTTGCAGCAATCGTGAATGGTAGTTCACTCATGATTTGGCTCTCTGTTTGTCTGTTATTGGTGTATAGGAATGCTTGTGATTTTTGCACATTGATTTTGTATCCTGAGACTTTGCTGAAGTTGCTTACCAGCTTAAGGAGATTTTGGGCTGAGACAATGGGGTTTTCTAAATGTACAATCATGTCATCTACAAACAAGAACAATTTGACTTCCTCTTTTCCTAATCGAATACCCTTTATTTCTTTCTTTTGCCTGATTGCCCTGGCCAAAACTTCCAACACTATGTTGAATAGGAGTGGTGAGAGAGGGCATCCTTGTCTTGTGCCAGTTTTCAAAGGGAATGCTTCCAGTTTTTGGCCATTCAGTATGATATTGGCTGTGGGTTTGTCATAAATAGCTCTTATTATTTTGAGATACATTCCATCAATACCTAGTTTATTGAAAGTTTTTAGTGTGAAGGGCTGTTGAATTTTGTCGAAGGCCTTTTCTGCATCTATTGAAATAATCATGTGTTTTTTGTTGTTGGTTCTGTTTATGTGATGGATTATGTTTATTGATTTGCATATGTTGAACCAGCCTTGCATCCCAGGGATGAAGCTGACCTGATTGTAGTGGATAAGCTTTTTGATGTGCTGCTGGATTCAGTTTGCTAATATTTTATTGAAGATTTTCACATAGATGTTCATCAAGGATATTGGTCTAAAATTCTCTTTCTTTTTGTTGTGTCTCTGCCAGGCTTTGGTATCAGGATGATGTTGGCCTCATAAAATGAGTTAGGGAGGATTCCCTCTTTTTCTATTGATTGGAATAGTTTCAGAAAGAATGGTACCAGCTCTTCTTTGTACCTCTGGTAGAATTCAGCTGTGAATCCATCTGTTCCTGGACTATTTTTGGTTGGTAGGCTATTAATTATTGTCTCAATTTCAGAGCCTGTTATTGGTCTATTCAGAGATTCAAATTCTTCCTGGTTCAGTCTTGGGAGGGTGTATGTGTCCAGGAATTTATCCATTTCTTCTAGATTTTCTGGTTTATTTGTGTAGAGGTGTTTGTAGTATTCTCTAATGGTAGTTTGTATTTCTGTGGGATCAGTGGTGATATCCCCTTTATCATTTTTTATTGCATCTATTTGATTCTTCTCTCTTTTCTTTTTTATTAGTCTGACTAGTGGTCTGTCTATTTTGTTGATCTTTTAAAAAAAACTAGCTCTTGGATTCATTGAGTTTTTGAAGGGTTTTTTGTGTCTCTATCTCCTTCAGTTCTGCTCTGATCTTAGTTATTTCTTGCCTTCTGCTAGCTTTTGAATTTGGTTGCTCTTGCTTCTCTAGTTCTTTTAATTGTGATGTTAGGGTGTCGATTTTAGATCTTTTCTGCTTTCTCTTGTGGGTATTTAGTGCTGTAAATTTCCCTCTACACACTGCTTTAAATGTGTCCCAGAGATTCTGGTATGTTGTGTCTTTGTTCTCATTGGTTTCAAAGAAATCTTTATTTCTGCCTTTATTTCATTATTTACCCAGTAGTCATTCAGGAGCAGGTTGTTCAGTTTCCATGTAGTTGAGCGGTTTTGAGTGAGTTTCTTAATTCCGAGTTCTAATTCAATTGTACTGTGGTCTGAGAGACAGTTTGTTGTGATTCCTGTTCTTTTACATTTGCTGAGGAGTGCTTTACTTCCAATTATGTGATCAATTTTAGAATAAGTGCAATGTGGCGCTGAGAAGAATGTATATTGTGTTGATTTGGAGTGGAGAGTTCTGTAGATGTCTATTAGGTCTGATTGGTGCAGGGCTGAGTTCAGGTCCTGGATATCCTTGTTACCCTTCTATCTCATTGATCTGTCTAATATTGACAGTGGGGTGTTAAAGTCTCCCATTATTATTGTGTGGTAGTCTAAGTCTCTTAGTAGGTCTCTGAGGACTTGCTTTATGAATCTGGATGCTCCTGTATTGGGTGTATATATATTTAGGATAGTTAGTTGTTTTTGTTGAATTGATCCCTTTGCCATTATGTAGTGCCCTTCTTCGTCCCTTTTGATCTTTGTTGGTTTAAAGTCTGTTTTATGAGAGACTAGCATTGCAACCCCTGCTTTTTTTTGTTTTCCATTTGCTTGGTAGATCTTCCTCCATCCCTTTATTTTGATCCTATGTGTGTCGTTGCACGTGAGATGGGTCTCCTGAATACAGCACACTGACAGGTCTTGACTCTTAATCCAATTTGCCAGTCTGTCTCTTTTAATTGGGGCATTTAGCCAATTTACATTTAAGGTTAATATTGTTATGTGTGAATTTGATTCTGTCATTATTGATGTTAGCTGATTATTTTTCCCATTGATTGATGCAGTTTCTTTATAGCATCGATAGTCTTTAGAGTTTGGCATATTTTTGCAGAGGCTGGTACCGGTTATTTCTTTCCATATTTATTGCTTACTTCAGGAGCTCTTCTAAGGCAGGCCTAGTGGTGACAAAATCTCTCAGCATTTGCTTGTCTGTAAAGAATTTTATTTCTCCTTCACTTATGAAGCTTAGTTTGGCTGGATAGGAAGTTCTGGGTTGAAAATTCTTTGAAGAATGTTGAATATTGGCTCCCACTGTCTTCTGGCTTGTAAGGTTTCCATAGAGAGATCTGCTGTTAGTCTGATGGTCTTCCCTTTGTAGGTAACTTGACCTTTCTCTCTGGCTGCCCTTAACATTTTTTCCTTCATTTCAACCTTGGTGAATCTGACAATTTCTCGAGGAGTATCTTTGTGGTGTTCTCTGTATTTCTGAATTTGAATGTTGGCCTGCCTCACTAGGTTGGGGAACTTCTCCTGGATAATATCCTAAAGAGTGTTTTCCAACTTGGTTCCATTTTCCCCATCACTTTCAAGTACACCAATCAAATGTAGATTTCGTCTTTTCACATAGTCCCATATTTCTTGGAGGCTTTGTTCATTTCTTTTTACTCTTTTTTCTCTAACCTTGTTTTTTCACTTTATTTCATTAATTTGATCTTCAATCACTGATACCCTTTCTTCCACTTGACTGAATCGGCTATTGAAGCTTGTGCATGTGTCACAAAATTCTTGTGCCATGGTTTTCAGCTCTATCGGGTCATTTAAGGTCTTCTCTACACTGTTTATTCTAGGTAGCCGTTCGTCTAACCTTTTTTCAAGGTTTTTAGCTTCCTTGCTATGGGTTCAAACATGCTACTTTAGCTTGGAGAAGTTTGTTATTACCAACCTTCTGAAGCCTACTTCTGTCCACTCATCAAAGTCATTCTCTGTCCAGCTTTGTTCCATTGCTGGCAAGGAACGGCAATCCTTTGGTGGAGAAGAGGCGCTCTGATTTTTAGAATTTTCAGCTTTTCTGCTGTGGTTTCTCCCCATCTTTTTGGTTTTTATCTACCTTTGGTTTTTGATGTTGCTTACCTACAGATGGGGTTTTGGTGTGGATGTCCTTTTTGTTGATGTTGATGCTATTCCTTTCATTTGTTAGTTTTCCTTCTAACAGTCGGGTCCCTCAGCTGCAGGTCTGTTGGAGTTTGCTGGAGGTCCACTCCAGATCCTGTTTGCCTGGGTATCACCAGCAGAGGCTACAGAACAGCAAATATTGCAGAACAGCAAATATTGCTGCCTGATCCTTCTTCTGGAAGCTTCGTCCCAGAGGGGCACCTGCCTATATGAGGTGTCTGTCAACCCCTCCTGGGAGGTGTCTCCCAGTTAGGCTACTCAGGGGTCAGGGACCCACTTGAGGAGGCAGTCTGTCCATTCTCAGAACTCAAATGCCTTGTTGGAAGAACCACTGCTCTCTTCAGAGCTGTCAGACAGGGATGTTTAAGTCTGTAGAAGTTGTCTCCTGCCTTTTGTTCAGCTAAGCCCTGCCCATTGGGGTGGAGTCTAGATGCAGTAGGCCTTGCTGAGCTATGGTGGGCTCCACCCCATTAGAGCTTGCTGGCTGCTTTGTTTACATACTCAAGCCTCAGCAATTATGGACGCCCCTTCCCCCGCCAGGCTCCTGCCTCGCAGGTGGATCTCAGACTGCTGAACTAGCAGTGAGCAAGGCTCCATGGGCATGGGACCCTCTGAGCCAGGCATGGGAGAGAATCTCCTTGTCTGCCAGTTGTTAAGACCTTGGGAAAAGCACAGTATTTGGATGGGAGTCTCCCATTTTTCCAGGTACAGTCTGTCATGGCTTCCCTTGGCTAGGAAAGGGAAATCCCCTGACCCCTTGTGGTTCCTGGGTGAGGCGACACCCTGCCTTGCTTCAGCTCACCCTCCATGGACTACTCCTACTGTCCAACGAGTCCCAATGAGATGAACCAGGTACCTCAGTTGGAAATGCAGATATCACCCGTCTTCTGCATTGATCACGCTGGGAGCTGCAGACCGGAGCTGTTGCTATTCGGCCGTCTTGGAATGGATCTCTAGTTTTATGTCTTACATTTAAGTCTTTAATCCATCTTGGGTTAATTTTTGTGTATGGTGAAAGGTAGGGGTCCAGTTTCATTCCTCAATATTTGGCTAGACAGTTATGCCAGCACCATTTATTGAATAGAAAGGGCTTTCCCCATTGCTTGTCAACTTTGTTAAAGCAGATCATTCATTTTCATTGCCACATAGTATTCCATTGGGTGATTATCCTACCATTTACCCAGTCTTGACTAATGGGCATTTGGATAATTTTCCGTTTTTGCTTTTAAGAATAGTACCTTGCTGGGTGTGGTGGCTCATACCTGTAATCTCAACACTTTGGGAGACTGAGGCGGGCAGATCACTTGAGTCCAGGAGTTTGAGACCAGCATGGACAACTTAAGCGAGACCTTGTCTCTATTATAACACAGTTTTTAATTAAAAAAAGAGAAGAGTATAATTATTGAAAATTTTAATACCCATCTTTTAGTGAATATATTCTTGAATTTCTGTTAAGTATACACCTAGAAATGGACTTAGTGGGTCATATATTAATGTATGGTAGAAACTGCCAGTTTTAGGCTGGGTGTGGTGGCTCATGCCTGTAATCCCAGCACTTTGGGAGGCCGAGGTGGGCGGATCACAAGGTTAGGAGATTGAGACGATCCTGGCTAACATGGTGTAACCCCGTCTCTACTAAAAATATAAAAAGTTAACCAGGCGTGGTGGCAGGCGCCTGTAGTCCCAGCTACTCGGGAGGCTGAGGCAGGAGAATAACGTGAACCCACAAGGCAGAGGTTGCGGTGAGCTGAGATTGTGCCACTGCACTCCAGCCTGGGTGACAAAGTGAGACTCCATCTCAATAAAAGAAATTGCCAGTTTTCCAAAGCAATTAGTAACTAATTTTGTTGTTGTTGTTGTTTGTTTTGTTTTTTGAGACAGAGGCTTGCTTTGTCTCCCAGGCTGGAGTGCAGTGGTGTGATCTTGGCTCACTGCAGCCTCTGCCTCCTGAGCTCAAGTGATTCTCTTGCCTCAGCCTCCCAAGTAGCTGCGATTACAGGTGCCTACCACCATGCCTGGCTAATTTTTGTATTTTTAGTGGAGATGGGGTTTCATCATGTTGGCCAGGCTGGTTTTGAACTCCTGACCTCAAATGATCCACTCACCTCGGCCTCCCAAAGTGCTGGGATTACAGGCATGAGCCACTGCACCCGGCTGTAACTAATTTATACTTTCAACAATAGTCTGGGGGAGTTATGGCTTCCCCACATCCTCTCTAATAGTTAGTACCTTCATTTTCATTTTTGCCGTTCTGATGGATGTGGTTTTAAAGTCCATTTCTTTAATGGCTAAGAAAAGCAAGCACCTTCTCATATGTTCATTGAGCATTTGAATAATTTTTTGTGACATGTTAGTTGAAAATTTTGGCTCACTTTTTAAAATTTGGTCGCCCGTGTTTTTGTGTGCATTTCTAAAGTTTGACGTTTTGTGATAGACAATCAAGGAGCACTATAAAAGAAAGGAATGTGATGACAGTTTAATTCAGGAGGAGGATGTGGGAGTATGTGATGGTGGATGAAAAATAAAGGTCCCAGCTGGGTGCGGTGGCTCACGCCTGTAATCCCAGCACTTTGGGAGGCCGAGGCAGGCAGATTACCTGAGGTCAGGAGTTTGAGACCAGCCTGGCCAACATGACGCAAACCCGTCTCTACTAAAAATACAAAAATGAGCCGGGCATGGTGGTGGGCACCTGTAATCCCAGCTACTCAGGAGGCTGAGGCAGGAGAATCGCTTGAACCTGAGAGGCAGAGGTTGCAGTGAGCTGAGATCGTGCCACTGCACTCCAGCCTGGGTGACAAGAGTGGAGATAAAAAAAACAAAAGCTCCGCCGGGCGCGGTGGCTCAAGCCTGTAATCCCAGCACTTTGGGAGGCTGAGACGGGCAGATCACGAGGTCAGGAGATCGAGACCATCCTGGCTAACACGGTGAAACCCCGTCTCTACTAAAAAAATACAAAAAACTAGCCGGGCGAAGTGGCAGGCGCCTGTAGTCCCAGCTACTCCGGAGGCTGAGGCAGGAGAATGGCGTAAACCCGGGAGGCGGAGCTTGCAGTGAGCTGAGATCCGGCCACTTCACTCCAGCCGGGGCGACAGAGCAAGACTCCGTCTCAAAAAAAAAAAAAAAAAAAACAAAAGCTCCCCAGCCTTTGGTGTGGTCCCCAGGTCCTAGAATAGAGACAGATTTTAGTAAGAGAGGAGGATGGCACCCCCTTTTGCGAAACATCTCCAGAGTGGTAGGACCTTGGAGAAAAGTAGCTGTGGGTGACAGACAGGTCCACATACCAAGAGCTGTGATCCTGGGGCCCATGCAAGGAGAAGGAAGTTTCACTTCAAAGAAATGGGTTTGCTCATGACCCTGTGGCCCTTTGAAGGACTGTGACTGATAGGGCAACTCTGGGACAACAGGGACCAGAAGTGTGATATAGATAGATGAAAACCTGGGCTAGAAATGGTGCCTTGTGTAGCAAGGAACAACTATGGCAAAGGCAGCGGCAACTGAATAAATCCAGATTATTCTCCACTTGAAGATAAAAGCCTGTTGATTTTCCTTTTTGGTAAACTCCTTGATGACTGCAAGAGACCCACAGTGGAAAAGGGGAAGCCCCAAGAAGGAGGTCCATGACTCCTGCCAGTGTGCAATGTGGGATCTCAAACCAGTTCCAATTAATTTGAGAAATAAATAAAATGTGATATTATTTGCATCCCTCCTGGAGGGAGCATCCCTCCAGGATCCTCCTGGAGGACTGGAGCAGTTTATACATACAGGACTATATTTTTAATTTTGTTATGTAATGGCCAAAGCATATGTCTTGCATAATTTTTATTTCTGATACTTATTCCTTGTGTTATTTTGTGAAGTTGATTTTTTCCCCTAATTCCAGAAGTCATCCCTGTAAATTATAGAAAAGTTTAAAAGATAAAAGTACAAAGAAGAAAATGAATCTTTTATGATACAGTTTTTAATAACCATAAATATTATTTTGCACATATATTTGATTGTTTCCCAGTGTTGGACATTTTAGGCTGTTTTCAATATTTTCTTCTTTTTTTTTGAGATGGAGTTTTGCTCTTGTTGCCTACGCTGGAGTGCAGTGGTGTGATCTCAGCTCACTGCAACCTCTGCCTCCCAGGTTCAAGCAATTCTCCTGCCTCAGCCTCCCAAGTAGCTGGGATTACAGGCATGTGCCACCAAGCCCGGCTAATTATTTTGTTTGTTTGTTTGTTTGTTTCTTGAGACAGAGTCCTGCTCTGTTCCCCAGGCTGGAGTGCAGTGGCTCGATGTCGGCTCACTGCAAGCTCCGCCTCCTGGGTTCATGCCATTCTCCTGCCTTAGCCTCCTGAGTAGCTGGCACTACAGGCTCCTGCCACCATGCCCGGCTAATTTTTTGTATTTTTAGTAGAGACTGGGTTTCCCTGTATTAGCCAGGATGGTCTCGATCTCCTGACCTTGTGATCCGCCACCCTCAGCTTCCCAAAGTGCTGGGATTACAGGCATGAGCCACCAAATTTTTGTATTTTCAGTAGAGGTGGGGTTTCACCATGTTGGTCAGGCCGGTCTCAAACTCCTGACCTCAGGTGATCCACCCACCTTGGCCTCCCTAAGTGCTTGGATTACAGGCATGAGCCACTGCACCCAGCCAATATTTTCTTCTTATGACTCATATTGAGATGGACTGCACATTCTTAATTATTTATTTAAGATAAATCCTAGTAATGGAATAACTGAATCAAAAGGTATATCCATCTTTAAACGTTTGTTATATATTTCTAAATTACTTTCCAAAAAGTTGCATCAATTAACTATCTCACTATCTCAGCAGCAGTGATTGAGAGTGGCTGTTTTTGGCACTTTGCCAACATCAAGTATTGTCATTTTTTTTTTTTTTTTTTTCTTGGTTGAGATGATGAGTTTATTGGCATAGCCAATATTCACACATTTGTACTTGGGCTTCTTCTTGAACTTTGGGACTAGACTTTATACAGAGTCAAACACCACATAGAAGCACGTGGGCCCCACGCGCAACACTCCTGCTCCTTAGTGAGGGGGCAAGCTACCCAATGTCTCATGATCGAAGTACTTTTTAGTTCTTACATAAAAATCTTAATTTGCTCTGGCCTCCAAAAGGCTTTAATCCTGGCCTCCAAATTCGTCTCAAGGGATGTTCTCTTCACGTGGGGCTGGTTTAAACAGAGGCCACCTCACCAGAGCAGGCTTTCAGTCCTTCAGGAGTCTCTATCCCGTGATATGTACATGTAGGTTTGTGCAGGTAGGGAACACACATGACAGAACTGCTTTGGTGGTACTGGATGGGTGGTGTTTCTTCACTGGATTTTGGTGACTGCTTCACGGATGGAGGTGGCCACATAATCTAGATTTTGTGTGGTTAAGCCGCACATGTTGATTCGACCACTTGGCAGCAAATAGATGTTTTTTTTTTGTTTGATTTTAGGTATTGTCATTTCTTAAATGCCATTATATAAAGCATGTCACTGTCAGCTCCGACCTGGATGACATCTAACAGCCTCTTAATGGTGCCCCAGTCAACACACACCTCACTTCAATGAACTCTTCATGCTCTACCCAGAGTGTTTCTTCTAACTTGTGAATCAGATTCCTTCCCTGCTTGAAATCTTTTAATAGCTTCTATAACCCATAGAATGAGGCCTCAGTGTCTTTACGGTTCATGAGGTTCTTCATGTCCCAGTTCTACCTGTTCCTTTGGGGTCTTCTCTATCATCTCATCACCTGCCTCTATGCCCCAGGCATACTGAACTTATTTCTGTTTTTAGAAGTTACTCATAATCTCTGTTGGTCTCTGTCTCTTCCTCTCTCTGCCTTCTGATCTCTGCATACACGAGTTCTTGAGGTTGGAACATGCACTTTCTTCCTCTAGCTAACCGCCTTCTCTTCCATCAGTGAAGAGCAGCTGGACTTTGTCAGAGCCGAGATGCTGAGACTGGCGTCTGGCGCTAGGCAACACCGCCCCCTTGAGGAGCTCTGCATGCTCTGAGCCAACCAGCTGGCTATTTCCTGGAAAGCTTGCAGAACTCAACTGACGGATATTTAGGGATCCTGATGCCAACCATATCCCAGTGATCTCTTCAAATGTTGCCTCTGCCTCATCCACTCTCCCCTTGATTATTCTAGGATTTCAAAAAGCCTGTTAGACCTCCTCCCTGGATCCTCAGGGTCTCTGATTCTGTCTTGTATTTCTATCTCTTTGTTTCTCTGTGTTGCATTCTAATAGTTTCTTCTCTCCCTTTTTCCAGTTTGCCAATTCTCTCTCCAGCCATGTATAATGTACTATCAAATCGTCCTGTAGCAAGCTATTGATTTTGGTTATTGCATTTTTTAATTTTAGAATTTCTATTTGGTTCTTTTTCAGCTCCATCATGCTACTTTTAAATATATATTCCAGGTCTCTACTAAAACTTTTAAGCCTCTGTCTTATTTCTATAAACATTGCATAGTTGTTGTATAGTTTGCATATGATAATCTTAGTAGTTAGGTCTTTGTGTATCTATTTCTGTTGTTTGGTCTTCCTGCTCTTTTTTACGTATAGTATTTGGTTTCTAAGTGTGCCTGGTTATCTTTCACTACGTATTCATTGTAGTGTTTGAAAAGTTGTTTGTAGTAGTAATATGAAGCCTAAGAAGAGGACATGTTCATTCTGAGAGCATTTTCATTTATTTCTGCTAGGTGCTTAGAGGTACTACTAGCCTAGGTCTTCCTTAATCTAAGTTCAATTGTTGAACTTCCCTTGGCCACTGAAGCATGGTAAAACCAGGCTGCAGGTCACTATGGGATTTTTCTTCCAATTCACTTTGTTCTGAGGCTATGTCCTTCTGGGTTCCTGGAGGGGGGATGTCCTACCACCATACCTATTTTTGGTGGGCTCTGCATTTTGACTTTGTCTTCTTGGGTTTGGAAATTTGCCAGGTTAAGTTTTCAACTGTGTCTTTGGATCAACAAATCAAATAGACTCAGAATAAAGGCAGTGGGCTTACCCCTGAGCACTGGGCTTACCTCTCTGTGTTCTTAACCTCTCTTAGATTTGAGCTCAATAATTTCTCACTAGTGTTTTTTGATGTTTGATGCTTTAAAAAGTAATCCAGAGTTTTTAGTTATCTTAGGAAGCTGGATTGATCCTAATCATCTTACTTTCCATTGCCAGAGGTGGAAATACCTATTTCCTGTTTTCCTTGGCTCTAGGAATGCCAAGGGATAAAATTTGAATTTAGCTCTGGGTTGCAGTTCAGATATGAAAAGATCTCTCTGGACTGTATATATGGACTCTGAGGCTGAAAGAGGCCAAGCCAGAAGGAGAAACCAAAGCCCCTTTTCAGCTCCTTAGATGGATGGCAGGGTATGTGCACAGTACCCTGCCTGGCGGTCATTTGTCTGGAGCACTTCTCTTGCGCTAAGGCAGGCTGTGTCCCTATCGCCACTACTTGGCTCTCAGATACTGTAACAGAGCTAGGGCATGACAATCTGCAACTCCCAGAATGCACTTCTACTAGGGTTCTTTTGGTCACTGGCCCTACCCACAGCCCTTGATTTTAGAAACCACATTTCCCAGCATGCAATGCACCTCTGTCAGTCCCCAGCTCCAATCTCACTTCTTTTTAAATTGTGTTCTGACAATCTCTGACTGAATGTAGAAAACGGTGGGACAAAAGGAGAGGAAAGGACCCAGACCTTGAGTCAGGGTCAGGCTGAATAATGGCCCCCCAAAGAGGTCTACTGTCCACATCTTAATCCTGGGAATTGTGACTATGTTACCGTATGTGACACTTGCTGCTCTGATTAAGTTAATGATGTTGATGGGAGGCTGGCTTGAACCCAGGAGTTCAAGACCAGCCGGCACAACATGACAAAAACCCATCCCTACAAAAAAACAGAGAAATTAGCCAGGTGTGGCAGTGCATGCCTGTGGTCCCAGCTACTCAGAAGGCTGAAGTGGGAGGATCATTTGAGCCTGGGAAGTAGAGGCTGCAGTGAGCTGTGATCATGCCCCTGCATTCCAGCCTGGGTGACAGAATGAGAAAAACATAAGAAATAAATGAAAAAGAATCAAAACAAGTTAATGATGTTGAAATGAAGAGCATATTCTACATTATTCAGGTGGTTCCAATGTAAACATGAGGGTCCTTAGGAGAGACAGGTAGGGTGTCAGAGTCAGAGAGGCTGGGATGATGGGAGGGACTCTGAGGCAAGAATTGCAGGTGGCCTCTACAAGCTGGAAAAGGCGAGGACACGGATTCTTCCCTGGAACTCCAGAAGGAATGCAACCCTGCTGACATCTTGATTTTAGGATATCTGACATCTAGGACTGTAAGATAAATTTGTCTTGTTTTAAACCACAAAGTTTGTAGTACTTTGTTACAGCAGCAATAGAAAATGAATACAGGCAGGCCATTGATCTATCATCCAGTTTTACAACTACTGTAGTTAGGGAAAATGATTCTCAGATTGTAGAAACAGGTCAATGGTATGCTCAACAAAGCCCATCATGACTTTTGGGTGAGGTTGAGTTTTGTCTTTTTCTGTGCCTTTTATGCTGCTACTTCTTCCTTTTGTGTGTTCCTTATTTGATTTCACATAGGCATCTTATCACAATATGGAAACTGCCCTGGATTTCTGATATCTTCTTTCTGAGCAGAAAAGAGTCACTTCCTTTTCACAGTGATGAGGCAGGTTATTTACCCCCATCCAGTTCATGCCAGTTGTGCATTTTCTGTGTAAAGTCCAGTGTTAATCACCAGCCCAAATTTTGAAAGTCCTCATGGGGAAATAAAATGAAATAGAAAGGCCGGGCGTAATGGCTCATGCCTGTAATCCCAGCACTTTGGGAGGCTGAGGCAGGAGGATGGTTTGAGCCCAGAAGTTCAAGCCCAGCCTGGGCAACACGGGGAAACACTGCCCCTACAAATAAATAAGTAAATAAATTAGCCAGGCGTGGTGGGACATACCTGTAGTCCCAGCCACTTGGGAGGCTGAGGTGAGAGGGTCAACTGAGCCTGGGAGGTCAAGGCTGAAGTGAGCCATGATTACACCATTGCACTCTAGCCTAGACAGCAGAATGAGACCCTCTGTCTCTCTCGAAAAAAGTAAAATGCAATAAATATTCCTGCTATTTCAAATACTCCGTTAAAGATGCCTTCAGTGTTTTAGATTATGGCCTAGGCATTTAAAACAGGCTTTTGACAGTGCTAGGAAAAGGCAGCATGACATGGCAGGTAGAAGACAGGCAGCCCCTTCATCTCCCTGTGCTCCTGCTGCTCTTTCAGGAAGTGGGGATTGACTATTTTGAAATTTATTTTACATTTTATCTATTTACATAAACTTGGAGCTATGAAAACAGAAGACACAGTCCTTGCTTTTGCTCTTGCGTTCATCAGGGGAGACAAGCAGCTCAAGAAATAATTGTCATGCAGCATGATCATTGCTATGGGACAATGATGAGATGAGCATGTAACTGAACCAGCAGGAGATGGTAATGGCATGCATTAATTCATACTACTCCAGGCACGCACTGTGTCAGATGCTGGAAAATGCTTCACCTTGTGGAAAGAAATTTGTCTGAAACCCTAGGCCACATGTGCTCAGGACTCCCTCATCTCCACCCCAGAGGTGTCCCTTCTTGTTTTGAAGTGATGACACATCTGTAGGTGTGGGGCAGCCACCCCTCTGGGCTTAGGAAAGACCCTATGCCTTAGTCTCTGAGACTTTGCAATCCTCCCCCTCAAAACTCTGCTGTTTTAAAACCCTATTGAGCCTCAGTGATGGGTTTGGGGTGACTGTTTGTGTAACCTGAAGCCCAGGACAGACTTGAGTATGTATCTCGGAGGTTCAGACATTGTCCGTCTGAGAAGTCAGCCCACCTTTTCATAGTCTTGCTTTGATTTCCCCCTTCTTTTCCTACATACTTGTGTTCAAATTCACAGACAGAAAGTCTGGAGCTCCCAGATATAACTTTGTTTCTTTGCTCTTGAACCCAGCTTAGCTCTCAGAGACTCCCTTCTTCCTAGCCTGTGGTAGAAAAGCTAATCTTGCCAATTCAAGGTCATTCCATCAGTTCTAATTTAGACTGTATGTGTCTTTGGATCCAATACTCAGACAATCTCTGCATTCTTCTTTTCCCCTCCTGCCCAGCAGTCATCTAAGCTCCAAGGGGTTTGGGCATCACCGAACATCATTATCTGTGGTGTCAGGGAAAAGGCATTGGTTCTTCACGGGCTCTTGTCCCCAGGCACCCACAATGGATGCCATGTGTCCTTTCTGTTTGTGAGGACAGTTTTGGCTATTGCTGTGGGAGCTGGGCTTCTCTACTGACCACGCATCCACTTGGCTCCAGCCATAGTGATTTACCACTGTGCTGCCCACCACCTGGCTCTACTATGGGGTCTGCATACCTCGTCCTTCACCATCCTCTTGGCCAACCCCGAACTCTCCAGAGCCACCTTCCATGCCTCTTACTTGGGTATGTGGAAAGTCCAGGTTTCCTCTGCCCTGTGGGAGCCAAGGAAGGCCTGGAGCTGTGGCAGGGCTGGCTCAGATCCTCCTTTGCTAAACCCACCACACTGCCTTTTCTGACCTCCCCTGGCTATCCCATGTGGATGTGGGGTGTTCTTTGTGTCTGTCTCCTCTTACAGTTGCAGACAGCTTGCACTGGGCACAAAGACCCTCTATTCCAAGCATAAATCTCCAAGCATATCCAGGATTTTATTACCATCTTTATCTTCCACCCAGTTTCAACACCTAGGTGAAGGCAAAGGGTAATTGCCACACTAGCATTTAAACTTTCTTGCTTTCCTTTTCCAATTTCATCTGAGACTTTTTTTTTTTTCTCAGCCCACAAAAGGATTGTATTCTTCCTTGCTCTCTGGTTTCTGGAAATCACTCTAGGCAGGGTTGGAAAACTATGATTTGTGTGCCAAATCTGGCTACAGCCTGTTTTTGTAAATGAAGTGTTATTGGAAAACAGTCACACCCACTTGTTTACTTACTGTCTGCGAGCTGCCTGCTACAGAACTGAGTAATTGAGATAAGGACTATAGAGTCTGCAAAATCTAAAATATTTACTATTTGTAAAATGCTTTACAGAAAAAGTTTGCCCACCTCTGCTCCAGGCTCTGAATCCTCTAGTTTTGACACTAGATATTTACAGCCAAGATTTTTGAATCCAAAGAAATCTGCTTCTCCCCAACTCCCACCCTGCTCCTTGGTTTTGTGACAGAAAGCCATGGTGACTTCAAGACTCTTTAGGAACTCAAAGCCAGCTGTCCGCTTGGGATTCATTTGTGTCTTCCCTTTCCTAGCACAGCAAGTCTGGTTTGGTTTTAATAAGAAGGGAAAGGGCATCAATTACTATTTCAAAAGGTCCCGTGATGCTTTCTTTCTAATTTTCTGCTGGTGATCTCTGTGTCTGTATCTCCAGGCAGATGCCTGGTCAGGCTGCGGCAGTGCACTCTCCAGCCCCTGCAAGTGGAGCGATTTTCCCCAAGGGAAGCAGAGACCTTGGCTCCTACTGAGTTAGTTTTGGTCAGATTCACCAAATGCAAGAATCACTGTATGTTTGAACTGGAAAAGATGATCATACCTAGCATCTTTTTCACTGAGCCCCTTGTCCCTGACTTGGTTTAACAATGGAGACAGGATGTGGGGAGAGTAATGAGGAGAAATGAGGAGTGGCCTGGTCAAGAGCACACAGCCTAATTTGCGGGCCATTTGCTCCCCCTCCAATTGCCTGTGCCTGGGCTGAAACATGCCCAGCGAGAGCAGCACAGCTCCAGGCACCCCATGGTGTGAGCCTGACAGAGCCTGGCTTCCCTAGCTAGATGCTCCCACTCATGCGGCAGCCAGGGGCTCAGCTGAATAGCATGAGTTCACACAACAGGCAACAGGACAGGAACGCCGATGACCTGCAACTCCCGGTTCCCTGGATTCTGTGTTCCTGAAATTTCCCTGTCTTTTTTATTTTACTTGTTTCTCAGATCTCTGGTTTAGGGAAGAAAAAAGATGAAAGTTACAGTAGGACTACAAAGATACAACTGGGTTGGAGGGTTTGGGGTGAAGGAGTGTTGATTCCAAAGGACCATTGGCCATGGTCACATCACCCACCCCAGCCAGCCTCTTCTTTCTTCTTTTTCCCTTGGAAATTGCTTCTTAGCTAGCGACCACTGTTAATGACAACACTGGTTGTATTGCCTAAAGGAGTGTAATGTATTAATCATAGCTAATATCATTAGCACTTGCCATTTATGGGGCAAATTTGAACATACACGGACCTGGTTAAAGTTAATGGCTCCCTGCTCTCCGCTGGCTCCAGCCCCTACTCCTTACGTGGTTATGATGGTCCATGCCAAGCTCTCCCACCTCCTCTCTAGTTATGCCCCCTTCAAATTCTCTGCTTCAATCATGTTTTAGCTCTTTGACTTTAAAAAAATGCCTGAAGTGTACTTATTCTCTTTTACCAGTGAATCTTTGAACATAACGCTTTCTCTGCCTACCTCCTGCACTCACACATTGACCTACACCCCAATTCCTCTTTCCCTAATTCCTTTCTGTTCCTCAGAATGCAGCTTAGCCACAACGTCCTCCTGGAAGCCTTTCCCAGAGGAGGACTTCCACGTCCTGAGACTTCCATAACATGCCCCTATCATACTATACCATAATGATCTCTTCACTTCTTTGCAAGCCTCCTTAGGCCAGGGCTTTGCCCAGGTGCTTAGTCCTTAGGAGGAATTTAATAAATATTTGTAGAATAAATGAATGAACCAATGTCTGAACAAATGGAGGTTTTGCTAATCCTTTTTGTAGAGTTCTTACATGGCTTGCCCATAGTCAGGTGCGTAACGGGGAGCAGAGTTGGGACTCAAAACCAGGCTTACCAAATCCACGTCTGGTGCTCTCTCTAGTATCTTATAAAGCCTGACATAAGCCTGGCTATTCAAAGGGCTTAAGGGGAACCTAAATAAATAATTAGAGTAATGTCTGGGAGAAGACACACAAGGAAGAAATCATGATTATTTCTGGGAGATGGAGGAGTGCTCTTAGGGAGTTTTTGTGAGCTTATGCAATGGCCACATCTCCAACCATGCTCTCTTCAACTTCTGAATTAGGGGGACTAGGAGTGGGGGACTGGAACATATCTGAATTTTTTTTTTTAAATGAGGAGAATATATTCAAGTATTATTTGAATAATTAAAAATTAATTTAAAAAATGAGCACTGCCAAGGGATTTTTCTGTACTGCATTCTTCAGCTGATGAATTTTTATATTAAAGGATTTGAATTCCTTTTTTTTTTTTTACTGCTTATTCCAAAAAGAAAGGAAAAAAGAAACAAAAGAAAAAGCAAAAAAGGAAAGCATGAAAACAACCAAGATACTTTCACTCCAATTTTCAAAGATGCTTACTGCTGCACTCATTGAATGCAAAACTAATTGAATAGAGAAGATGGACTGCGGTGACTGAAGTGTGACAATGACTAGACTACTTAATTTGTTGTTTTCTTCCAATTTATGACTGTTCGTCACAGACGATTTGTCTTTGATGCTATTTCTAGTCATAAAGCATCTGGTCTGTATAATTAAGGGGAGCTGAGAAAATGTAATTAGCCAAACATGCAGGAAGGAGATGGCAAATCTTCTTCATGACGGAAATGTAGCCCCAGACCATATTCCTTCTCAGAGAAAGACGTTATTCACTGACTCAGGTGGGATGGTTCCCACAGTGAATTGCTTCATTCCCTGAAGACCGTCCTCTATCGCTCCCTCTAGTGGCTGATCTGTTTTAAAAATCCGCCTGTACACGCTGCTCCCTCACCCCCAGCTCCGTTCCCCATTCTGGATAAATGTATAAAAATCCCTACCTGTTGGCTTAGAAATGCCCCTGGAAGATGTATATGAGCATGGCCTAAGCCATCTGGACTGACAGGAAGAATGTCAGAGGAAGAACGCAGAGCAACAATGGCAGCAACTTCCAAATAACCGTGAAACCCCAGCAAGTGTACACCATGCCATCCTCTAGAAAGGACAAGGTGGTAATGTGAACACACATGTGCATTCTCCGGTGCCCATCGGACAAGCCCCATGCCTAGTGTCGCAGTTGAGCATCCGTACATGGGACAGATTATTTGATTGCATGTCATGGGATTGTCAGGGATGGGTATTATCAGGATGGGGTTGTAATAGGGAAAGAATGTTATAGCTGCAAGAGCGTGGACAGGTTCGTATGTAAGGATATACGTGGAGCCTGAAGAGTTAAGGCTTTCTAAGTCATTCTGTTGAAATTAATCATTGGATGTGTTTTGTCAAGTGACGAATAAGGCTGATCTGAAACAACAGCAACAAAATACAAACCAAATGTTCCCATCAGCCCTGACTATAATCTGTGGCTGCAAATGGGACCACTATAAGAGCAATAACCCACATTTCATTACCCCAGCTGCTGAGTAAAATACTGGTAAGCACAGGACATCTGGGTCATAGACTGTGGGTTCAAAGCTAAGACCCAGCTCTCCCCTGTGTGGAACCTCAGGTAAATTGTTCAATCTCCCTGAGTTTGGTTTATTCATTTGGGCAATGTAATGACGCCTGTTGTATAGGCTGATGGTGAGGATTAAATAGTGAGTGCAAGTAAAGAGCATCAGACAGGGCTGTGCCCATGCAGACTGAGTAACTGATCATTATTACTACCATACTCATGTTTACCACGTCCTCCTGGGTCCTCAGGATGTGTCTCCTATTTGCTCACAAACAAGTGGCATCTGCCATGATCTCTCGGTTCCCTGATCTCCTGTGGCCCCGCCTATAGAGTAGGTAATGGACCTCTTCACTGCTTTTAGGGCCCACCATCATGCTTGACATCTCTTGGGGTGACTGGTTGACTCACCTCCACCTTCCCTCTTCTGGCTCCTGTGGTCCTAACTGATCTATGTGACCCTAGTCCTCACCATGGGAAGTTAATTTTGGAGTTGCCCTTGATTTGTGCTGTGCCAAGCAGTATGGGTCCCCTGTGAGTCTGCAACCTGGAACAGACAGACTGAGAAGTTGACTCTAGCTGGAGAAGTTTTTGTGAGCTTATGCAATGGCCACATCTCCAACCATGCTCTCTCCAACTTTTGAGTCAGCTCCTGTTTCTTAGAGAGCTGGAGGGTGGATGCTTGCCCCATTCAGTGCACCTTTCCCCTTCTCTACCCTTGGTCCTTAATGATGATTTGTGCCTCAAAGCACAGTGTTCTGTACTACTCCCTTTAAGTGGTAGGTGGCAAATACCTGTCTTGTATTTCCCAAGCTGGAAGTAGGTTTTTGCTTGTAAAGCTGGAGCAGAGAGAAGAGTTACTACCTGGAGAGAATGGAGAACATCTGCAAAATGAACAAATCTCCTGTTTTCCATGGCATTTGGCATTAAACAATGTCACAGATGGCTTCACTAGAGGATTCTGGACAATGTGCAGAGATTCAAACCTGTCTGTTTATTTACCCCTTCTCTTGAGAACAACAATTGTGGGATCAGTTGGGAGGCAAAATGATATAAGAGAAGAACACTGGCTTTGGAGTCCAGACAAATCCAGCTTCAAAACCTGGTGCCTTAACATAGGTTTCTATGATGATTTAGTTGACCTCTAAGCCTCAGTTCCCTTGTCTGTAAAATCAAGATGGCAGTGCCATATTATGCAGGGTTTCTTAAGTTGCAAGTGGTTGAAACCTAACTTGAACTTGCTTAATCCATAAAAAAGGGAATCTATTAGCTCAGGTAACCCAGCCAAGAAAAAACCTGGCCTCAGAGTTGGCTGGACTCAGGGACTGAATCCCTACCAAGTAAAGTTCTTGTCTTTGCTTACCTCTGGAAAGGTAATTTTCATAACAAATAATAATGAAAGTGATAATAATACAAGTGGTTTTATTCTCTCCCTCTGAAGATGGGCTGCATTCACTGGCGAGGAACATGTTCTAGGCTCAAATCTTTGCAGATAGAGACCTTTGTAGACATTTCCAGGAAATGACTCTTATTCCTTAGCCAGGGACTCTTGCCCAGTTTAGGCCAATCACAGGCCAGTGGGAGGAGATACTACACGTGGCTCAGCCTGCCTCATGGGACAGCCCTATGGGCCAGTAGAGGCATAGTGAGGCTTTGGGGAAATCACTACAAGTCGTCCCAACCTGTCCACTTCCTCACAGCACTTTTGTGATTTGAAGGAAGCCACACAGTCACATAGCTCCTTGAACAGTCTCTGTGGTGATTGTCCTCCTAGGGGAAGCTTTGGGAAGAATGTCGGCACCTCTGCCTGTCTGTTCCTCTGACCCTTCAGACTCATCATGTGTAGTGTGGCAGTTACAATTCTCTCCGTGTAGCTTCCTGACTCACTGATCTGCAGATGGCCCCACCCCAGGCCTGAAGCATGGCAGCACCTTTGGTATCTCCAGGGCTCCCACAGCCGACGTGTCTTCTACCACAGGCACACAGCTCTTTTTCTGCATCCTCTTTCATCCCTGCAGCTGTCACTGTGGTCGGTTACCTCACAGCCTCCTAAACAGAGGCCATCTCTGATCACATTTGTCCCCTGCTTCCAAATGACAGTGGCTCTCCATTGTCTCTCAAATTAGTGGGAGACTCCAAGGCTTGGCATTCAAGGACTGCCACAATCTTATCCCAAACAACTTCCAAGCCACCCTTGCGGGTGTTGGGTGTTTAGATCATGCTACTGTAGGACACACAAGTAGGAAAGCCTTTGGGGACCAGTGTAAGGAAATGAGCAGGAAGGAGTGAGACTGGCTGGTGGCAGGTTGCTAGGCAGCCACGCAGCAAGAAAAGCAACCTGCATGAGGCAGATGATCCTAGAAGCTAGTGAGAACTCCCGCGTTCTTTGATGTGTGTCTTAGCTAAGAGCAGCCAACTTAGGGTGCTAACCAATGGAATTTTGTGAACACATTTAACTCTGATATTTAATATGTTGAGGCTCAAGACATTTTTCCCTCTTTGGTGGTGAAAAAACCCAGGCTGAAGACATTTTTCCCTCTTTGGTGGTGAAAAAACCCATACACTACTATTGTTTTTACTGGGGAATGTGTATGGGCAATTGGTGGGAGTGGTGTAGAGTGGGAGAGATTTTTCAAGTAGCAAAAAAGAAGACTAAAATGAAAGCCATTATTCTGCTTTTCAGAACTAGTTGCTTTTATTTCATGATGGTTGCCTGGAGACTTTGTTTATATGTATTTATAAAGAAATAAATGCTGAACTTAGGCCTAGAAATCCAAATGAAAAACATGTCATTCTCAGCTTTGAGATGTGGAGTGTTTGCTCTCTGAGGATAAAAGGCCATGCTTGCCTGAATTATTTTAGTTTAAGACTCTCTTTTTAATCTGCTGATGAAGTTTTACGTATGTATATACACACACATACATACTCTTCCCAAACACACACACACGTATTTTAAACATTTTAAGCTGTCTTTTAAATGAACAATTACTTATTGCCAACAGGCACTCATTTCATCTTAGGAATGCTAGCAAATACTCCTGGCACCTAAGCATGATTAATATAGAGAGGAACATATGAGACACAATGCAAGGGTGGCTGATAATCCAGGTCCTGCTTGTCACGGGCCTTGGCTCAGCTCAGCTGGTCATGCAGATGAAGGCCGAGGAGACGGGCAGCAACCAGAAAGGCTCCAGGGTTGGCATCTGTGCATCAGACGACTCATGGGTCAAAAGTAGATTTTTCAAACCCTGCTCTGGCTAAAAAAGTCCCCATTTCCCTGTGCCTCACATCCTGTTCTGTTTTCATGGAAAAAAAAGAATCAAAAGAAAAGTACATTGATTGATTTCCCAGACTTGCTCTTTTTTTATTTCCTGGTTCTGAAAATTTTCTTTTTCAGTCTTACTCTTATAAGCCTGCAATTAATTCAGCATTTGAAATGTGAGCTTCTGAAACAAACTCCCATGAATGCTGCATAACTATGTTTGGTTTTGCTTTTCTCTTAAACTCCCCTTCTGGTTTTTGTTAAAAAACATAAAACACACACACACACACACACACACACACACACACACACACACACGGGGACCAGGGAAGGGATTTTCCAATGTGGTTTCAAAACAACCACTTATAGTCAAACATCAGCAAGGCCAGTTATTCTAATATTGCAGTAACGACTTTCCAGGCACCAAAAAAGAAGGCATGTTGCAATAACTTTAAGACAAATTGCTGACAACATAATCATTGTCTTTTCCTCCTAGAGAAGTAAGAATTTTCCAAGCATTCTTAAGGACTGTAAGCTTTTCTGTGCCCTTAGAAATCATCAAACTTTAATCCTCATTAGATACTGGTCAGTATTTCCAGAGGAGAGGAAGTGCCACATGACTTTAAGTATCAAGCTTATGATTACCAACAAAGGAAAACTACGTGCATTACATGAGTGGTAGCTGCACCATATGCCCAGACTATATTATGAATGTTCACCTACTCATTCATTCATTCATCCCATATTTCTAATCAGCAATTAACATAAACAGGAATCCTGTTCTAATAGATTTTTCAGGCTGATGTGGGAGGCAATAGGAGAATGTAGATAGACATTGAATAAGTATTTACAAGTGCACTTAGTTTTACAGAGAAGGGAACAGTTCTCTACATAATAGAACTAACCTAGTCTAGGAGCATGTGAAAGATTGCTGCAGAGAAGGCCACCAGCCTTTTCTCCCAACCCTCTAAGCACCTGCCACTCTAAGAGATGAGGTCTATTTCCCCTCCCCTTGAACCTGAACTGGCCCTGTGATTTGCTTTGATCAATAGAATGTGGCAGAAAAGATACCATGTGACTTCCAAGCATAGTCATTAAGATGCCTTGTAGCTTCTATTTTCTCCCCTTGGAAGCCAAGCCCATATAAAGAAGTCCAACTGGAGAAATCTCATGGAGAGAGAATAGGACCCAGTCTGCCATCCCAGCCAAGGTGCCAAACCTCATGTGTGTGAAGCCACCTTGGACCCTCCAGTCTCAGTTAAACTCGCCCAGTGCCACATAGAGCAGAAATTAGCTGTCCCCAATCAAACCCAACTACACTGCAGATTCATGAGCAAATGAATGGTGGTTATTTTAAACCTTTTGAAGAGGTGTGTTACCCAGCAATTGATAACTGAAACAGAGTTAGGGAGGCTTTCTGGAGGAAGTTCTATTTAAGCTAAGTCTTGAAGACTGGGCAGAATTTGACTCTTCAGGAAAGGGTTAGTATTCCAGGCAGGTGGAGCAGCCTGGCAAGACCCCAAAGGCTAGAGGAGCATGGCACCTTCAAGACCTAGAAGCAAGCCAGTATGACCAGAATGTAGAGAAGTAGTGAGCATGGAGGCTGGGGAGGTAGACAAGGCTTGTAAGTAAGAAAAGAATATAGCTGATACTTATTGAGTGTCAAGTAACCACCTGACATGGTTAGCTTAGCAAAAACAAAAGTAAGACCTTTGTTCAGAGGGAGGAAATTCCATGCCATGGATGTTTCTGGCTATTAACGCAAAGACATGGCTGATTACAAGTAAGGTCTGATGAGAAGTAGAAGGTTCATTTATCCAATAAATATCTCTTGAGTACTAGTACTGTCCTCATGAGAGAAAGAACTCATAGTACATTTCTGATAAATATGAGCCAGTGTCATGCACATAAAAATGCCATGTTTCAGTGATCTACACATACACACGCCCTCTAAAATCAAGAGGGGACTTAGAGTCAGGCAAACATTTGCAGCCTTGGGAAAGTCACTGAATTTCAGTGAGCTTCATCTGTAACACTGGAATAATAACACTCCCCCCATAGGATTATTTGGAGTCTTAAATGAGAAAAGTCTATGTAAAGCACCTAATGAAATACATGATAGGTACTCAAAAAGTGACAACAAATTAAAAGAGAAAATATTGTATAGATATAGGACAGACCAAGGCCAGGCGTATCTTTTTACATAGCAGAAATGGAATTCAATCAAGACAACAGAAAAAGTGCTATTATTTTGCCTTCTTTATTATATTTATTAGGAAACCTATTTCTACCAGCAGATATGGACTATCCTTTAAAAATTATAGTTGAAGTGTGGTTAGCAAAGCCTTCTCCTGAATCCTTTCCTGTTCTCAATGGCATGATATGTCAAGAGCACATCTTTTGAGTCTGTTTGATCCAGTGATGTTCAAGTGTGCAACAAGGAACTTGGTCTGGTGCTTACTATATGCCTGACCTAAAGATGTCTGATTTCCCCAGCAATCTCCAGCAATAGGTATTAATTTTCTCATTTTTCATAATTTTCTCGTTTTTCTCTTTAATTTTGCCCATTTGCAGATGAGCAAAGCAAGGGTCAGAGAAGTTACTGACTTCCCTGCCACTAGGCCCCACAGCCAGAAAGTGCCTCAGAATTCAAATCCAGGTTCACCTGACATCAAAGCCTGTGCTCTTTTCCCTAGGCCAAGCCACCTCCTTCCAAGCAGACCTGTGTTTAGACGTGCTGTCACTTCTGAAGGAAGTCATCCCCGCTTAAACTTACGGGATCTCACAAAGGGCCTGCGGTGTGTCTCCTTAAGGACTACCGTAAGTCAGTGGCTATTTTTTTTTTTAAATTGAGATGGGGTCTCACTCTGTCACTCAGGCTGGAGTGCAGTGGTGCGATCTTGGCTCACTGCAGCCTCCACCTCCCAGGCTCAAGCAATCCTCCCACCTCAGCCTCCCAAGTAGCTGAGATCACAGGCGCACACCACTGTGTCTGGCTCATTTTTTGTACTTCTGGTGGAGATGCAGTTTTGTTGTGTTGCTCAGGCTGGTCTTAAACTCCTGAGCTCAAGCAGTCTGTCCACCTCGGCCTCCCCAAGTGCTGGGATTACAGGCATGAGCCACCGTGCCCAGACAGCTATGTTTTCAAAGCAACAAATGTATCAAAGCAGATGAGCCCAGGGTAGGTGAACTGTTCCTTGGGAGGAGTAGCACAATGACTGTAGCCAGCTTACTGGAGACTGTGCTCAAGAAAAAGCCAAGAGGGAATCTTTGGCAGCTGCTGTGATCTCACCTGCATATTTTAATTTTTTTCATCTATTTAAAGCCTGTCAAATTGCCTAAGAGTCAATAGAGATGATTTCCAAGGGCCGTTTAGTTCCAGGTTTCTTTTATCTCACAAATTCTGCCATATTGGATTTTAGAGCTGTTCTTTGGAAAGATGGAAATGTTTCTGAGTGGAGCTCTGATTCCTCTAATCTTGAGTACAGGCTTATTTATATCTAAGAATGGACTCCTTCTAAGACAATTCAGGCTGAATGACTTCTTCCAAGGAAGGAAGGAAATAGATGTTTATTAAATTTCATTATGCGTCAGGCAGTGGGCTAAGAATTTCCCCTTATGTTGTTAAACTTAAATCTGGCAACCTAGACTATCAAGGCTAACTTTGACCTGAAATAACAAGACAAATCCTATCTTTATCATTGGTTGCTGTTGTGGAGTAGCAGTGGTTGAGGTGCATAGAGATCCATTCATCCATGCAGCAAAACACTTGACTGGCTTGAGATGTGACATGCAGAGCAAAAAGCAGGACATTGCTCTGGGAGAATTACAGAAAAGGGCCAAGTAAACAACAAAGTGATCACTTTAGTGCTGTGGTGAGACATGCCCAGGCAAACCCCAGAAAATAAGGGGATAGCCTGCGGCCACGGAGGATGGGAGATGAATGGGCTTTTTTGGGACACCAGGAAGGTGGGTAAAGCCAGGAGGAAGGACAGCAACAGACCCTACAAGAAGGAGCCAGAGAGGTGACAAAAGTAATAGGCATGATACAGACTATAGTTTCCTATCAGGAGCGTGAGTCACGCAAACATCAGCCCACCTCTTTGATAGAATAGGAAATAATGGCGCCAACAGTTCCTGTTCTGAATACTAAGGACAAAAACGAAATTACACTGCCTGTAATGCAAGGCTTAGTCAGACATAATTTAGTTCCCAAATTAATCCTGAAGTCAAAAAGCTAAAGGAAAGTGGAACAAAAAAGAATCCGAGGCTCAGGGCAGCAGAAGAGGGCTCGTGGAGGGGAGATGACAGTCAACTGAAGTCGTCAACAGAGGGAGCTGGGAGGCCGCTAACCCCTTTGATTTCAGCCGGGACTGGCTGTCTGCACACAGCTCCCGGCTCCCCGCGGCGGGGGCAGGAGTCAACGCCATCAGTTACATGCTCATCAGATGCGCACGGGCGCCACACACGATCCTGCTAACGTGGTCTGAGAAACATGACCTCAGCGCAGGTGAAGCGTGGGCAGCTGACGCTACGCTGATGTGTGCAGATCTGGTGGGGACTCTGACGCAGCCCCGGGGCGAAACCAACCCTCTTTTTACTTTCAGTCCAGCTTGACGCCCGTCTGGAGAAAAAGGCGGGACCTGCTTGGGAAGACACAGGAAATCCGTCCCTTTTATTTTCCTTATTTTATTCAATTATATTCATCCCCTTTATAAGTGATCTCATCTCTCCAGAATCGGCGTTTTCTCTAACAAAGAAAATGTTCTTGTCCTTAAATGGAAAGAAAAATAAGCTAGAAATGTCCCACTGTGGTAACAGTAGGAAGGAACTAGGGCCTTAGAGAACCAGCCTAAAATTGGCAGTAGGGCTATAGCTCCCTGGCAGAGGAAGGATAGCTGCGCTTCCCTGACGAGGGGTCCACGTGGCAGCACAGAGGGGTTAAGTTCCATGAGGGCAGTAACCAACTGTGCCCGGTTTGATTCATCTTATTAACCTCAGCCCTTGGCAAAGTACCCAGCACGTAGTAGGTGCTCAATACTTTAGTGTGGGCTGAGTAAATGAACAAATAAATGAATCAAGGCGAAGTCTTCAGGCCAAACAGACTTCTATTTAAAATCTGGCCCTTAATTCCTATCAGTGACAGTGTATTGGGCAAATTATTTGACCTCCTCTTGGCCAGAAGTTCTTCAACAACAATGACTATGCCACACTCATCACTCAGTTCTCAATGTGTGAAAAATAACAGGTGCTCAATAAAACATTTTATATAAATTAGATTCTATGCCTCCATTTGTTCATCTGTAAAGAGGTACCATAGTATTTACCTAGTAGGGTTAACTGTTATGAAGGGTAATGAGATAATGCATGTAAGTTCCTGGCACATGAGAATTACCGAATAAATAGTTGGTTTATTCTATTTATTTGTGTTGGAAAACATTGCCCCTGCCCTGTGTTCCCTTCCTCCAGGAAATCCTCAGATGTGAACCTGGGACCTAACACCGTGGGCTTTTCCAAGGACTTTGTAGTGGCTGTTTGTGCCCTGCCTGTCCTTGCCTGGACCCTCTAAACATCTAAGTTTGCACTCAGAACCATTCCAGGGGTGTCCTCATTGAGAGACCCTGATAAGAGCTAATTGTCCACTTCAGCCCAAGGTTGGAGATTGGCTCCTAGCAATAGGAGAGACGGCAGCCTCAGTGCTGGAGCCAGGAAGAAGGCAATCAACTGTCTGGGAGGTAGGCCTGTTTCTCACCATCTTCTTAGCCCAGGGTGGAACCAAGAAGGAGAACACTGCCATTGAAACCCACCCTGAAAAGAGCCACAGACCAAATGCCAAGATTCAGGGGCCTTCCTGGTCTGAGAGTTATGCCTGAAGCTAATTCTGGCCATGTTTTCCTTGAATTTTACTTTGGGAAAGATACAACGGGGGGATCAACGTGCAAATCTACAGAAGATAAATGATTCCAAATGCTTCATGGAGAGTTTTACAACCTCAGGACCATCTAGAAGCTCTAGAAGGCAGACATTTGCAACTCTAGGGCTTTGTAAGATGACCAAAGACAATTTTCTTTCCAGGGTGCCTAAGGGCAGTGTTGCCTGCGGAATTCTTGAGGAGCCACTCAAATCTGTGTTTCAGTAAGATAATGAGACAAAGAAAGCTCAACAGCAACTATTACTGCTTGAAGATACTTTCTCTTTCTCCTTGGGAATGGATTAGATGTATCTTTTAGGGAACAGGCAATGATGATATTTTGCATTTGTAAGGTGCTTTCACATTTCTTACCTAACAAGTTTATATTTATATTGCCTGCTTTCATCTTTAAAACAATTCTGTAAATTAGATAATCACGCACTTTTAGTTCCATTTTACAGATGGGAAAACTGATATTTGGAAGGTCTAGTTTATTATTCAACCTTGCATTTAATTAGAAGCAGATGTGAAATTTGCTTCCATCTACAGTGCTTTTTAGTGGACCATCCAGCCTCTCAGTTCACAGCTTAATTTGGAGTAAATGGAAGAAGCTGAAAATCAATATGATACCAGACTCCCATAATAGAAAGAAATAGATTTTTGTAGCTTAAGTCTGCTTTATTAAGAAAATGCCTCTTCCAAATGTTTTCATTAAAAAGACTAAAAATGTCTCTCCTATAGAAGTTAAATTTGAGTCTTTTTCCCTTCAAATTCCAATAATCCTCTTCAAATATGTGACCACTATTTCCTATGAGTTTGTCTTCTGAAATATGTATGAAGGAATGTCACCTTAGGGAATTAATTTTCTCTAGAAAAATATGTGAAGTTGTCTCCTATAATTTGAAAAGATTTAGCTCATAATTGACTCTTGGGATGAGTGAGGGGTGCTTGATTCCTAAAATGTGTTTCTTAAATTTTATGTATATTTAGTTGCTTGTGAGTTTTGACATAAACGTGATCTAGAAAGCAAAACTGCCTTAAAGATGAATTTAGCCTTGACTGACTTGATTGTTTGATTGATTTATCAACAGGGTAATTGGCAAAGCTAAGTTATAATCACATATTTTAATTTGGAAACAACACTTCTCACAAAGTCAGCATCTTAAATCTTGTTTCTGACGAAATTGGCACCAGGACAATGTCTTCTATTGGAATAAGTGTGGGTGAGAAGCAGCATCATATGCCTGGAAAGCTTATGGGCTTTGAAATCACAGACCTGATTATGACACTGGACTCCATTCATTTCTTCATTTATTAAAAAAACTCTGTTCTGTGTGCTAGGCATTGTGAGTGAGGCATAGATGATGGTGAACAAAACTTGTGCTTCCTGCCTTTGTGGAGCTTCCAGTCTCGTGACTTTACTCGCTGTATGTCCTCAGGCAAGTTACAGTACTTCCTGAGCTCCATTTTAACTATAAATTATATAGGAATCAATACTGAAATGAGGTATTTTCTTCACAAGACTGATGAAAAATGACTAAAATAACACAAAGCATCTGGTTCGTGGCGAGGACTCAGTAAATACTGATTTACCCTGTTTAATTATATCAAGTCCAGCAGCAGAGGGCAGTAGCATCCCTGATGACCTCGAGTCTTAATAAAATCCCTGCAATTTGGCTTTTACCCTCCAACCCCTCCTCCCTAAATCTGCTGCCACAGTTTTCCCATAGCTGGTGACCTTAGTCAGCTTTGCTCAGGCTTCATCCTCTTCCAGCTCTTGGCTGAGCTCTTCACAGGACAGTCATGGATTCCTGCTTGAAACCCTGCCTCCCTGGCTTCCCCAATTCTATTCTTTCGGTGTGCTCTTTACTTTCCAGCTTCTTTCGCTCCTTTTTGTCTTGCCCTCTCTCCCTTCCCCTCATCCCCTTATTGAGTACCTTATCAATGTACATGGTATGCACATCTTCTTTACCAGCCGGGACCTTTCTTCTGCCCTCCCTTCTCATATATCCAGCATTCAGCAGGCATCTCCACTGTGTCCCTTCATACCTCTAGCTGAATGCTTACAGAACTGATGCCATCCTCTCCTCAAAGGGCCTCCTTCCTCTTACTTTGAATCAGTAAGTTACTTAAGCTGTCAGACACCCGGATTAGAAAACTTGGAATCTTTTTGGACCCTGCTTATCCCACAGTTTCCACATTTAAGCAAGTTGTTGACTTGGCCTAATCTTCTGAATCTCTCTTCCCCTTCCCTTTCCCATCACCCTTGTGCAACCTCTCATACCTCTTACTCAGACTACAGCAATGGCCCCCTAAAGGGACCCTGCTCTTTCTCCATCCTACCTCACTTACTGCTGTTAGGCTCAACTCTGTTCCTAAAGTGCAGTTCTGATCACCTTACTTCCTTGCTAAAAACTATTCATTCATGAGTCCTCCAAGCTTCAGTCTGGCACATCAGCAATTCTTTCCAATCTGATTTCAGCTGACATTTCTGTCTTATCTCTAACCCTCTCCCAACACTCTTGGAATTGACGGTCCAGTGGGGGGATCAAAACTAATCTATCACCACACAAGCATGCATCTGTGAATTACAATAAGGGCTCTGAATGAAAAGAAGAATATGCTGTCAGAACATAAAACTGAGAGCCTGGTCTGGCCCATTCAAGGAGCTGATGAAAGGTTGGAGGGATGCAAACAGTGGGGGCATGCATGCAACTCAGAGGAGAGGTGGCAGGGCCTTAGAGAGGGTGCCTGATAGATTTTGATCTGTATCCCAAGAACAATGGAAGGCCATTGGAGGGTTCTAAACCTGGTGGGCAAGATTAGATTTACATCTTTAAAAGATGGTTGCACAGCAGGTAAGCTCCCTGAGAAGGGGGGTCTCTGCTTTTCACTCCTGGTAGCTCTCTGAGTGCCTGAAACAGTCTTCTAAGACAAGCACTCCATGAGGAACAATTAAAGTGCCTGGACAAAAGGAATAAAAGCAGGTAAGAAGGAAGAAGAGGAGATGAAGGGCAGGAGATCAGGAAAGCCAGGGAAATGGACAGGAAAGAGGGGGAAGCCGTTTAATATTCAAGGTGCATGTATAAAACAATGAGATACTTTTACACAAATCATCTAAATGTGGGTTGCCATTTCACAGCTATCACAAGTGGCAGAAACCCTATTGGAACTTAGCTTTGGAATTGTCTTCAGCAACTGTTTATCAGTTACACACCTCAGATCTCATGGCTTTACTGTCAAATTTGATATAAACTGCCTATTTTTCCCATGTTCCCCTCATCATGCCTATATGTTCCTTTTATTTTATCACTTTTTCTTGGAGACAGGATCTCACTCTGCCACCCAGGCTGGAGTGCAGTTGCACAGTGATAGCTCACTATAACCTCAAACTCCTGGGCTCAGGCAATCCTCCTAACTCAGCCTCCCTAGTAGCTGGGACTACAGGTTCTTGCCACCATACCCAACTAAATTTTAAACTTTTTTGTAGAGATGGGGTCTCACTGTGTTGCCTAGGCTGCATATGTTCTTTTTATACCTCTTTATATTGTTTTCTGTCTTGGATTATAAACTCCTAGAAGACAGAGACCAGATCTTTCCAATTACCCATAGCAGGAGAAGCAGCTGTTATGGTGCTGATGCCCTGTGGGAACTTTTCCCCGTTAGTGTAGGGGATGGTAAAGAATGGGGGATGAGGGGTCAGTGAATGAAAGGGGAACTAGGAGCAGGGTGGGGAAAGAGGCTTCTGTCTTCCTTTTTCTTTCTTTGTCTAGTACCTAGGATGCTGACCTTCTAAAAATATACCAAGGTGGAGAAATCGCTTTCATAAGAGCATAAACTCTTGAGATGCAATGCCTGGGTTTGAATTTGGGCTGATTTCCTATTAGCTGAGGGGCCTTAGGCAAATGACTTAACTTCTCTGTGCCTCAATTTTCTCGTCTTGAAAACGGATTGATGCTACTACCTTTGCCATATGGCTGTTTGGAGATTAAATGTGGATGCACTCAGAGCAGGCCTGGGCTGTGGTGAGCACTCAGCATTTGTCAGCTGGTTTTATTACTACTGCTGCTAAGCAGGAGGGTGCTCGTATTTGTACTTCCTCCAATTTCAAGATCCTTTGTACTAAACAATTGGAAATTGCAATGATGAAGTTTGAGGCACATGTTTCGTTTATTCTTCCACAGACTTTAATTTGATGGTCCACAGAAATGTAATTAGCGTCGTGCAAATATTTTGGTCAGGACTAAAAGCTGCCTTCAATATTTAGCAAAAAGAACCAAACATAAGAGTCATCACGTTTTGAAAGCTGAATGTGAGAGCTCTGTGGGCAAATCCCCTCGCAAGTGAGAGATTTTGAATAAACAGTAATTATGTAGCAAAAACCTAAGTAACAGCTGCAGGGAGTATTGAGACAAACAGCCTGGAGGTTTGTGTACATGAAGGATGTAACCTGGTGGAGTAATTTATTATCTGGGACAACTGAAATATCAACTGTATGAGCATCATCTGTATAGGAAATTTAGGGAATAAAAATATTTCCACGTCATCGTGGAACACTTATTACTATAAAGTTTACATTTCAAAAGTAGGTGTGACGTTAGCCAGCTGTGGTTTACTGATATGATATACAATGATGATAAAACCTATGTATATTTATCTGATATTGTCAGAATTGCCAGTCACTTCCTGGATAGAGTATGGTAGTGATTTTCCATTTTCTCATTGTTTTTATTTAACAGTAATTTTCGAAAGGATTTTAGCACTTCAAGTAAATGGTGAGGAAACAAAGAACTAGAGAGGGGGAGAGCATGTGACATACATGAGTGGGTAGAGATGAGAAAGTAGTACAGCTGAGTGCCCCTAAGTGTAAAGATGAAATGAAAATCTTCTGTTTGCCTCTGTTGTGAATTTCAGGTCAAATCTTTCCTTATTGAAAATTCACCCAAGAGGCATCAAGATGACCTCTGGCCAGAGACTGAGTCATCTTTGCATGACATCAACAGGACCTGCTGCTGCAGGCCCTCGGGGAACAAAGCAGAAGCTCTATTCCAGATCGAAGATGACAGCCTGGGAACCCTTTCCATCCATGTCCATGTAAGGATCTTGACACGCAAAGCCAAGATACAGCCTTCCTCCTTGTATAATTCATTCTAGTTATCCACACACCTAGAACCCTGACGTTTATAATCTGCTCCTTTCTAACTGCTGCTTATAGAAATATATTTGACAAAGTCAATCAGAGCCATGGGCAATGTAAGGAATTGAGAACTGAAGCCAGCTGGACTTCCTGGATCCAGTGGGGACTTGGAGAACTTACTAGTCTTACAAGAGGTTTGTAAAATGCACCAATCAGTGTTCTGTAAAAGTGCACCAATCAGTGCTCTGTAGCTAGCTAGAAGTTTGTAAAATGGAGTGCTATGTAAAAACGCACCAGTCAGCGCTCTGTAGCTAGCTAGAGGTTTGTAAAATGGACCAATCAGTGCTCTGTAAAATGGACCAATCAGCACTCTGTAAAATAGGCCAATCAGCAGGACATGAGTGGGGACAAATAAGGGAATAAAAGCTGGCCACCCTAGCCAACAGTGGTAACCCCGTTGGGTCCCCTTCTGTGCAGTGGAAGGTTTGTTTTTTCTCTCTTGACAGTAAAGCTTGCTGCTGCTCACTCTTTGGGTCCGTGCTGTATTTAAGAGCTGTAACACTCACAGCAGAGGTCCGCAGCTCCATTCTTGAAGTCAGCGAGACCAGGAACCCACTGGAAGGAATCAACTCTGGACACAGAATGAGAGGGTATCCAATGGGAGACAGTTGTAGAAATCCCAAGTGTGAGTAAATGTGCGTGGAAGTAGATTTGTCGCACACTCCTTTTCTTTAGGAACCTGCTGCATATGTGTGCCACTTTTGTACAACTCTGGAGGAAATACCACTTGACATGATGAATCCAAGAATTCAAGCAGGAAGAGTTGGATAATCCTTCCACATCACCCCAATTAGTCCTCAAGGATTGTCTTTTAATTTTTTGACAAAGCATTTACAGAAAAATACATAAATGAATGGAAAAATTCCTTCTCCTTACAGCTCAAGTTGGGGTGTGGTCATGATAAGACACATACATTTGTGAAGTGTAGGGCTATAACACTCTATTTCTTCTGAGATAAGCAATGTGATAGGTTTTTATTTCTACATCATTTTAGAGATAGGTAAAAACAAGGCTCAGAGATTTAAGATTTCCAGAAGTGTCCAAAACAGAACTTTTCATTCTTATCCCATTACTGTATATTGTAAATCATTACAGGGTTATTTTAACTGAAATTGCCTGATACACTGAAAAGTCATGCCCACTAGGTGTAGGAGATAAAGAAAGGAATATAAAGGGAAAGGAAAAGGAAGGAAGGGTGGGGAGTGGGGGCACAGGGAAGAAGAAGGGCTGAATTATCCTTTACTGTCTCAGTTTGGTTTTTCCAGTTCAATCGCTGGTAGCCCAGGTGGAAGAGATGCATGGGGCTAACCCTGTACCCTCTGGCACTCAACAAATTAACTGAAGGGTGTTTGCACTGAGCTGTTATCATGCCAAGGAAGAACCACTAACACAAACTAGGTTGGGAGAAATGGTAGGTTTGATTTACTCACAGTTTATAGCAGCAAAAACAAATTGAGTGAAACTAAGGCAGACTTACAGTTTGTTTACTAAATTCTTGGCCAGCCAGAATCATGCACCTGTCATATTTAGTCAGCTCTTATTACCAAGATTGCACAAAAATTTAGACAATGCAAGGTGTTTAAAGTTTTTTCTCAAAGTAATAAACTCTAGACATTCTTAGGTAGCAGTGTATTTGGATGGCAGATTTCAAATGTAAGTATCAGAGAAACACCAGGCAATTGGTTTTTCAGTGAAAAGAAAATTGTGAATTGTGGTTAGCAACAGATAAAACTAGCCATACCAGTTACTTTTAAGATCTCTCTCTTTCTCTGTTTTTAAGAGACAGGTTCTTGCTCTATCACCCAGGCTGGAGTGCAGTGGTGCAATCATAGTAAGCTATAACCTTGAACCCCTGGGCTCAAACAGTTTTCCTGTGTCTCCATGCCTGGCTAATTAAAAAAAAATTGTGGAGATGGGGCCTCATTCTGTTGCTCAGGCTGATCTCAAGCTCCTGGGCTGAAATGTTTCTCCCACCTTGGCCTCCCAAAGCATGAGGATTAAACATGTGAGCCACTGCGTCCAGCCAGATCACTCTTTTCTTAATATTCTGCAGTTTCATTACAATAGGTCTATGAGTGGATATATTTTTATTTATCCTGTTTGCAAATGGTTATGCTTCTTGAATCTGCAGATTTATGTCTTTTATTAATTTTGTAATTTTTTTCTTTTTTCTTTTTTTGTTTGAGAAGGATTGGACATTGAGATATATATCTATATATCTCAATGGACAGGTTAACAGCAGATATATATATATACACACACATACACACACACATGTATCTGCTATATATGTGTATATATTATATCTCTGTGTGTGTACATGCATGTGTGTGTATTATATATGTTTTTAAATTTTGAAATCGCTTTTATAGAATCATAATAAATTGCAAAAGTATTTCATAGACTTCCCATATCATATCATCTAGCTTCCCCCATTGGTAACCTATCAATTATAGTGCATTATTGAATTATTGAAGCCAGGAAATTGATTGGAACAATACCACTAACTACATTACAGATTTCACTCAGATTTCACAGTATTTTCATATACTCACATTTTTAATGTCTTTGTATATATTTGTGATTACGTTTTATCACAACAATAGATTCATGTAACCACCATCACCAAAATTAACATACAGAATTGCTCCATCATCACAAAAGAAGTCTTTCATGCTGCCTTTTATAGTCACACCCTCCTTCCCCTTCCCTTATCCCTGAAAACCACTTAATCTATTCTCCCTGTCTACAATTTTATAACTTCAAGAGTTTTATGTAAATGAAACTGTAGAGTGCATGTAGCCCTTTGAGACTGGCTTTTTTCACTCAGCATAATGCCCTTAAGACCCTTTCAAATTGCAGTGTGTATCAATGGTTTATTTCTTTGTATTGCTGAGCAATGTTCCATTGTTTGAGTGTTTCAGAGGCTTCTTAATCATTCACCTATTGAAGGACATGTATGTTGTTTCTAGTTTTTGGCTATTACAAATAAAGCTGCTATAAACATTCATGTTCAGGGTTTTGTGTGAACAAAAGTTGTTACTTCTAATTCCCAGGAGTGTGATTGCTGGGCCATATAGTAATTGTACATTTATTTTTTAAAGAAACTTCCAGGAAGGCTGATTTCCAGAGTGATTTTACCATTTTACATTCTGAACAACAATGTATGAGAGATCTAGTATCTCTGGATCCTTGTCAACAGTTAGCATTACAAGCTGAGTATCCCTTATCTGAAATGTTCGAAATCAGAACTGTTTTAGATTGTGGGTTTTTTTTTTTTTTTTCAGATTTTAGAACATTTGCATTATACTTACTGGTTCAACATCCCTAATCCGAAAATCCAAAGTATGAAATACTCCAGTGAGCATTTTATTTGAGCATCATGTTGGCACTCAAAAAATTTTGAATTTTGGAGCATTTCAGACTTTGGAATTTTGGATCAGGAATGCTCAACCAGTGTCAGAGTTTTGTTGTTGTTCTGTTTTGTTTTTGTTATTGTTGCTTTTTTTTTTTTTTTAGCTGTTGTAATAGCTGTGTAGGGTATCTTACAGTGGTTTTAATTTGAATTTTTCCCTAATGGCTAGTGATATTGAACACTTTTTCACATTTCACCTAAACATCGCTTTTCATATACTCACAGAAGATAAACATCCCTTTATCTTCTTTGGAGAAGTGTCTGATTACATCTTTTCTCTATTTTCTAATCAGATTGCTTTCTTACTGTTGAGTTAGAGAGTTCTTTATATATTCTGCATACAAGTCTGTAAATCAGATATGATTTACAAATATATTCCCCTTCATTGAGTTTTAGCTTTTATCACTGTATTTTTTATTTCTAAAAGTTCTATTTTCAAAGCATGTCTGAGCTTTTTTTTTTTTTTTTTTTTTTTTTTTTTTT